>NC_139603.1:13406368-13821639 GCF_964270895.1 Podarcis filfolensis
TTTCGAAAAATCCTAAGCCCCGGGGTCACAATTTCATAAAAAGTCTGACTTTTTGCAATTCATTAAAAAATGGTGCCAAACGGTTCCAAATGATCCCGGAAAGGTTTGGCGGTTGAAACAGAAGGCTTTTTATCACAGGAAAAGAAATCAGCCCTCAACCAACTTAACCGGCAGAAAAAGATTTTTTTGAAAAAATCCTAAGCCCTGGGGTCACAATTTCATAGAAAATCTGACTTTCGGCAATTCACTCAAAAATGGTGCCCGACTGTGCAAATGATCCTCTGAAAGGTTTGGGAATGGAAATAGAAGAAATGAGCCCTCGACAACTTAACAGGCAGAAAAGATTTTTTTGAAAAAATCCCTAACCCCAGGGTCACAATTTCATAAAAATCTGACTTTCGGCAATTCAATCAAAATGGTGCCAAACGGTTCCAAATGATCCCCTGAAAGTTTGGCGGTTGAACACAAGGCCTTTTATCACAAGTAAAGAAATCAGCCCTCAACAACATAACGGCTGAAAAGATTTTTTTGAAAAAATCCTAAACCCCGGGGTCACAATATCATAAAAAATCTGACTTTGGCAATTCACTCAAAAATTGTGCCAGACGGTTGCAAATGATCCTCTTAAAGGTTTGGGAATGGAAATAGAAGAAATCAGCCCTCGACAACTTAACAGGCAGAAAAAGATTTTTTTCAAAAAATCCCTAAGCCCCGGGGTCACAAATTCATAAAAATCTGACATTCGGGCAATTCACTCAAAAAGGGTGCCTAAAGGTTCCAAATGATCCCCTGAAAAGTTTGGCAGTCGAAACAGATGGCTTTTTATCACAGGACACGCAATCAGCCCTCGACAACTTAACGGCAGAATAAGATTTTTTGAAAAAATCCCTAAGCCCCGGGGTCACAATTTCATAAAAAGTCTGACTTTCGGCAATTCATTAAAAAATGTTGCCAAACGGTTCCAAATGATCCCAGGAAAGGTTTGACGGTTGAAACAGAAGGCTTTTTATTACAGGACAAGAAATCAGGCCTCAACAACTTAACCGGCAGAAAAAGTTTTTTTGAAAAAAATCCTAAGCCCCGGGGTCACAAATTCATAAAAAATCTGACTTTCGGGAATTCACTCAAAAATTGTGCCAAACGTTTCCAAATGATCCCTGAAAGGTTTGGCGGTTGAAACAGAAGGCTTTTTATCACAGGAAAAGAAATCAGCCCTCAACAACTTAACCGGGAGAAAAAGATTTTTTTGAAAAAATCCTAAGCCCCGGGGTCACAATTTTATAAAAAATTTGACTTTTGGCAATTCACTCAAAAATTGTGCCAAAAGGTTCCAAATTCACCCCTGAAAGGTTTGGCGGTCGAAACAGATGGATTTTTATCACAGGACACGAAATCAGCCCTCAACAACTTAACAGGCAGAAAAAGGTTTTTTTCGAAAAAATCCTAAGCCCCGGGGTCACAATTTCATAAAAAGTCTGACTTCTTGCAATTCATTAAAAAATGGTGCCAAACGGTTCCAAATGATCCCCGGAAAGGTTTGGCGGTTGAAACAGAAGGCTTTTTATCACAGGAAAAGAAATCAGCCCTCAACAACTTAACCGGCAGAAAAAGATTTTTTTGAAAAAATCCTAAGCCCTGGGGTCACAATTTCATAGAAAATCTGACTTTCGGCAATTCACTCAAAAATGGTGCCCGACTGTTGCAAATGATCCTCTGAAAGGTTTGGGAATGGAAATAGAAGAAATCAGCCCTCAACAACTTAACCGGCAGAAAAAGATTTTTTTGAAAAAATCCTAAGCCCCGGGGTCACAATTTCATAAAAAATCTGACTTTCGGCAATTCAATCAAAAATGGTGCCAAACGGTTCCAAATGATCCCCTGAAAGGTTTGGCGGTTGAAACACAAGGCCTTTTATCACAAGTAAAGAAATCAGCCCTCAACAACATAACCGGCAGAAAAAGATTTTTTTGAAAAAATCCTAAACCCCGGGGTCACAATATCATAAAAAATCTGACTTTTGGCAATTCACTCAAAAATTGTGCCAGACGGTTGCAAATGATCCTCTTAAAGGTTTGGGAATGGAAATAGAAGAAATCAACCCTCGACAACTTAACAGGCAGAAAAAGATTTTTTTGAAAAAATCCCTAAGCCCCGGGGTCACAATTTCATAAAAAATCTGACTTTCGGCAATTCACTCAAAAATGGTGCCAAATGGTTCCAAATGATCCCCTGAAAGGTTTGGCGGTTGAAACACAAGGCCTTTTATCACAGGAAAAGAAATCAGCCCTCAACAACATAACCGGCAGAAAAAGATTTTTTTGAAAAAATCCTAAGCCCCGGGGTCACAATTTTATAAAAAATTTGACTTTTGGCAATTCACTCAAAAATTGTGCCAAAAGGTTCCAAATTCACCCCTGAAAGGTTTGGCGGTCGAAACAGATGGATTTTTATCACAGGACACGAAATCAGCCCTCAACAACAGGCAGAAAAAGGTTTTTTTCGAAAAAATCCTAAGCCCCGGGGTCACAATTTCATAAAAAGTCTGACTTCTTGCAATTCATTAAAAAATGGTGCCAAACGGTTCCAAATGATCCCCGGAAAGGTTTGGCGGTTGAAACAGAAGGCTTTTTATCACAGGAAAAGAAATCAGCCCTCAACAACTTAACCGGCAGAAAAAGATTTTTTTGAAAAAATCCTAAGCCCTGGGGTCACAATTTCATAGAAAATCTGACTTTCGGCAATTCACTCAAAAATGGTGCCCGACTGTTGCAAATGATCCTCTGAAAGGTTTGGGAATGGAAATAGAAGAAATGAGCCCTCGACAACTTAACAGGCAGAAAAAGATTTTTTTCAAAAAAATCCCTAAGCCCCGGGGTCACAAATTCATAAAAAATCTGACATTCGGCAATTCACTCAAAAAGGGTGCCTAAAGGTTCCAAATGATCCCCTGAAAAGTTTGGCAGTCGAAACAGATGGCTTTTTATCACAGGACACGCAATCAGCCCTCGACAACTTAACCGGCAGAATAAGATTTTTTTGAAAAAATCCCTAAGCCCCAGGGTCACAATTTCATAAAAAATCTGACTTTCGGCAATTCAATCAAAAATGTTGCCAAACGGTTCCAAATGATCCCAGGAAAGGTTTGGCGATTGAAACAGAAGGCTTTTTATCACAGGACAAGAAATCAGCCCTCAACAACTTAACCGGCAGAAAAAGATTCTTTTGAAAAAATCCTAAGCCCCGGGGTCACAAATTCATAAAAAATCTGACTTTCGGCAATTCACTCAAAAATGGTGCCAAACGGTTCCAAATGATCCCCGGAAAGGTTTGGTGGTTGAAACAGAAAGCTTTTTATCACAGGAAAAGAAATCAGCCCTCAACAACTTAACCGGCAGAAAAAGATTTTTTTGAAAAAATCCTAAGCCCCGGGGTCACAATTTCATAAAAAATCTGACTTTCGGCAATTCACTCAAAAATGGTGCCAGACGGTTGCAAATGATCCTCTGAAAGGTTTGGGAATGGAAATAGAAGAAATCAGCCCTCGACAACTTAACAGGCAGAAAAAGATTTTTTTGAAAAAATCCCTAAGCCACGGGGTCACAATTTCATAAAAAATCTGACTTTCGGCAATTCACTCAAAAATGGTGCCAAACGGTTCCAAATGATCCCCTAAAAGGTTTGGCGGTTGAAACACAAGGCTTTTTATCACAGGAAAAGAAATCAGCCCTCAACAACTTAACTGGCAGAAAAAATTTTTTTTGAAAAAGTCCTAAGCCCCGGGGTCACAATTTCATAAAAAATCTGACTTCTTGCAATTCATTAAAAAATGGTGCCAAACGGTTCCAAATTCTCCCCTGAAAGGTTTGGCATTTGAAACAGAAGGCTTTTTATCACAGGAAAAGAAATCAGCCCTCAACAACATAACCGGCAGAAAAAGATTTTTTTGAAAAAATCCTAAGGCCCGGGGTCACAATTTTATAAAAAATTTGACTTTTGGCAATTCACTGAAAAATTGTGCCAAAAGGTTCCAAATTCTCCCCTGAAAGGTTTCGTGGTCGAAACAGATGGCTTTTTATCACAAGACACGAAATCAGCCCTCGACAACTTAACCGGCAGAAAAAGATTTTTTTGAAAAAATCCCTAAGCCCCGGGGTCACAATTAAATATAAAATCTGACTTTCGGCAATTCATAAAAAAATGGTACCAAACGGTTCCAAATGATCCCCGGAAAGGTTTGACGGTTGAAACAGAAGGCTTTTTATTACAGGACAAGAAATCAGGCCTCAACAACTTAACCGGCAGAAAAAGTTTTTTTTGAAAAAATCCTAAGCCCCGGGGTCACAAATTCATAAAAAATCTGACTTTCGGGAATTCACTCAAAAATTGTGCCAAACGTTTCCAAATGATCCCCTGAAAGGTTTGGCGGTTGAAGCAGAAGGCTTTTTATCACAGGAAAAGAATTCAGCCCTCAACAACTTATCCGGCAGAAAATGATTTTTTTGAAAAAATCCTAAGCCCCGGGGTCACAATTTCATAAAAAATCTGACTTTCGGCAATTCACTCAAAAATGGTGCCAGAAGGTTGCAAATGATCCTCTGAAAGGTTTGGGAATGGAAATAGAAGAAATCAGCCCTCGACAACTTAACAGGCAGAAAAAGATTTTTTTGAAAAAAATCCCTAAGCCACGGGGTCACAATTTCATAAAAAATCTGACTTTCGGCAATTCACTCAAAAATGGTGCCAAACGGTTCCAAATGATCCCCTGAAAGGTTTGGCGGTTGAAACAGAAGGCTTTTTATCACAGGAAAAGAAATCATCCCTCAACAACTTAACCGGGAGAAAAAGATTTTTTTTGAAAATATCCTAAGCCCCGGGGTCACAATTTCATAAAAAATCTGACTTTAGGCAATTCACTCAAAAATGGTGCCAGACGGTTGCAAATGATCCTCTGAAAGGTTTGGGAATGGAAATAGAAGAAATCAGCCCTCGACAACTTAACAGGCAGAAAAAGATTTTTTTCAAAAAAATCCCTAAGCCCCGGGGTCACAATTTCATAAAAAATCTGACTTTCGGCAATTCACTCAAAAAGGGTGCCTAAAGGTTCCAAATTCTCCCCTGAAATGTTTGGCAGTCGAAACAGATGGCTTTTTATCACAGGACACGCAATCAGCCCTCGACAACATAACCGGCAGAAAAAGATTTTTTTGAAAAAATCCTAAGCCCCGGGGTCACAATTTTATAAAAAATTTGACTTTTGGCAATTCACTCAAAAATTGTGCCAAATGGTTCCAAATTCACCCCTGAAAGGTTTGGCGGTCGAAACAGATGGATTTTTATCACAGGACACGAAATCAGCCCTCAACAACTTAACAGGCAGAAAAAGTTTTTTTTCGAAAAAATCCTAAGCCCCGGGGTCACAATTTCATAAAAAGTCTGACTTTTTGCAATTCATTAAAAAATGGTGCCAAACGGTTCCAAATGATCCCCGGAAAGGTTTGGCGGTTGAAACAGAAGGCTTTTTATCACAGGAAAAGAAATCAGCCCTCAACAACTTAACCGGCAGAAAAAGATTTTTTTGAAAAAATCCTAAGCCCTGGGGTCACAATTTCATAGAAAATCTGACTTTCGGCAATTCACTCAAAAATGGTGCCCGACTGTTGCAAATGATCCTCTGAAAGGTTTGGGAATGGAAATAGAAGAAATGAGCCCTCGACAACTTAACAGGCAGAAAAAGATTTTTTTGAAAAAATCCCTAACCCCCAGGGTCACAATTTCATAAAAAATCTGACTTTCGGCAATTCAATCAAAAATGGTGCCAAACGGTTCCAAATGATCCCCTGAAAGGTTTGGCGGTTGAAACACAAGGCCTTTTATCACAAGTAAAGAAATCAGCCCTCAACAACATAACCGGCTGAAAAAGATTTTTTTGAAAAAATCCTAAACCCCGGGGTCACAATATCATAAAAAATCTGACTTTTGGCAATTCACTCAAAAATTGTGCCAGACGGTTGCAAATGATCCTCTTAAAGGTTTGGGAATGGAAATAGAAGAAATCAGCCCTCGACAACTTAACAGGCAGAAAAAGATTTTTTTCAAAAAAATCCCTAAGCCCCGGGGTCACAAATTCATAAAAAATCTGACATTCGGCAATTCACTCAAAAAGGGTGCCTAAAGGTTCCAAATGATCCCCTGAAAAGTTTGGCAGTCGAAACAGATGGCTTTTTATCACAGGACACGCAATCAGCCCTCGACAACTTAACCGGCAGAATAAGATTTTTTTGAAAAAATCCCTAAGCCCCGGGGTCACAATTTCATAAAAAGTCTGACTTTCGGCAATTCATTAAAAAATGTTGCCAAACGGTTCCAAATGATCCCAGGAAAGGTTTGACGGTTGAAACAGAAGGCTTTTTATTACAGGACAAGAAATCAGGCCTCAACAACTTAACCGGCAGAAAAAGTTTTTTTTGAAAAAATCCTAAGCCCCGGGGTCACAAATTCATAAAAAATCTGACTTTCGGGAATTCACTCAAAAATTGTGCCAAACGTTTCCAAATGATCCCCTGAAAGGTTTGGCGGTTGAAACAGAAGGCTTTTTATCACAGGAAAAGAAATCAGCCCTCAACAACTTAACCGGGAGAAAAAGATTTTTTTGAAAAAATCCTAAGCCCCGGGGTCACAATTTTATAAAAAATTTGACTTTTGGCAATTCACTCAAAAATTGTGCCAAAAGGTTCCAAATTCACCCCTGAAAGGTTTGGCGGTCGAAACAGATGGATTTTTATCACAGGACACGAAATCAGCCCTCAACAACTTAACAGGCAGAAAAAGGTTTTTTTCGAAAAAATCCTAAGCCCCGGGGTCACAATTTCATAAAAAGTCTGACTTCTTGCAATTCATTAAAAAATGGTGCCAAACGGTTCCAAATGATCCCCGGAAAGGTTTGGCGGTTGAAACAGAAGGCTTTTTATCACAGGAAAAGAAATCAGCCCTCAACAACTTAACCGGCAGAAAAAGATTTTTTTGAAAAAATCCTAAGCCCTGGGGTCACAATTTCATAGAAAATCTGACTTTCGGCAATTCACTCAAAAATGGTGCCCGACTGTTGCAAATGATCCTCTGAAAGGTTTGGGAATGGAAATAGAAGAAATCAGCCCTCAACAACTTAACCGGCAGAAAAAGATTTTTTTGAAAAAATCCTAAGCCCCGGGGTCACAATTTCATAAAAAATCTGACTTTCGGCAATTCAATCAAAAATGGTGCCAAACGGTTCCAAATGATCCCCTGAAAGGTTTGGCGGTTGAAACACAAGGCCTTTTATCACAAGTAAAGAAATCAGCCCTCAACAACATAACCGGCAGAAAAAGATTTTTTTGAAAAAATCCTAAACCCCGGGGTCACAATATCATAAAAAATCTGACTTTTGGCAATTCACTCAAAAATTGTGCCAGACGGTTGCAAATGATCCTCTTAAAGGTTTGGGAATGGAAATAGAAGAAATCAACCCTCGACAACTTAACAGGCAGAAAAAGATTTTTTTGAAAAAATCCCTAAGCCCCGGGGTCACAATTTCATAAAAAATCTGACTTTCGGCAATTCACTCAAAAATGGTGCCAAATGGTTCCAAATGATCCCCTGAAAGGTTTGGCGGTTGAAACACAAGGCCTTTTATCACAGGAAAAGAAATCAGCCCTCAACAACATAACCGGCAGAAAAAGATTTTTTTGAAAAAATCCTAAGCCCCGGGGTCACAATTTTATAAAAAATTTGACTTTTGGCAATTCACTCAAAAATTGTGCCAAAAGGTTCCAAATTCACCCCTGAAAGGTTTGGCGGTCGAAACAGATGGATTTTTATCACAGGACACGAAATCAGCCCTCAACAACTTAACAGGCAGAAAAAGGTTTTTTTCGAAAAAATCCTAAGCCCCGGGGTCACAATTTCATAAAAAGTCTGACTTCTTGCAATTCATTAAAAAATGGTGCCAAACGGTTCCAAATGATCCCCGGAAAGGTTTGGCGGTTGAAACAGAAGGCTTTTTATCACAGGAAAAGAAATCAGCCCTCAACAACTTAACCGGCAGAAAAAGATTTTTTTGAAAAAATCCTAAGCCCTGGGGTCACAATTTCATAGAAAATCTGACTTTCGGCAATTCACTCAAAAATGGTGCCCGACTGTTGCAAATGATCCTCTGAAAGGTTTGGGAATGGAAATAGAAGAAATGAGCCCTCGACAACTTAACAGGCAGAAAAAGATTTTTTTCAAAAAAATCCCTAAGCCCCGGGGTCACAAATTCATAAAAAATCTGACATTCGGCAATTCACTCAAAAAGGGTGCCTAAAGGTTCCAAATGATCCCCTGAAAAGTTTGGCAGTCGAAACAGATGGCTTTTTATCACAGGACACGCAATCAGCCCTCGACAACTTAACCGGCAGAATAAGATTTTTTTGAAAAAATCCCTAAGCCCCAGGGTCACAATTTCATAAAAAATCTGACTTTCGGCAATTCAATCAAAAATGTTGCCAAACGGTTCCAAATGATCCCAGGAAAGGTTTGGCGATTGAAACAGAAGGCTTTTTATCACAGGACAAGAAATCAGCCCTCAACAACTTAACCGGCAGAAAAAGATTCTTTTGAAAAAATCCTAAGCCCCGGGGTCACAAATTCATAAAAAATCTGACTTTCGGCAATTCACTCAAAAATGGTGCCAAACGGTTCCAAATGATCCCCGGAAAGGTTTGGTGGTTGAAACAGAAAGCTTTTTATCACAGGAAAAGAAATCAGCCCTCAACAACTTAACCGGCAGAAAAAGATTTTTTTGAAAAAATCCTAAGCCCCGGGGTCACAATTTCATAAAAAATCTGACTTTCGGCAATTCACTCAAAAATGGTGCCAGACGGTTGCAAATGATCCTCTGAAAGGTTTGGGAATGGAAATAGAAGAAATCAGCCCTCGACAACTTAACAGGCAGAAAAAGATTTTTTTGAAAAAATCCCTAAGCCACGGGGTCACAATTTCATAAAAAATCTGACTTTCGGCAATTCACTCAAAAATGGTGCCAAACGGTTCCAAATGATCCCCTAAAAGGTTTGGCGGTTGAAACACAAGGCTTTTTATCACAGGAAAAGAAATCAGCCCTCAACAACTTAACTGGCAGAAAAAATTTTTTTTGAAAAAGTCCTAAGCCCCGGGGTCACAATTTCATAAAAAATCTGACTTCTTGCAATTCATTAAAAAATGGTGCCAAACGGTTCCAAATTCTCCCCTGAAAGGTTTGGCATTTGAAACAGAAGGCTTTTTATCACAGGAAAAGAAATCAGCCCTCAACAACATAACCGGCAGAAAAAGATTTTTTTGAAAAAATCCTAAGGCCCGGGGTCACAATTTTATAAAAAATTTGACTTTTGGCAATTCACTGAAAAATTGTGCCAAAAGGTTCCAAATTCTCCCCTGAAAGGTTTCGTGGTCGAAACAGATGGCTTTTTATCACAAGACACGAAATCAGCCCTCGACAACTTAACCGGCAGAAAAAGATTTTTTTGAAAAAATCCCTAAGCCCCGGGGTCACAATTAAATATAAAATCTGACTTTCGGCAATTCATAAAAAAATGGTACCAAACGGTTCCAAATGATCCCCGGAAAGGTTTGACGGTTGAAACAGAAGGCTTTTTATTACAGGACAAGAAATCAGGCCTCAACAACTTAACCGGCAGAAAAAGTTTTTTTTGAAAAAATCCTAAGCCCCGGGGTCACAAATTCATAAAAAATCTGACTTTCGGGAATTCACTCAAAAATTGTGCCAAACGTTTCCAAATGATCCCCTGAAAGGTTTGGCGGTTGAAGCAGAAGGCTTTTTATCACAGGAAAAGAATTCAGCCCTCAACAACTTATCCGGCAGAAAATGATTTTTTTGAAAAAATCCTAAGCCCCGGGGTCACAATTTCATAAAAAATCTGACTTTCGGCAATTCACTCAAAAATGGTGCCAGAAGGTTGCAAATGATCCTCTGAAAGGTTTGGGAATGGAAATAGAAGAAATCAGCCCTCGACAACTTAACAGGCAGAAAAAGATTTTTTTGAAAAAAATCCCTAAGCCACGGGGTCACAATTTCATAAAAAATCTGACTTTCGGCAATTCACTCAAAAATGGTGCCAAACGGTTCCAAATGATCCCCTGAAAGGTTTGGCGGTTGAAACAGAAGGCTTTTTATCACAGGAAAAGAAATCATCCCTCAACAACTTAACCGGGAGAAAAAGATTTTTTTTGAAAATATCCTAAGCCCCGGGGTCACAATTTCATAAAAAATCTGACTTTAGGCAATTCACTCAAAAATGGTGCCAGACGGTTGCAAATGATCCTCTGAAAGGTTTGGGAATGGAAATAGAAGAAATCAGCCCTCGACAACTTAACAGGCAGAAAAAGATTTTTTTCAAAAAAATCCCTAAGCCCCGGGGTCACAATTTCATAAAAAATCTGACTTTCGGCAATTCACTCAAAAAGGGTGCCTAAAGGTTCCAAATTCTCCCCTGAAATGTTTGGCAGTCGAAACAGATGGCTTTTTATCACAGGACACGCAATCAGCCCTCGACAACATAACCGGCAGAAAAAGATTTTTTTGAAAAAATCCTAAGCCCCGGGGTCACAATTTTATAAAAAATTTGACTTTTGGCAATTCACTCAAAAATTGTGCCAAATGGTTCCAAATTCACCCCTGAAAGGTTTGGCGGTCGAAACAGATGGATTTTTATCACAGGACACGAAATCAGCCCTCAACAACTTAACAGGCAGAAAAAGTTTTTTTTCGAAAAAATCCTAAGCCCCGGGGTCACAATTTCATAAAAAGTCTGACTTTTTGCAATTCATTAAAAAATGGTGCCAAACGGTTCCAAATGATCCCCGGAAAGGTTTGGCGGTTGAAACAGAAGGCTTTTTATCACAGGAAAAGAAATCAGCCCTCAACAACTTAACCGGCAGAAAAAGATTTTTTTGAAAAAATCCTAAGCCCTGGGGTCACAATTTCATAGAAAATCTGACTTTCGGCAATTCACTCAAAAATGGTGCCCGACTGTTGCAAATGATCCTCTGAAAGGTTTGGGAATGGAAATAGAAGAAATGAGCCCTCGACAACTTAACAGGCAGAAAAAGATTTTTTTGAAAAAATCCCTAACCCCCAGGGTCACAATTTCATAAAAAATCTGACTTTCGGCAATTCAATCAAAAATGGTGCCAAACGGTTCCAAATGATCCCCTGAAAGGTTTGGCGGTTGAAACACAAGGCCTTTTATCACAAGTAAAGAAATCAGCCCTCAACAACATAACCGGCAGAAAAAGATTTTTTTGAAAAAATCCTAAACCCCGGGGTCACAATATCATAAAAAATCTGACTTTTGGCAATTCACTCAAAAATTGTGCCAGACGGTTGCAAATGATCCTCTTAAAGGTTTGGGAATGGAAATAGAAGAAATCAGCCCTCGACAACTTAACAGGCAGAAAAAGATTTTTTTCAAAAAAATCCCTAAGCCCCGGGGTCACAAATTCATAAAAAATCTGACATTCGGCAATTCACTCAAAAAGGGTGCCTAAAGGTTCCAAATGATCCCCTGAAAAGTTTGGCAGTCGAAACAGATGGCTTTTTATCACAGGACACGCAATCAGCCCTCGACAACTTAACCGGCAGAATAAGATTTTTTTGAAAAAATCCCTAAGCCCCGGGGTCACAATTTCATAAAAAGTCTGACTTTCGGCAATTCATTAAAAAATGTTGCCAAACGGTTCCAAATGATCCCAGGAAAGGTTTGACGGTTGAAACAGAAGGCTTTTTATTACAGGACAAGAAATCAGGCCTCAACAACTTAACCGGCAGAAAAAGTTTTTTTTGAAAAAATCCTAAGCCCCGGGGTCACAAATTCATAAAAAATCTGACTTTCGGGAATTCACTCAAAAATTGTGCCAAACGTTTCCAAATGATCCCCTGAAAGGTTTGGCGGTTGAAACAGAAGGCTTTTTATCACAGGAAAAGAAATCAGCCCTCAACAACTTAACCGGGAGAAAAAGATTTTTTTGAAAAAATCCTAAGCCCCGGGGTCACAATTTTATAAAAAATTTGACTTTTGGCAATTCACTCAAAAATTGTGCCAAAAGGTTCCAAATTCACCCCTGAAAGGTTTGGCGGTCGAAACAGATGGATTTTTATCACAGGACACGAAATCAGCCCTCAACAACTTAACAGGCAGAAAAAGGTTTTTTTCGAAAAAATCCTAAGCCCCGGGGTCACAATTTCATAAAAAGTCTGACTTCTTGCAATTCATTAAAAAATGGTGCCAAACGGTTCCAAATGATCCCCGGAAAGGTTTGGCGGTTGAAACAGAAGGCTTTTTATCACAGGAAAAGAAATCAGCCCTCAACAACTTAACCGGCAGAAAAAGATTTTTTTGAAAAAATCCTAAGCCCTGGGGTCACAATTTCATAGAAAATCTGACTTTCGGCAATTCACTCAAAAATGGTGCCCGACTGTTGCAAATGATCCTCTGAAAGGTTTGGGAATGGAAATAGAAGAAATCAGCCCTCGACAACTTAACCGGCAGAAAAAGATTTTTTTGAAAAAATCCTAAGCCCCGGGGTCACAATTTCATAAAAAATCTGACTTTCGGCAATTCAATCAAAAATGGTGCCAAACGGTTCCAAATGATCCCCTGAAAGGTTTGGCGGTTGAAACACAAGGCCTTTTATCACAAGTAAAGAAATCAGCCCTCAACAACATAACCGGCAGAAAAAGATTTTTTTGAAAAAATCCTAAACCCCGGGGTCACAATATCATAAAAAATCTGACTTTTGGCAATTCACTCAAAAATTGTGCCAGACGGTTGCAAATGATCCTCTTAAAGGTTTGGGAATGGAAATAGAAGAAATCAACCCTCGACAACTTAACAGGCAGAAAAAGATTTTTTTGAAAAAATCCCTAAGCCCCGGGGTCACAATTTCATAAAAAATCTGACTTTCGGCAATTCACTCAAAAATGGTGCCAAATGGTTCCAAATGATCCCCTGAAAGGTTTGGCGGTTGAAACACAAGGCCTTTTATCACAGGAAAAGAAATCAGCCCTCAACAACATAACCGGCAGAAAAAGATTTTTTTGAAAAAATCCTAAGCCCCGGGGTCACAATTTTATAAAAAATTTGACTTTTGGCAATTCACTCAAAAATTGTGCCAAAAGGTTCCAAATTCACCCCTGAAAGGTTTGGCGGTCGAAACAGATGGATTTTTATCACAGGACACGAAATCAGCCCTCAACAACTTAACAGGCAGAAAAAGGTTTTTTTCGAAAAAATCCTAAGCCCCGGGGTCACAATTTCATAAAAAGTCTGACTTCTTGCAATTCATTAAAAAATGGTGCCAAACGGTTCCAAATGATCCCCGGAAAGGTTTGGCGGTTGAAACAGAAGGCTTTTTATCACAGGAAAAGAAATCAGCCCTCAACAACTTAACCGGCAGAAAAAGATTTTTTTGAAAAAATCCTAAGCCCTGGGGTCACAATTTCATAGAAAATCTGACTTTCGGCAATTCACTCAAAAATGGTGCCCGACTGTTGCAAATGATCCTCTGAAAGGTTTGGGAATGGAAATAGAAGAAATGAGCCCTCGACAACTTAACAGGCAGAAAAAGATTTTTTTCAAAAAAATCCCTAAGCCCCGGGGTCACAAATTCATAAAAAATCTGACATTCGGCAATTCACTCAAAAAGGGTGCCTAAAGGTTCCAAATGATCCCCTGAAAAGTTTGGCAGTCGAAACAGATGGCTTTTTATCACAGGACACGCAATCAGCCCTCGACAACTTAACCGGCAGAATAAGATTTTTTTGAAAAAATCCCTAAGCCCCAGGGTCACAATTTCATAAAAAATCTGACTTTCGGCAATTCAATCAAAAATGGTGCCAAACGGTTCCAAATGATCCCCTGAAAGGTTTGGCGGTTGAAACACAAGGCCTTTTATCACAAGTAAAGAAATCAGCCCTCAACAACATAACCGGCAGAAAAAGATTTTTTTGAAAAAATCCTAAACCCCGGGGTCACAATATCATAAAAAATCTGACTTTTGGCAATTCACTCAAAAATTGTGCCAGACGGTTGCAAATGATCCTCTTAAAGGTTTGGGAATGGAAATAGAAGAAATCAGCCCTCGACAACTTAACAGGCAGAAAAAGATTTTTTTCAAAAAAATCCCTAAGCCCCGGGGTCACAAATTCATAAAAAATCTGACATTCGGCAATTCACTCAAAAAGGGTGCCTAAAGGTTCCAAATGATCCCCTGAAAAGTTTGGCAGTCGAAACAGATGGCTTTTTATCACAGGACACGCAATCAGCCCTCGACAACTTAACCGGCAGAATAAGATTTTTTTGAAAAAATCCCTAAGCCCCGGGGTCACAATTTCATAAAAAGTCTGACTTTCGGCAATTCATTAAAAAATGTTGCCAAACGGTTCCAAATGATCCCCGGAAAGGTTTGACGGTTGAAACAGAAGGCTTTTTATTACAGGACAAGAAATCAGGCCTCAACAACTTAACCGGCAGAAAAAGTTTTTTTTGAAAAAATCCTAAGCCCCGGGGTCACAAATTCATAAAAAATCTGACTTTCGGGAATTCACTCAAAAATTGTGCCAAACGTTTCCAAATGATCCCCTGAAAGGTTTGGCGGTTGAAACAGAAGGCTTTTTATCACAGGAAAAGAAATCAGCCCTCAACAACTTAACCGGGAGAAAAAGATTTTTTTGAAAAAATCCTAAGCCCCGGGGTCACAATTTTATAAAAAATTTGACTTTTGGCAATTCACTCAAAAATTGTGCCAAAAGGTTCCAAATTCACCCCTGAAAGGTTTGGCGGTCGAAACAGATGGATTTTTATCACAGGACACGAAATCAGCCCTCAACAACTTAACAGGCAGAAAAAGGTTTTTTTCGAAAAAATCCTAAGCCCCGGGGTCACAATTTCATAAAAAGTCTGACTTCTTGCAATTCATTAAAAAATGGTGCCAAACGGTTCCAAATGATCCCCGGAAAGGTTTGGCGGTTGAAACAGAAGGCTTTTTATCACAGGAAAAGAAATCAGCCCTCAACAACTTAACCGGCAGAAAAAGATTTTTTTGAAAAAATCCTAAGCCCTGGGGTCACAATTTCATAGAAAATCTGACTTTCGGCAATTCACTCAAAAATGGTGCCCGACTGTTGCAAATGATCCTCTGAAAGGTTTGGGAATGGAAATAGAAGAAATCAGCCCTCGACAACTTAACCGGCAGAAAAAGATTTTTTTGAAAAAATCCTAAGCCCCGGGGTCACAATTTCATAAAAAATCTGACTTTCGGCAATTCAATCAAAAATGGTGCCAAACGGTTCCAAATGATCCCCTGAAAGGTTTGGCGGTTGAAACACAAGGCCTTTTATCACAAGTAAAGAAATCAGCCCTCAACAACATAACCGGCAGAAAAAGATTTTTTTGAAAAAATCCTAAACCCCGGGGTCACAATATCATAAAAAATCTGACTTTTGGCAATTCACTCAAAAATTGTGCCAGACGGTTGCAAATGATCCTCTTAAAGGTTTGGGAATGGAAATAGAAGAAATCAACCCTCGACAACTTAACAGGCAGAAAAAGATTTTTTTGAAAAAATCCCTAAGCCCCGGGGTCACAATTTCATAAAAAATCTGACTTTCGGCAATTCACTCAAAAATGGTGCCAAATGGTTCCAAATGATCCCCTGAAAGGTTTGGCGGTTGAAACACAAGGCCTTTTATCACAGGAAAAGAAATCAGCCCTCAACAACATAACCGGCAGAAAAAGATTTTTTTGAAAAAATCCTAAGCCCCGGGGTCACAATTTTATAAAAAATTTGACTTTTGGCAATTCACTCAAAAATTGTGCCAAAAGGTTCCAAATTCACCCCTGAAAGGTTTGGCGGTCGAAACAGATGGATTTTTATCACAGGACACGAAATCAGCCCTCAACAACTTAACAGGCAGAAAAAGGTTTTTTTCGAAAAAATCCTAAGCCCCGGGGTCACAATTTCATAAAAAGTCTGACTTCTTGCAATTCATTAAAAAATGGTGCCAAACGGTTCCAAATGATCCCCGGAAAGGTTTGGCGGTTGAAACAGAAGGCTTTTTATCACAGGAAAAGAAATCAGCCCTCAACAACTTAACCGGCAGAAAAAGATTTTTTTGAAAAAATCCTAAGCCCTGGGGTCACAATTTCATAGAAAATCTGACTTTCGGCAATTCACTCAAAAATGGTGCCCGACTGTTGCAAATGATCCTCTGAAAGGTTTGGGAGTGGAAATAGAAGAAATGAGCCCTCGACAACTTAACAGGCAGAAAAAGATTTTTTTGAAAAAATCCTAAACCCCGGGGTCACAATATCATAAAAAATCTGACTTTTGGCAATTCACTCAAAAATTGTGCCAGACGGTTGCAAATGATCCTCTTAAAGGTTTGGGAATGGAAATAGAAGAAATCAGCCCTCGACAACTTAACAGGCAGAAAAAGATTTTTTTCAAAAAAATCCCAAAGCCCCGGGGTCACAAATTCATAAAAAATCTGACATTCGGCAATTCACTCAAAAAGGGTGCCAAAAGGTTCCAAATGATCCCCTGAAAGGTTTGGCAGTCGAAACAGATGGCTTTTTATCACAGGACACGCAATCAGCCCTCGACAACTTAACCGGAAGAATAAGATTTTTTTGAAAAAATCCCTAAGCCCCGGGGTCACAATTTCATAAAAAGTCTGACTTTCGGCAATTCATTAAAAAATGTTGCCAAACGGTTCCAAATGATCCCAGGAAAGGTTTGGCGGTTGAAACAGAAGGCTTTTTATCACAGGACAAGAAATCAGCCCTCAACAACTTAACCGGCAGAAAATGATTCTTTTGAAAAAATCCTAAGCCCCGGGGTCACAAATTCATAAAAAATCTGACTTTCGGCAATTCACTCAAAAATGGTGCCAAACGGTTCCAAATGATCCCCGGAAAGGTTTGGTGATTGAAACAGAAGTCTTTTTATCACAGGAAAAGAAATCAGCCCTCAACAACTTAACCGGCAGAAAAAGATTTTTTTGAAAAAATCCTAAGCCCCGGGGTCACAATTTCATAAAAAATCTGACTTTTAGCAATTCACTGAAAAATTGTGCCAAAAGGTTCCAAATTCTCCCCTGAAAGGTTTCGTGGTCGAAACAGATGGCTTTTTATCACAAGACACGAAATCAGCCCTCGACAACTTAACCGGCAGAAAAAGATTTTTTTGAAAAAATCCCTAAGCCCCGGGGTCACAAATTCATAAAAAATCTGACTTTCGGGAATTCACTCAAAAATTGTGCCAAACGTTTCCAAATGATCCCCTGAAAGGTTTGGCGGTTGAAACAGAAGGCTTTTTATCACAGGAAAAGAAATCAGCCCTCAACAACTTAACCGGGAGAAAAAGATTTTTTTGAAAAAATCCTAAGCCCCGGGGTCACAATTTTATAAAAAATTTGACTTTTGGCAATTCACTCAAAAATTGTGCCAAAAGGTTCCAAATTCACCCCTGAAAGGTTTGGCGGTCGAAACAGATGGATTTTTATCACAGGACACGAAATCAGCCCTCAACAACTTAACAGGCAGAAAAAGGTTTTTTTCGAAAAAATCCTAAGCCCCGGGGTCACAATTTCATAAAAAGTCTGACTTCTTGCAATTCATTAAAAAATGGTGCCAAACGGTTCCAAATGATCCCCGGAAAGGTTTGGCGGTTGAAACAGAAGGCTTTTTATCACAGGAAAAGAAATCAGCCCTCAACAACTTAACCGGCAGAAAAAGATTTTTTTGAAAAAATCCTAAGCCCTGGGGTCACAATTTCATAGAAAATCTGACTTTCGGCAATTCACTCAAAAATGGTGCCCGACTGTTGCAAATGATCCTCTGAAAGGTTTGGGAATGGAAATAGAAGAAATGAGCCCTCGACAACTTAACAGGCAGAAAAAGATTTTTTTCAAAAAAATCCCTAAGCCCCGGGGTCACAAATTCATAAAAAATCTGACATTCGGCAATTCACTCAAAAAGGGTGCCTAAAGGTTCCAAATGATCCCCTGAAAAGTTTGGCAGTCGAAACAGATGGCTTTTTATCACAGGACACGCAATCAGCCCTCGACAACTTAACCGGCAGAATAAGATTTTTTTGAAAAAATCCCTAAGCCCCAGGGTCACAATTTCATAAAAAATCTGACTTTCGGCAATTCAATCAAAAATGGTGCCAAACGGTTCCAAATGATCCCCTGAAAGGTTTGGCGGTTGAAACACAAGGCCTTTTATCACAAGTAAAGAAATCAGCCCTCAACAACATAACCGGCAGAAAAAGATTTTTTTGAAAAAATCCTAAACCCCGGGGTCACAATATCATAAAAAATCTGACTTTTGGCAATTCACTCAAAAATTGTGCCAGACGGTTGCAAATGATCCTCTTAAAGGTTTGGGAATGGAAATAGAAGAAATCAGCCCTCGACAACTTAACAGGCAGAAAAAGATTTTTTTCAAAAAAATCCCTAAGCCCCGGGGTCACAAATTCATAAAAAATCTGACATTCGGCAATTCACTCAAAAAGGGTGCCTAAAGGTTCCAAATGATCCCCTGAAAAGTTTGGCAGTCGAAACAGATGGCTTTTTATCACAGGACACGCAATCAGCCCTCGACAACTTAACCGGCAGAATAAGATTTTTTTGAAAAAATCCCTAAGCCCCGGGGTCACAATTTCATAAAAAGTCTGACTTTCGGCAATTCATTAAAAAATGTTGCCAAACGGTTCCAAATGATCCCCGGAAAGGTTTGACGGTTGAAACAGAAGGCTTTTTATTACAGGACAAGAAATCAGGCCTCAACAACTTAACCGGCAGAAAAAGTTTTTTTTGAAAAAATCCTAAGCCCCGGGGTCACAAATTCATAAAAAATCTGACTTTCGGGAATTCACTCAAAAATTGTGCCAAACGTTTCCAAATGATCCCCTGAAAGGTTTGGCGGTTGAAACAGAAGGCTTTTTATCACAGGAAAAGAAATCAGCCCTCAACAACTTAACCGGGAGAAAAAGATTTTTTTGAAAAAATCCTAAGCCCCGGGGTCACAATTTTATAAAAAATTTGACTTTTGGCAATTCACTCAAAAATTGTGCCAAAAGGTTCCAAATTCACCCCTGAAAGGTTTGGCGGTCGAAACAGATGGATTTTTATCACAGGACACGAAATCAGCCCTCAACAACTTAACAGGCAGAAAAAGGTTTTTTTCGAAAAAATCCTAAGCCCCGGGGTCACAATTTCATAAAAAGTCTGACTTCTTGCAATTCATTAAAAAATGGTGCCAAACGGTTCCAAATGATCCCCGGAAAGGTTTGGCGGTTGAAACAGAAGGCTTTTTATCACAGGAAAAGAAATCAGCCCTCAACAACTTAACCGGCAGAAAAAGATTTTTTTGAAAAAATCCTAAGCCCTGGGGTCACAATTTCATAGAAAATCTGACTTTCGGCAATTCACTCAAAAATGGTGCCCGACTGTTGCAAATGATCCTCTGAAAGGTTTGGGAATGGAAATAGAAGAAATCAGCCCTCGACAACTTAACCGGCAGAAAAAGATTTTTTTGAAAAAATCCTAAGCCCCGGGGTCACAATTTCATAAAAAATCTGACTTTCGGCAATTCAATCAAAAATGGTGCCAAACGGTTCCAAATGATCCCCTGAAAGGTTTGGCGGTTGAAACACAAGGCCTTTTATCACAAGTAAAGAAATCAGCCCTCAACAACATAACCGGCAGAAAAAGATTTTTTTGAAAAAATCCTAAACCCCGGGGTCACAATATCATAAAAAATCTGACTTTTGGCAATTCACTCAAAAATTGTGCCAGACGGTTGCAAATGATCCTCTTAAAGGTTTGGGAATGGAAATAGAAGAAATCAACCCTCGACAACTTAACAGGCAGAAAAAGATTTTTTTGAAAAAATCCCTAAGCCCCGGGGTCACAATTTCATAAAAAATCTGACTTTCGGCAATTCACTCAAAAATGGTGCCAAATGGTTCCAAATGATCCCCTGAAAGGTTTGGCGGTTGAAACACAAGGCCTTTTATCACAGGAAAAGAAATCAGCCCTCAACAACATAACCGGCAGAAAAAGATTTTTTTGAAAAAATCCTAAGCCCCGGGGTCACAATTTTATAAAAAATTTGACTTTTGGCAATTCACTCAAAAATTGTGCCAAAAGGTTCCAAATTCACCCCTGAAAGGTTTGGCGGTCGAAACAGATGGATTTTTATCACAGGACACGAAATCAGCCCTCAACAACTTAACAGGCAGAAAAAGGTTTTTTTCGAAAAAATCCTAAGCCCCGGGGTCACAATTTCATAAAAAGTCTGACTTCTTGCAATTCATTAAAAAATGGTGCCAAACGGTTCCAAATGATCCCCGGAAAGGTTTGGCGGTTGAAACAGAAGGCTTTTTATCACAGGAAAAGAAATCAGCCCTCAACAACTTAACCGGCAGAAAAAGATTTTTTTGAAAAAATCCTAAGCCCTGGGGTCACAATTTCATAGAAAATCTGACTTTCGGCAATTCACTCAAAAATGGTGCCCGACTGTTGCAAATGATCCTCTGAAAGGTTTGGGAGTGGAAATAGAAGAAATGAGCCCTCGACAACTTAACAGGCAGAAAAAGATTTTTTTGAAAAAATCCTAAACCCCGGGGTCACAATATCATAAAAAATCTGACTTTTGGCAATTCACTCAAAAATTGTGCCAGACGGTTGCAAATGATCCTCTTAAAGGTTTGGGAATGGAAATAGAAGAAATCAGCCCTCGACAACTTAACAGGCAGAAAAAGATTTTTTTCAAAAAAATCCCAAAGCCCCGGGGTCACAAATTCATAAAAAATCTGACATTCGGCAATTCACTCAAAAAGGGTGCCTAAAGGTTCCAAATGATCCCCTGAAAGGTTTGGCAGTCGAAACAGATGGCTTTTTATCACAGGACACGCAATCAGCCCTCGACAACTTAACCGGAAGAATAAGATTTTTTTGAAAAAATCCCTAAGCCCCGGGGTCACAATTTCATAAAAAGTCTGACTTTCGGCAATTCATTAAAAAATGTTGCCAAACGGTTCCAAATGATCCCAGGAAAGGTTTGGCGGTTGAAACAGAAGGCTTTTTATCACAGGACAAGAAATCAGCCCTCAACAACTTAACCGGCAGAAAATGATTCTTTTGAAAAAATCCTAAGCCCCGGGGTCACAAATTCATAAAAAATCTGACTTTCGGCAATTCACTCAAAAATGGTGCCAAACGGTTCCAAATGATCCCCGGAAAGGTTTGGTGATTGAAACAGAAGTCTTTTTATCACAGGAAAAGAAATCAGCCCTCAACAACTTAACCGGCAGAAAAAGATTTTTTTGAAAAAATCCTAAGCCCCGGGGTCACAATTTCATAAAAAATCTGACTTTTAGCAATTCACTGAAAAATTGTGCCAAAAGGTTCCAAATTCTCCCCTGAAAGGTTTCGTGGTCGAAACAGATGGCTTTTTATCACAAGACACGAAATCAGCCCTCGACAACTTAACCGGCAGAAAAAGATTTTTTTGAAAAAATCCCTAAGCCCCGGGGTCACAATTAAATATAAAGTCTGACTTTCGGCAATTCATTAAAAAATGGTACCAAACGGTTCCAAATGATCCCCGGAAAGGTTTGACGGTTGAAACAGAAGGCTTTTTATTACAGGACAAGAAATCAGGCCTCAACAACTTAACCGGCAGAAAAAGTTTTTTTTGAAAAAATCCTAAGCCCCGGGGTCACAAATTCATAAAAAATCTGACTTTCGGGAATTCACTCAAAAATTGTGCCAAACGTTTCCAAATGATCCCCTGAAAGGTTTGGCGGTTGAAGCAGAAGGCTTTTTATCACAGGAAAAGAATTCAGCCCTCAACAACTTATCCGGCAGAAAATGATTTTTTTGAAAAAATCCCTAAGCCCCGGGGTCACAATTTCATAAAAAGTCTGACTTCTTGCAATTCATTAAAAAATGGTGCCAAACGGTTCCAAATGATCCCCGGAAAGGTTTGGTGGTTGAAACAGAAGGCTTTTTATCACAGGAAAAGAAATCAGCCCTCAACAACTTAACCGGGAGAAAAAGATTTTTTTGAAAATATCCTAAGCCCCGGGGTCACAATTTCATAAAAAATCTGACTTTAGGCAATTCACTCAAAAATGGTGCCAGACGGTTGCAAATGATCCTCTGAAAGGTTTGGGAATGGAAATAGAAGAAATCAACCCTCGACAACTTAACAGGCAGAAAAAGATTTTTTTGAAAAAATCCTAAGCCCCGGGGTCACAATTTCATAAAAAATCTGACTTTCGGCAATTCACTCAAAAATGGTGCCAAATGGTTCCAAATGATCCCCTGAAAGGTTTGGCGGTTGAAACACAAGGCCTTTTATCACAGGAAAAGAAATCAGCCCTCAACAACATAACCGGCAGAAAAAGATTTTTTTGAAAAAATCCTAAGCCCCGGGGTCACAATTTTATAAAAAATTAAACTTTTGGCAATTCACTCAAAAATTGTGCCAAAAGGTTCCAAATTCACCCCTGAAAGGTTTGGCGGTCGAAACAGATGGATTTTTATCACAGGACACGAAATCAGCCCTCAACAACTTAACAGGCAGAAAAAGGTTTTTTTCGAAAAAATCCTAAGCCCCGGGGTCACAATTTCATAAAAAGTCTGACTTCTTGCAATTCTTTAAAAAATGGTGCCAAACGGTTCCAAATGATCCCCGGAAAGGTTTGGCGGTTGAAACAGAAGGCTTTTTATCACAGGAAAAGAAATCAGCCCTCAACAACTTAACCGGCAGAAAAAGATTTTTTTGAAAAAATCCTAAACCCTAAGCCACAATTCCCTAAGGTCACAATTTCATAAAAAATCTGACTTTCGGCAATTCAATCAAAAATGGTGCCAAACGGTTCCAAATGATCCCCTGAAAGGTTTGGCGGTTGAAACACAAGGCCTTTTATCACAAGTAAAGAAATCAGCCCTCAACAACATAACCGGCAGAAAAAGATTTTTTTGAAAAAATCCTAAACCCCGGGGTCACAATATCATAAAAAATCTGACTTTTGGCAATTCACTCAAAAATTGTGCCAGACGGTTGCAAATGATCCTCTTAAAGGTTTGGGAATGGAAATAGAAGAAATCAGCCCTCGACAACTTAACAGGCAGAAAAAGATTTTTTTCAAAAAAATCCCTAAGCCCCGGGGTCACAAATTCATAAAAAATCTGACATTCGGCAATTCACTCAAAAAGGGTGCCTAAAGGTTCCAAATGATCCCCTGAAAGGTTTGGCAGTCGAAACAGATGGCTTTTTATCACAGGACACGCAATCAGCCCTCGACAACTTAACCGGCAGAATAAGATTTTTTTGAAAAAATCCCTAAGCCCCGGGGTCACAAATTCATAAAAAATCTGACTTTCGGCAATTCACTCAAAAATGGTGCCAAACGGTTCCAAATGATCCCCGGAAAGGTTTGGTGATTGAAACAGAAGGCTTTTTATCACAGGAAAAGAAATCAGCCCTCAACAACTTAACCGGCAGAAAAAGATTTTTTTGAAAAAATCCTAAGCCCCGGGGTCACAATTTCATAAAAAATCTGACTTTTAGCAATTCACTGAAAAATTGTGCCAAAAGGTTCCAAATTCTCCCCTGAAAGGTTTCGTGGTCGAAACAGATGGCTTTTTATCACAAGACACGAAATCAGCCCTCGACAACTTAACCGGCAGAAAAAGATTTTTTTGAAAAAATCCCTAAGCCCCGGGGTCACAATTAAATATAAAGTCTGACTTTCGGCAATTCATTAAAAAATGGTACCAAACGGTTCCAAATGATCCCCGGAAAGGTTTGACGGTTGAAACAGAAGGCTTTTTATTACAGGACAAGAAATCAGGCCTCAACAACTTAACCGGCAGAAAAAGTTTTTTTTGAAAAAATCCTAAGCCCCGGGGTCACAAATTCATAAAAAATCTGACTTTCGGGAATTCACTCAAAAATTGTGCCAAACGTTTCCAAATGATCCCCTGAAAGGTTTGGCGGTTGAAGCAGAAGGCTTTTTATCACAGGAAAAGAATTCAGCCCTCAACAACTTATCCGGCAGAAAATGATTTTTTTGAAAAAATCCTAAGCCCCGGGGTCACAATTTCATAAAAAATCTGACTTTCGGCAATTCACTCAAAAATGGTGCCAGAAGGTTGCAAATGATCCTCTGAAAGGTTTGGGAATGGAAATAGAAGAAATCAGCCCTCGACAACTTAACCGGCAGAAAAAGTTATTTTGAAAAAATCCCTAATCCCCGGGGTCACAAATTCATAAAAAATCTGACTTTCGGCAATTTACTCAAAAAATGGTGCCAAACGGTTCCAAATGATCCCCGGAAAGGTTTGGGAATGGAAATAGAAGAAATCAACCCTCGACAACTTAACAGGCAGAAAAAGATTTTTTTGAAAAAATCCCTAAGCCCCGGGGTCACAATTTCATAAAAAATCTGACTTTCGGCAATTCACTCAAAAATGGTGCCAAATGGTTCCAAATGATCCCCTGAAAGGTTTGGCGGTTGAAACACAAGGCCTTTTATCACAGGAAAAGAAATCAGCCCTCAACAACATAACCGGCAGAAAAAGATTTTTTTGAAAAAATCCTAAGCCCCGGGGTCACAATTTTATAAAAAATTTGACTTTTGGCAATTCACTCAAAAATTGTGCCAAAAGGTTCCAAATTCACCCCTGAAAGGTTTGGCGGTCGAAACAGATGGATTTTTATCACAGGACACGAAATCAGCCCTCAACAACTTAACAGGCAGAAAAAGGTTTTTTTCGAAAAAATCCTAAGCCCCGGGGTCACAATTTCATAAAAAGTCTGACTTCTTGCAATTCATTAAAAAATGGTGCCAAACGGTTCCAAATGATCCCCGGAAAGGTTTGGCGGTTGAAACAGAAGGCTTTTTATCACAGGAAAAGAAATCAGCCCTCAACAACTTAACCGGCAGAAAAAGATTTTTTTGAAAAAATCCTAAGCCCTGGGGTCACAATTTCATAGAAAATCTGACTTTCGGCAATTCACTCAAAAATGGTGCCCGACTGTTGCAAATGATCCTCTGAAAGGTTTGGGAGTGGAAATAGAAGAAATGAGCCCTCGACAACTTAACAGGCAGAAAAAGATTTTTTTGAAAAAATCCTAAACCCCGGGGTCACAATATCATAAAAAATCTGACTTTTGGCAATTCACTCAAAAATTGTGCCAGACGGTTGCAAATGATCCTCTTAAAGGTTTGGGAATGGAAATAGAAGAAATCAGCCCTCGACAACTTAACAGGCAGAAAAAGATTTTTTTCAAAAAAATCCCAAAGCCCCGGGGTCACAAATTCATAAAAAATCTGACATTCGGCAATTCACTCAAAAAGGGTGCCTAAAGGTTCCAAATGATCCCCTGAAAGGTTTGGCAGTCGAAACAGATGGCTTTTTATCACAGGACACGCAATCAGCCCTCGACAACTTAACCGGAAGAATAAGATTTTTTTGAAAAAATCCCTAAGCCCCGGGGTCACAATTTCATAAAAAGTCTGACTTTCGGCAATTCATTAAAAAATGTTGCCAAACGGTTCCAAATGATCCCAGGAAAGGTTTGGCGGTTGAAACAGAAGGCTTTTTATCACAGGACAAGAAATCAGCCCTCAACAACTTAACCGGCAGAAAATGATTCTTTTGAAAAAATCCTAAGCCCCGGGGTCACAAATTCATAAAAAATCTGACTTTCGGCAATTCACTCAAAAATGGTGCCAAACGGTTCCAAATGATCCCCGGAAAGGTTTGGTGATTGAAACAGAAGTCTTTTTATCACAGGAAAAGAAATCAGCCCTCAACAACTTAACCGGCAGAAAAAGATTTTTTTGAAAAAATCCTAAGCCCCGGGGTCACAATTTCATAAAAAATCTGACTTTTAGCAATTCACTGAAAAATTGTGCCAAAAGGTTCCAAATTCTCCCCTGAAAGGTTTCGTGGTCGAAACAGATGGCTTTTTATCACAAGACACGAAATCAGCCCTCGACAACTTAACCGGCAGAAAAAGATTTTTTTGAAAAAATCCCTAAGCCCCGGGGTCACAATTAAATATAAAGTCTGACTTTCGGCAATTCATTAAAAAATGGTACCAAACGGTTCCAAATGATCCCCGGAAAGGTTTGACGGTTGAAACAGAAGGCTTTTTATTACAGGACAAGAAATCAGGCCTCAACAACTTAACCGGCAGAAAAAGTTTTTTTTGAAAAAATCCTAAGCCCCGGGGTCACAAATTCATAAAAAATCTGACTTTCGGGAATTCACTCAAAAATTGTGCCAAACGTTTCCAAATGATCCCCTGAAAGGTTTGGCGGTTGAAGCAGAAGGCTTTTTATCACAGGAAAAGAATTCAGCCCTCAACAACTTATCCGGCAGAAAATGATTTTTTTGAAAAAATCCCTAAGCCCCGGGGTCACAATTTCATAAAAAGTCTGACTTCTTGCAATTCATTAAAAAATGGTGCCAAACGGTTCCAAATGATCCCCGGAAAGGTTTGGTGGTTGAAACAGAAGGCTTTTTATCACAGGAAAAGAAATCAGCCCTCAACAACTTAACCGGGAGAAAAAGATTTTTTTGAAAATATCCTAAGCCCCGGGGTCACAATTTCATAAAAAATCTGACTTTAGGCAATTCACTCAAAAATGGTGCCAGACGGTTGCAAATGATCCTCTGAAAGGTTTGGGAATGGAAATAGAAGAAATCAACCCTCGACAACTTAACAGGCAGAAAAAGATTTTTTTGAAAAAATCCCTAAGCCCCGGGGTCACAATTTCATAAAAAATCTGACTTTCGGCAATTCACTCAAAAATGGTGCCAAATGGTTCCAAATGATCCCCTGAAAGGTTTGGCGGTTGAAACACAAGGCCTTTTATCACAGGAAAAGAAATCAGCCCTCAACAACATAACCGGCAGAAAAAGATTTTTTTGAAAAAATCCTAAGCCCCGGGGTCACAATATCATAAAAAATCTGACTTTTGGCAATTCACTCAAAAATTGTGCCAGACGGTTGCAAATGATCCTCTTAAAGGTTTGGGAATGGAAATAGAAGAAATCAGCCCTCGACAACTTAACAGGCAGAAAAAGATTTTTTTCAAAAAAATCCCTAAGCCCCGGGGTCACAAATTCATAAAAAATCTGACATTCGGCAATTCACTCAAAAAGGGTGCCTAAAGGTTCCAAATGATCCCCTGAAAGGTTTGGCAGTCGAAACAGATGGCTTTTTATCACAGGACACGCAATCAGCCCTCGACAACTTAACCGGCAGAATAAGATTTTTTTGAAAAAATCCCTAAGCCCCGGGGTCACAAATTCATAAAAAATCTGACTTTCGGCAATTCACTCAAAAATGGTGCCAAACGGTTCCAAATGATCCCCGGAAAGGTTTGGTGATTGAAACAGAAGGCTTTTTATCACAGGAAAAGAAATCAGCCCTCAACAACTTAACCGGCAGAAAAAGATTTTTTTGAAAAAATCCTAAGCCCCGGGGTCACAATTTCATAAAAAATCTGACTTTTAGCAATTCACTGAAAAATTGTGCCAAAAGGTTCCAAATTCTCCCCTGAAAGGTTTCGTGGTCGAAACAGATGGCTTTTTATCACAAGACACGAAATCAGCCCTCGACAACTTAACCGGCAGAAAAAGATTTTTTTGAAAAAATCCCTAAGCCCCGGGGTCACAATTAAATATAAAGTCTGACTTTCGGCAATTCATTAAAAAATGGTACCAAACGGTTCCAAATGATCCCCGGAAAGGTTTGACGGTTGAAACAGAAGGCTTTTTATTACAGGACAAGAAATCAGGCCTCAACAACTTAACCGGCAGAAAAAGTTTTTTTTGAAAAAATCCTAAGCCCCGGGGTCACAAATTCATAAAAAATCTGACTTTCGGGAATTCACTCAAAAATTGTGCCAAACGTTTCCAAATGATCCCCTGAAAGGTTTGGCGGTTGAAGCAGAAGGCTTTTTATCACAGGAAAAGAATTCAGCCCTCAACAACTTATCCGGCAGAAAATGATTTTTTTGAAAAAATCCTAAGCCCCGGGGTCACAATTTCATAAAAAATCTGACTTTCGGCAATTCACTCAAAAATGGTGCCAGAAGGTTGCAAATGATCCTCTGAAAGGTTTGGGAATGGAAATAGAAGAAATCAGCCCTCGACAACTTAACCGGCAGAAAAAGTTATTTTGAAAAAATCCCTAATCCCCGGGGTCACAAATTCATAAAAAATCTGACTTTCGGCAATTTACTCAAAAAATGGTGCCAAACGGTTCCAAATGATCCCCGGAAAGGTTTGGGAATGGAAATAGAAGAAATCAGCCCTCGACAACTTAACCGGCAGAAAAAGATTTTTTTGAAAAAATCCCTAATCCCCGGGGTCACAATTTCATAAAAAGTCTGACTTCTTGCAATTCATTAAAAAATGGTGCCAAACGGTTCCAAATGATCCCCGGAAAGGTTTGGCGGTTGAAACAGAAGGCTTTTTATCACAGGAAAAGAAATCAGCCCTCAACAACTTAACCGGGAGAAAAAGATTTTTTTGAAAAAATCCTAAACCCCGGGGTCACAATATCATAAAAAATCTGACTTTTGGCAATTCACTCAAAAATTGTGCCAGACGGTTGCAAATGATCCTCTTAAAGGTTTGGGAATGGAAATAGAAGAAATCAGCCCTCGACAACTTAACCGGCAGAAAAAGATTTTTTTGAAAAAATCCCTAAGCCCCGGGGTCACAATTAAATATAAAGTCTGACTTTCGGCAATTCATTAAAAAATGGTACCAAACGGTTCCAAATGATCCCCGGAAAGGTTTGACGGTTGAAACAGAAGGCTTTTTATTACAGGACAAGAAATCAGGCCTCAACAACGTAACCGGCAGAAAAAGTTTTTTTTGAAAAAATCCCTAAGCCCCGGGGTCACAATTAAATATAAAGTCTGACTTTCGGCAATTCATTAAAAAATGGTACCAAACGGTTCCAAATGATCCCCGGAAAGGTTTGACGGTTGAAACAGAAGGCTTTTTATTACAGGACAAGAAATCAGGCCTCAACAACTTAACCGGCAGAAAAAGTTTTTTTTGAAAAAATCCTAAGCCCCGGGGTCACAAATTCATAAAAAATCTGACTTTCGGGAATTCACTCAAAAATTGTGCCAAACGTTTCCAAATGATCCCCTGAAAGGTTTGGCGGTTGAAGCAGAAGGCTTTTTATCACAGGAAAAGAATTCAGCCCTCAACAACTTATCCGGCAGAAAATGATTTTTTTGAAAAAATCCCTAAGCCCCGGGGTCACAATTTCATAAAAAGTCTGACTTCTTGCAATTCATTAAAAAATGGTGCCAAACGGTTCCAAATGATCCCCGGAAAGGTTTGGCGGTTGAAACAGAAGGCTTTTTATCACAGGAAAAGAAATCAGCCCTCAACAACTTAACCGGGAGAAAAAGATTTTTTTGAAAATATCCTAAGCCCCGGGGTCACAATTTCATAAAAAATCTGACTTTAGGCAATTCACTCAAAAATGGTGCCAGACGGTTGCAAATGATCCTCTGAAAGGTTTGGGAATGGAAATAGAAGAAATCAACCCTCGACAACTTAACAGGCAGAAAAAGATTTTTTTGAAAAAATCCCTAAGCCCCGGGGTCACAATTTCATAAAAAATCTGACTTTCGGCAATTCACTCAAAAATGGTGCCAAATGGTTCCAAATGATCCCCTGAAAGGTTTGGCGGTTGAAACACAAGGCCTTTTATCACAGGAAAAGAAATCAGCCCTCAACAACATAACCGGCAGAAAAAGATTTTTTTGAAAAAATCCTAAGCCCCGGGGTCACAATTTTATAAAAAATTTGACTTTTGGCAATTCACTCAAAAATTGTGCCAAAAGGTTCCAAATTCACCCCTGAAAGGTTTGGCGGTCGAAACAGATGGATTTTTATCACAGGACACGAAATCAGCCCTCAACAACTTAACAGGCAGAAAAAGGTTTTTTTCGAAAAAATCCTAAGCCCCGGGGTCACAATTTCATAAAAAGTCTGACTTCTTGCAATTCTTTAAAAAATGGTGCCAAACGGTTCCAAATGATCCCCGGAAAGGTTTGGCGGTTGAAACAGAAGGCTTTTTATCACAGGAAAAGAAATCAGCCCTCAACAACTTAACCGGCAGAAAAAGATTTTTTTGAAAAAATCCTAAACCCTAAGCCACAATTCCCTAAGGTCACAATTTCATAAAAAATCTGACTTTCGGCAATTCAATCAAAAATTGTGCCAAAAGGTTCCAAATTCTCCCCTGAAAGGTTTGGCAGTCGAAACAGATGGCTTTTTATCACTGGAAAAGAAATCAGCCCTCAACAACTTAACCGGGAGAAAAAGATTTTTTTGAATATATCCTAAGCCCCGGGGTCACAATTTCATAAAAAATCTGACTTTCGGCAATTCACTCAAAAATGGTGCCCGACTGTTGCAAATGATCCTCTGAAAGGTTTGGGAATGGAAATAGAAGAAATGAGCCCTCGACAACTTAACAGGCAGAAAAAGATTTTTTTGAAAAAATCCCTAAGCCCCGGGGTCACAATTTCATAAAAAATCTGACTTTCGGCAATTCAATCAAAAATGGTGCCAAACGGTTCCAAATGATCCCCTGAAAGGTTTGGCGGTTGAAACACAAGGCCTTTTATCACAAGTAAAGAAATCAGCCCTCAACAACATAACCGGCAGAAAAAGATTTTTTTGAAAAAATCCTAAACCCCGGGGTCACAATATCATAAAAAATCTGACTTTTGGCAATTCACTCAAAAATTGTGCCAGACGGTTGCAAATGATCCTCTTAAAGGTTTGGGAATGGAAATAGAAGAAATCAGCCCTCGACAACTTAACAGGCAGAAAAAGATTTTTTTCAAAAAAATCCCTACGCCCCGGGGTCACAAATTCATAAAAAATCTGACATTCGGCAATTCACTCAAAAAGGGTGCCTAAAGGTTCCAAATGATCCCCTGAAAGGTTTGGCAGTCGAAACAGATGGCTTTTTATCACAGGACACGCAATCAGCCCTCGACAACTTAACCGGCAGAATAAGATTTTTTTGAAAAAATCCCTAAGCCCCGGGGTCACAATTTCATAAAAAGTCTGACTTTCGGCAATTCATTAAAAAATGTTGCCAAACGGTTCCAAATGATCCCAGGAAAGGTTTGGCGGTTGAAACAGAAGGCTTTTTATCACAGGACAAGAAATCAGCCCTCAACAACTTAACCGGCAGAAAAAGATTCTTTTGAAAAAATCCTAAGCCCCGGGGTCACAAATTCATAAAAAATCTGACTTTCGGCAATTCACTCAAAAATGGTGCCAAACGGTTCCAAATGATCCCCGGAAAGGTTTGGTGATTGAAACAGAAGGCTTTTTATCACAGGAAAAGAAATCAGCCCTCAACAACTTAACCGGCAGAAAAAGATTTTTTTGAAAAAATCCTAAGCCCCGGGGTCACAATTTCATAAAAAATCTGACTTTTAGCAATTCACTGAAAAATTGTGCCAAAAGGTTCCAAATTCTCCCCTGAAAGGTTTCGTGGTCGAAACAGATGGCTTTTTATCACAAGACACGAAATCAGCCCTCGACAACTTAACCGGCAGAAAAAGATTTTTTTGAAAAAATCCCTAAGCCCCGGGGTCACAATTAAATATAAAGTCTGACTTTCGGCAATTCATTAAAAAATGGTACCAAACGGTTCCAAATGATCCCCGGAAAGGTTTGACGGTTGAAACAGAAGGCTTTTTATTACAGGACAAGAAATCAGGCCTCAACAACTTAACCGGCAGTAAAAGTTTTTTTTGAAAAAATCCTAAGCCCCGGGGTCACAAATTCATAAAAAATCTGACTTTCGGGAATTCACTCAAAAATTGTGCCAAACGTTTCCAAATGATCCCCTGAAAGGTTTGGCGGTTGAAGCAGAAGGCTTTTTATCACAGGAAAAGAATTCAGCCCTCAACAACTTATCCGGCAGAAAATGATTTTTTTGAAAAAATCCTAAGCCCCGGGGTCACAATTTCATAAAAAATCTGACTTTCGGCAATTCACTCAAAAATGGTGCCAGAAGGTTGCAAATGATCCTCTGAAAGGTTTGGGAATGGAAATAGAAGAAATCAGCCCTCGACAACTTAACCGGCAGAAAAAGTTATTTTGAAAAAATCCCTAATCCCTGGGGTCACAAATTCATAAAAAATCTGACTTTCGGCAATTTACTCAAAAAATGGTGCCAAACGGTTCCAAATGATCCCCGGAAAGGTTTGGGAATGGAAATAGAAGAAATCAGCCCTCGACAACTTAACCGGCAGAAAAAGATTTTTTTGAAAAAATCCCTAATCCCCGGGGTCACAATTTCATAAAAAGTCTGACTTCTTGCAATTCATTAAAAAATGGTGCCAAACGGTTCCAAATGATCCCCGGAAAGGTTTGGCGGTTGAAACAGAAGGCTTTTTATCACAGGAAAAGAAATCAGCCCTCAACAACTTAACCGGGAGAAAAAGATTTTTTTGAAAAAATCCTAAACCCCGGGGTCACAATATCATAAAAAATCTGACTTTTGGCAATTCACTCAAAAATGGTGCCAGACGGTTGCAAATGATCCTCTTAAAGGTTTGGGAATGGAAATAGAAGAAATCAGCCCTCGACAACTTAACCGGCAGAAAAAGATTTTTTTGAAAAAATCCCTAAGCCCCGGGGTCACAATTAAATATAAAGTCTGACTTTCGGCAATTCATTAAAAAATGGTACCAAACGGTTCCAAATGATCCCCGGAAAGGTTTGACGGTTGAAACAGAAGGCTTTTTATTACAGGACAAGAAATCAGGCCTCAACAACGTAACCGGCAGAAAAAGTTTTTTTTGAAAAAATCCTAAGCCCCGGGGTCACAAATTCATAAAAAATCTGACTTTCGGGAATTCACTCAAAAATTGTGCCAAACGTTTCCAAATGATCCCCTGAAAGGTTTGGCGGTTGAAGCAGAAGGCTTTTTATCACAGGAAAAGAATTCAGCCCTCAACAACTTATCCAGCAGAAAATGATTTTTTTGAAAAAATCCTAAGCCCCGGGGTCACAATTTCATAAAAAATCTGACTTTCGGCAATTCACTCAAAAATGGTGCCAGAAGGTTGCAAATGATCCTCTGAAAGGTTTGGGAATGGAAATAGAAGAAATCAGCCCTCGACAACTTAACAGGCAGAAAAAGATTTTTTTGAAAAAATCCCTAAGCCCCGGGGTCACAATTTCATAAAAAGTCTGACTTCTTGCAATTCATTAAAAAATGGTGCCAAACGGTTCCAAATGATCCCCGGAAAGGTTTGGCGGTTGAAACAGAAGGCTTTTTATCACAGGAAAAGAAATCAGCCCTCAACAACTTAACCGGGAGAAAAAGATTTTTTTGAATATATCCTAAGCCCCGGGGTCACAATTTCATAAAAAATCTGACTTTCGGCAATTCACTCAAAAATGGTGCCCGACTGTTGCAAATGATCCTCTGAAAGGTTTGGGAATGGAAATAGAAGAAATGAGCCCTCGACAACTTAACAGGCAGAAAAAGATTTTTTTGAAAAAATCCCTAAGCCCCGGGGTCACAATTTCATAAAAAATCTGACTTTCGGCAATTCAATCAAAAATGGTGCCAAACGGTTCCAAATGATCCCCTGAAAGGTTTGGCGGTTGAAACACAAGGCCTTTTATCACAAGTAAAGAAATCAGCCCTCAACAACATAACCGGCAGAAAAAGATTTTTTTGAAAAAATCCTAAACCCCGGGGTCACAATATCATAAAAAATCTGACTTTTGGCAATTCACTCAAAAATTGTGCCAGACGGTTGCAAATGATCCTCTTAAAGGTTTGGGAATGGAAATAGAAGAAATCAGCCCTCGACAACTTAACAGGCAGAAAAAGATTTTTTTCAAAAAAATCCCTACGCCCCGGGGTCACAAATTCATAAAAAATCTGACATTCGGCAATTCACTCAAAAAGGGTGCCTAAAGGTTCCAAATGATCCCCTGAAAGGTTTGGCAGTCGAAACAGATGGCTTTTTATCACAGGACACGCAATCAGCCCTCGACAACTTAACCGGCAGAATAAGATTTTTTTGAAAAAATCCCTAAGCCCCGGGGTCACAATTTCATAAAAAGTCTGACTTTCGGCAATTCATTAAAAAATGTTGCCAAACGGTTCCAAATGATCCCAGGAAAGGTTTGGCGGTTGAAACAGAAGGCTTTTTATCACAGGACAAGAAATCAGCCCTCAACAACTTAACCGGCAGAAAAAGATTCTTTTGAAAAAATCCTAAGCCCCGGGGTCACAAATTCATAAAAAATCTGACTTTCGGCAATTCACTCAAAAATGGTGCCAAACGGTTCCAAATGATCCCCGGAAAGGTTTGGTGATTGAAACAGAAGGCTTTTTATCACAGGAAAAGAAATCAGCCCTCAACAACTTAACCGGCAGAAAAAGATTTTTTTGAAAAAATCCTAAGCCCCGGGGTCACAATTTCATAAAAAATCTGACTTTTAGCAATTCACTGAAAAATTGTGCCAAAAGGTTCCAAATTCTCCCCTGAAAGGTTTCGTGGTCGAAACAGATGGCTTTTTATCACAAGACACGAAATCAGCCCTCGACAACTTAACCGGCAGAAAAAGATTTTTTTGAAAAAATCCCTAAGCCCCGGGGTCACAATTAAATATAAAGTCTGACTTTCGGCAATTCATTAAAAAATGGTACCAAACGGTTCCAAATGATCCCCGGAAAGGTTTGACGGTTGAAACAGAAGGCTTTTTATTACAGGACAAGAAATCAGGCCTCAACAACTTAACCGGCAGTAAAAGTTTTTTTTGAAAAAATCCTAAGCCCCGGGGTCACAAATTCATAAAAAATCTGACTTTCGGGAATTCACTCAAAAATTGTGCCAAACGTTTCCAAATGATCCCCTGAAAGGTTTGGCGGTTGAAGCAGAAGGCTTTTTATCACAGGAAAAGAATTCAGCCCTCAACAACTTATCCGGCAGAAAATGATTTTTTTGAAAAAATCCTAAGCCCCGGGGTCACAATTTCATAAAAAATCTGACTTTCGGCAATTCACTCAAAAATGGTGCCAGAAGGTTGCAAATGATCCTCTGAAAGGTTTGGGAATGGAAATAGAAGAAATCAGCCCTCGACAACTTAACCGGCAGAAAAAGTTATTTTGAAAAAATCCCTAATCCCTGGGGTCACAAATTCATAAAAAATCTGACTTTCGGCAATTTACTCAAAAAATGGTGCCAAACGGTTCCAAATGATCCCCGGAAAGGTTTGGGAATGGAAATAGAAGAAATCAGCCCTCGACAACTTAACCGGCAGAAAAAGATTTTTTTGAAAAAATCCCTAATCCCCGGGGTCACAATTTCATAAAAAGTCTGACTTCTTGCAATTCATTAAAAAATGGTGCCAAACGGTTCCAAATGATCCCCGGAAAGGTTTGGCGGTTGAAACAGAAGGCTTTTTATCACAGGAAAAGAAATCAGCCCTCAACAACTTAACCGGGAGAAAAAGATTTTTTTGAAAAAATCCTAAACCCCGGGGTCACAATATCATAAAAAATCTGACTTTTGGCAATTCACTCAAAAATTGTGCCAGACGGTTGCAAATGATCCTCTTAAAGGTTTGGGAATGGAAATAGAAGAAATCAGCCCTCGACAACTTAACCGGCAGAAAAAGATTTTTTTGAAAAAATCCCTAAGCCCCGGGGTCACAATTAAATATAAAGTCTGACTTTCGGCAATTCATTAAAAAATGGTACCAAACGGTTCCAAATGATCCCCGGAAAGGTTTGACGGTTGAAACAGAAGGCTTTTTATTACAGGACAAGAAATCAGGCCTCAACAACTTAACCGGCAGAAAAAGTTTTTTTTGAAAAAATCCTAAGCCCCGGGGTCACAAATTCATAAAAAATCTGACTTTCGGGAATTCACTCAAAAATTGTGCCAAACGTTTCCAAATGATCCCCTGAAAGGTTTGGCGGTTGAAGCAGAAGGCTTTTTATCACAGGAAAAGAATTCAGCCCTCAACAACTTATCCAGCAGAAAATGATTTTTTTGAAAAAATCCTAAGCCCTGGGGTCACAATTTCATAGAAAATCTGACTTTCGGCAATTCACTCAAAAATGGTGCCCGACTGTTGCAAATGATCCTCTGAAAGGTTTGGGAATGGAAATAGAAGAAATGAGCCCTCGACAACTTAACAGGCAGAAAAAGATTTTTTTGAAAAAATCCCTAAGCCCTGGGGTCACAATTTCATAAAAAATCTGACTTTCGGCAATTCAATCAAAAATGGTGCCAAACGGTTCCAAATGATCCCCTGAAAGGTTTGGCGGTTGAAACACAAGGCCTTTTATCACAAGTAAAGAAATCAGCCCTCAACAACATAACCGGCAGAAAAAGATTTTTTTGAAAAAATCCTAAACCCCGGGGTCACAATATCATAAAAAATCTGACTTTTGGCAATTCACTCAAAAATGGTGCCCGACTGTTGCAAATGATCCTCTGAAAGGTTTGGGAATGGAAATAGAAGAAATGAGCCCTCGACAACTTAACAGGCAGAAAAAGATTTTTTTGAAAAAATCCCTAAGCCCCGGGGTCACAATTTCATAAAAAATCTGACTTTCGGCAATTCAATCAAAAATGGTGCCAAACGGTTCCAAATGATCCCCTGAAAGGTTTGGCGGTTGAAACACAAGGCCTTTTATCACAAGTAAAGAAATCAGCCCTCAACAACATAACCGGCAGAAAAAGATTTTTTTGAAAAAATCCTAAACCCCGGGGTCACAATATCATAAAAAATCTGACTTTTGGCAATTCACTCAAAAATTGTGCCAGACGGTTGCAAATGATCCTCTTAAAGTTTTGGGAATGGAAATAGATGGCTTTTTATCACAGGACACGCAATCAGCCCTCGACAACTTAACCGGCAGAATAAGATTTTTTTGAAAAAATCCCTAAGCCCCGGGGTCACAATTTCATAAAAAGTCTGACTTTCGGCAATTCATTAAAAAATGTTGCCAAACGGTTCCAAATGATCCCAGGAAAGGTTTGGCGGTTGAAACAGAAGGCTTTTTATCACAGGACAAGAAATCAGCCCTCAACAACTTAACCGGCAGAAAAAGATTCTTTTGAAAAAATCCTAAGCCCCGGGGTCACAAATTCATAAAAAATCTGACTTTCGGCAATACACTCAAAATTGGTGCCAAACGGTTCCAAATGATCCCCGGAAAGGTTTGGTGATTGAAACAGAAGGCTTTTTATCACAGGAAAAGAAATCAGCCCTCAACAACTTAACCGGCAGAAAAAGATTTTTTTGAAAAAATCCCTAAGCCCCGGGGTCACAATTAAATATAAAGTCTGACTTTCGGCAATTCATTAAAAAATGGTACCAAACGGTTCCAAATGATCCCCGGAAAGGTTTGACGGTTGAAACAGAAGGCTTTTTATTACAGGACAAGAAATCAGGCCTCAACAACTTAACCGGCAGAAAAAGTTTTTTTTGAAAAAATCCTAAGCCCCGGGGTCACAAATTCATAAAAAATCTGACTTTCGGGAATTCACTCAAAAATTGTGCCAAACGTTTCCAAATGATCCCCTGAAAGGTTTGGCGGTTGAAGCAGAAGGCTTTTTATCACAGGAAAAGAATTCAGCCCTCAACAACTTAACCGGCAGAAAATGATTTTTTTGAAAAAATCCTAAGCCCCGGGGTCACAATTTCATAAAAAATCTGACTTTCGGCAATTCACTCAAAAATTGTGCCAAAAGGTTCCAAATTCACCCCTGAAAGGTTTGGCGGTCGAAACAGATGGATTTTTATCACAGGACACGAAATCAGCCCTCAACAACTTAACAGGCAGAAAAAGGTTTTTTTCGAAAAAATCCTAAGCCCCGGGGTCACAATTTCATAAAAAGTCTGACTTTTGGCAATTCATTAAAAAATGGTGCCAAACGGTTCCAAATGATCCCCGGAAAGGTTTGGCGGTTGAAACAGAAGGCTTTTTATCACAGGAAAAGAAATCAGCCCTCGACAACTTAACAGGCAGAAAAAGATTTTTTTGAAAAAATCCTAAGCCCTGGGGTCACAATTTCATAGAAAATCTGACTTTCGGCAATTCACTCAAAAATGGTGCCCGACTGTTGCAAATGATCCTCTGAAAGGTTTGGGAATGGAAATAGAAGAAATGAGCCCTCGACAACTTAACAGGCAGAAAAAGATTTTTTTGAAAAAATCCCTAAGCCCCGGGGTCACAATTTCATAAAAAATCTGACTTTCGGCAATTCAATCAAAAATGGTGCCAAACGGTTCCAAATGATCCCCTGAAAGGTTTGGCGGTTGAAACACAAGGCCTTTTATCACAAGTAAAGAAATCAGCCCTCAACAACATAACCGGCAGAAAAAGATTTTTTTGAAAAAATCCTAAACCCCGGGGTCACAATATCATAAAAAATCTGACTTTTGGCAATTCACTCAAAAATTGTGCCAGACGGTTGCAAATGATCCTCTTAAAGGTTTGGGAATGGAAATAGAAGAAATCAGCCCTCGACAACTTAACCGGCAGAATAAGATTTTTTTGAAAAAATCCCTAAGCCCCGGGGTCACAATTTCATAAAAAGTCTGACTTTCGGCAATTCATTAAAAAATGTTGCCAAACGGTTCCAAATGATCCCAGGAAAGGTTTGGCGGTTGAAACAGAAGGCATTTTATCACAGGACAAGAAATCAGCCCTCAAAAACTTAACCGGCAGAAAAAGATTTTTTTGAAAAAATCCTAAGCCCCGGGGTCACAAATTCTTAAAAAATCTGACTTTCGGCAATTCACTCAAAAATGGTGCCAAACGGTTCCAAATGATCCCCGGAAAGGTTTGGCGGTTGAAACAGAAGGCTTTTTATCACAGGAAAAGAAATCAGCCCTCAACAACTTAACCGGCAGAAAAAGATTTTTTTGAAAAAATCCTAAGCCCCGGGGTAACAATTTTATAAAAAATTTGACTTTTGGCAATTCACTCAAAAATTGTGCCAAAAGGTTCCAAATTCACCCCTGAAAGGTTTGGCGGTCGAAACAGATGGATTTTTATCACAGGACACGAAATCAGCCCTCAACAACTTAACAGGCAGAAAAAGGTTTTTTTCGAAAAAATCCTAAGCCCCGGGGTCACAATTTCATAAAAAGTCTGACTTTTGGCAATTCATTAAAAAATGGTGCCAAACGGTTCCAAATGATCCCCGGAAAGGTTTGGCGGTTGAAACAGAAGGCTTTTTATCACAGGAAAAGAAATCAGCCGTCAACAACTTAACCGGCAGAAAAAGATTTTTTTGAAAAAATCCTAAGCCCTGGGGTCACAATTTCATAGAAAATCTGACTTTCGGCAATTCACTCAAAAATGGTGCCCGACTGTTGCAAATGATCCTCTGAAAGGTTTGGGAATGGAAATAGAAGAAATGAGCCCTCGACAACTTAACAGGCAGAAAAAGATTTTTTTGAAAAAATCCCTAAGCCCCGGGGTCACAATTTCATAAAAAATCTGACTTTCGGCAATTCAATCAAAAATGGTGCCAAACGGTTCCAAATGATCCCCTGAAAGGTTTGGCGGTTGAAACACAAGGCCTTTTATCACAAGTAAAGAAATCAGCCCTCAACAACATAACCGGCAGAAAAAGATTTTTTTGAAAAAATCCTAAACCCCGGGGTCACAATATCATAAAAAATCTGACTTTTGGCAATTCACTCAAAAATTGTGCCAGACGGTTGCAAATGATCCTCTGAAAGGTTTGGGAATGGAAATAGAAGAAATCAGCCCTCGACAACTTAACCGGCAGAATAAGATTTTTTTGAAAAAATCCCTAAGCCCCGGGGTCACAATTTCATAAAAAGTCTGACTTTCGGCGATTCACTCAAAAATGGTTCCAAACGGTTCGAAACTCTCCCCTGAAAGGTTTGGCGGTTGAAGCAGAAGGCTTTTTATCACAGGAATAGAATTCAGCCCTCAACAACTTAACCGGCAGAAAAATATTTTTTTGAAAAAATCCTAAGCCCCGGGGTAACAATTTCATAAAAAATCTGACTTTTGGCAATTCACTCAAAGATGGTGCCAGACGGTTGCAAATGATCCTCTTAAAGGTTTGGGAATGGAAATAGAAGAAATCAGCCCTCGACAACTTAACAGGCAGAAAAAGATTTTTTTCAAAAAAATCCCTAAGCCCCGGGGTCACAATTTCATAAAAAATCTGACTTTCGGCATTTCACTCAAAAAGGGTGCCTAAAGGTTCCAAATTCTCCCCTGAAATGTTTGGCAGTCGAAACAGATGGCTTTTTATCACAGGACACGCAATCAGCCCTCGACAACATAACCGGCAGAAAAAGATTTTTTTGAAAAAATCCTAAGCCCCGGGGTCACAATTTTATAAAAAATTTGACTTTTGGCAATTCACTCAAAAATTGTGCCAAATGGTTCCAAATTCACCCCTGAAAGGTTTGGCGGTCGAAACAGATGGATTTTTATCACAGGACACGAAATCAGCCCTCAACAACTTAACAGGCAGAAAAAGTTTTTTTTCGAAAAAATCCTAAGCCCCGGGGTCACAATTTCATAAAAAGTCTGACTTTTTGCAATTCATTAAAAAATGGTGCCAAACGGTTCCAAATGATCCCCGGAAAGGTTTGGCGGTTGAAACAGAAGGCTTTTTATCACAGGAAAAGAAATCAGCCCTCAACAACTTAACCGGCAGAAAAAGATTTTTTTGAAAAAATCCTAAGCCCTGGGGTCACAATTTCATAGAAAATCTGACTTTCGGCAATTCACTCAAAAATGGTGCCCGACTGTTCCAAATGATCCTCTGAAAGGTTTGGGAATGGAAATAGAAGAAATGAGCCCTCGACAACTTAACAGGCAGAAAAAGATTTTTTTGAAAAAATCCCTAAGCCCCGGGGTCACAATTTCATAAAAAATCTGACTTTCGGCAATTCAATCAAAAATGGTGCCAAACGGTTCCAAATGATCCCCTGAAAGGTTTGGCGGTTGAAACACAAGGCCTTTTATCACAAGTAAAGAAATCAGCCCTCAACAACATAACCGGCAGAAAAAGATTTTTTTGAAAAAATCCTAAACCCCGGGGTCACAATATCATAAAAAATCTGACTTTTGGCAATTCACTCAAAAATTGTGCCAGACGGTTGCAAATGATCCTCAGAAAGGTTTGGGAATGGGAATAGAAGAAATGAGCCCTCGACAACTTAACAGGCAGAAAAAGATTTTTTTGAAATAATCCCTAAGCCCCGGGGTCACAATTTCATAAAAAATCTGACTTTCGGCAATTCACTCAAAAATTGTGCCAGACGGTTGCAAATGATCCTCTGAAAGGTTTGGGAATGGAAATAGAAGAAATCAGCCCTCGACAACTTAACCGGGAGAAAAAGATTTTTTTGAAAAAATCCCTAAGCCCCGGGGTCACAAATTCATAAAAAATCTGACTTTCGGCAATTGACTCAAAAATGGTGCGAAACGTTTCCAAATGATCCCCTGAAAGGTTTGGCAGTTGAAACAGATGGCTTTTTATGACAGGACACGAAATCAGCCCTCGACAACTTAACCGGCAGAAAAATATTTTTTTGAAAAATCCCTAAGCCCCGGGGTCACAATTTCATAAAAAGTCTGACTTTCGGCGATTCACTCAAAAATGGTTCCAAACGGTTCGAAACTCTCCCCTGAAAGGTTTGGCGGTTGAAGCAGAAGGCTTTTTATCACAGGAATAGAATTCAGCCTTCAACAACTTAACCGGCAGAAAAATATTTTTTTGAAAAAATCCTAAGCCCCGGGGTAACAATTTCATAAAAAATCTGACTTTTGGCAATTCAATCAAAGATGGTGCCAGACGGTTGCAAATGATCCTCTTAAAGGTTTGGGAATGGAAATAGAAGAAATCAGCCCTCGACAACTTAACAGGCAGAAAAAGATTTTTTTCAAAAAAATCCCTAAGCCCCGGGGGTCACGATTTCATAAAAAATCTGACTTTCGGCAATTCACTCAAAAAGGGTGCCTAAAGGTTCCAAATTCTCCCCTGAAATGTTTGGCAGTCGAAACAGATGGCTTTTTATCACAGGACACGAAATCAGCCCTCGACAACTTAACCGGCAGAATAAGATTTTTTTGAAAAAATCCCTAAGCCCCGGGGTCACAATTTCAAAAAAAGTCTGACTTTCGGCAATTCATTAAAAAATGTTGCCAAACGGTTCCAAATGATCCCAGGAAAGGTTTGGCGGTTGAAACAGAAGGATTTTTATCACAGGACAAGAAATCAGCCCTCAACAACTTAACCGGCAGAAAAAGATTTTTTTGAAAAAATCCTAAGCCCCGGGGTCACAAATTCATAAAAAATCTGACTTTTGGCAATTCACTCAAAAATGGTGCCAAACGGTTCCAAATGATCCCCGGAAAGGTTTGGCGGTTGAAACAGAAGGCTTTTTATCACAGGAAAAGAAATCAGCCCTCAACAACTTAACCGGCAGAAAAAGATTTTTTTGAAAAAATCCTAAGCCCCGGGGTTACAATTTCATAAAAAATCTGACTTTCGGCAATTCACTCAAAAATGGTGCCCGACTGTTGCAAATGATCCTCAGAAAGGTTTGGGAATGGGAATAGAAGAAATGAGCCCTCGACAACTTAACAGGCAGAAAAAGATTTTTTTGAAAAAATCCCTAAGCCCCGGGGTCACAATTTCATAAAAAATCTTACTTTCGGCAATTCAATCAAAAATGGTGCCAAACGGTTCCAAATGATCCCCTGAAAGGTTTGGGAATGGAAATAGAAGAAATCAGCCCTCGACAACTTAACCGGGAGAAAAAGATTTTTTTGAAAAAATCCCTAAGCCCCGGGGTCACAAATTCAGAAAAAATCTGACTTTCGGCAATTCACTCAAAAATGGTGCCAGACGGTTCCAAATGATCCCCTGAAAGGTTTGGCAGTTGAAACAGATGGCTTTTTATGACAGGACACGAAATCAGCCCTCGACAACTTAACCGGCAGAAAAATATTTTTTTGAAAAATCCCTAAGCCCCGGGGTCACAATTTCATAAAAAGTCTGACTTTCGGCAATTCACTCAAAAATGGTTCCAAACGGTTCGAAACTCTCCCCTGAAAGGTTTGGCGGTTGAAACAGAACGCTTTTTATCACAGGAAAAGAAATCAGCCCTCAACAACTTATTGGAAGTGGGAGTCAACTTCGTCCAGGGGTCCGGCACACTTCCCTGCGCCTCATCAGCTGGCCCTTCCGAATACCTTTGACTCAGCAGAGTGTAAAACACAGCGGATGTAGAAGCTTGAACATTCTGTCGTGTGGTAGCAATAACTCAGGCCGAAACGCAGCTCTCCTTATCTTAAAGTCTTTATTCTCGTACAGATCAACACATCGTAAATCTTCCCGGTGAGTCGCAACTCATGTTGCTCTCTCTCTCTCTGAGATACTGGCCACTCCCAGTGTTCTATCTCCGCCCTCAGAATGTGAGGCGTCATCACTCAGAACTCTTAACCCTGTAAGTTCTGAGCCTCGTCAACACCCCCTCTCGAATCACATTCTGAGAGGACTTCTGAGTGTTCAACACCTTCCCCATTGCCTTCCGCCCCTTCCTGGCATCGTTGTTAGGCACCTGTTGAACCTCACAAACCTCAGGTTCGCACTGTGCGAAACCAACCCACGCATTTGTGACCTGAAACCTCTCAGGTGGAATTCCCTTTGTTGCCCTTGAAGACCGCCTGGGCACAAACTGGGATTCTTCTCCTGACCCACTGGGGCCAGCTTGTGTGTCTTCCTCATCAGACTCCCCCTCTGACTTGACACGTCTGTGAGCTTTCTCCATCACTCTAACAGGAGATGAGGGCTCACTCTTGGACACTCCCTTAACAACCTGTGGAGACGCCCTACTCTGTTCAGGGACCTGGTCTCCACCAGCAGGTTCGGGCTCTGGCTCTCTTTCCTCCTCAGAGTCAGACAGACAATCTGAGTGAACGTCAGAGCGCGCTTTGCGCCTTGCCCAACCAGTCTGCTCAAAGAACTCAGCCTGTTTACTGACCAGAAGCTTGGTCTGATCACCTTCTGGGTACGCGAACCTCCACCCTTTTGTCGCGGGTTCATACCCACAGAAGATCATTTCCTGGTATCTTGGACCACCTTCTTGCTGCAACCACTTTGGTACAGGCACCATGGCCCTGCAACCAAACGAACGGAAGAAATGCACCAGTGGCTTCTGTCCGTTGAGCAAGAAATATGGGGTGTCACCTACCACTGCATTGTAGCACCTGTTCAGCGAGAAATTGGCCGTTTTTACCGCCTCCCCCCAAAAACTGTGAGGCAAACCAGAGTCATCCAGTAGAATCTCGGATGCTCGAACCAGGGCTTTACTCCTAAGCTCTGCCACGCCACTCTTCTGAGGCGAAGTCACCTTGTGACGTATCCCCCTCTGGCGAAAGAAACCCTTTAGAGCAGACCCAGTGACCTCAGAACCACGGTCAAACTGGAAACCTTGCACCTTGGTGGAGAACCTCTGTTCCACCTCCGCAACCCAATCTTTGATCAGTTGCGCTGCTACCTCCTTAGCTTTCAGCGTGAAAGCCCATGCGTTCTGCGTATAATCATCTGTCAGCACCAGCAGATGCCTGGCTTTGCCCAGACTTGGCTGAGGCATACCTATAAGGTCTGCATGCACAAGCTCAAAAGGCCTTGTGGTCACTCTCTCCACTCTGGGATGGCTAAATCCCTTGTTTCTGGCTTTCCTGCAAGCCTTGCAATTCAAAGGTTTACCACATTCTTTTACCTTGCAACCTTTGGTGCACTCTGATAACATCTGAACGTCCTCACAGGACCCATGTGACATCCTCTTGTGCCACACGCAAGCACACGACACATGAGTGTGCCCCCCTCCCTCTAGAGGTGATTCCAGAACAAAGAGGTTGTTCTGATTTCTCTCAACACTTACGAGCTCCTTCCCATCTCTGGAAATTGTACAAACGTTTTTTTCAAAACTCACAGAATATCCCTCCTGTAAAAGAGAAGGTACAGACAGTAAGCAATGCTTTATCTCAGGAAGAACATAAACCTTCAATTCAGCCTGTAAAAAAGGGACAAACATGTTAGAAATATGGGTTACACGGCCCTGTGCACCTGTAGCAAATCTAACAGTTTTCTCAGTTGAAACAGCTTTGCAGTTCCACATTTGTCCATCAGGTGGCGCTGATACCAAATGGGCATTTGCAGCTGAGTCAACAACCCAACGTAGGACTCTCCCCCCACTGGAGTTGTCCTTCTTTGTTGCCTTAGCAACTGACTTCCTGCTCCTCCTGACCTTGGAGCTCTCGATGCAGGTGGTGTTTTCCACAATAGCCATCGAAGCAGTCAACGTCTCTTGTTTCTCACGCCTGCTCCCTCTGCAGGCCCAGTTGCCATGGAAACCCGCCTGGTTCCCATGGGAAATGTCCTTGGGACCTTCCTGCCCTTTGTCTCGCTGTGGACAGCTTCTGCGCAGGTGCTCCGGAGAACCGCAAGCAAAACATCTCCGAGTGGAAAACTTTGCAACTTTGCCTTTGGTCTTGTCTGCCCCCCCAACCTTTCCAGCAGCCCTCCTCCTTGAGGCTTTTCTGCCGTTGGGAAAATGGCTTTTGGCTTCTGCTGTGGTTTCTCTGCAAACCCCTTCCAGCTCCTGCCAAACAGCCTGGGCACTCTCAAGACCCTTGGAATGGCCTTTCTGGCCTGCCCCCCCAAACTTAGGGGCACAGCCTCCAGAGGAACAGCTTGCCACTGCTTTCCTCTTTCCAGCTTTCAGCAGCTTCCCAGCACACGGCTGCTCATCTCTCTGGCGTGTCAAAGCATCGCAGCAGCTTTCAGACACGACTTCAGCCCCCATTGGGCTTCCTGGGCATTCCTCAGCCCCTCCTGGACGTCCCTCAGGCTGGCGTCTGGCCCCCTCTGGTGTGGCTCCCACTCTTCTCAGTGCCTGCCAACCTCCCCAGGGCTCCTTCCCGTCTGCCTCTTCAAAAGGGATTGCACGCGATTTCTGGCTGTCTGCCATCTCTCCCCCGGGGGCCCAGCTTACTTACAGGTACCTCCCGGTCCGGTAGATCAGATCCTCCCAGCGAACTCCTGGCTGGCACCAGCTACCCCTTAGCTGGCCTCTGGCTGCTCCTCAGCCGATTCTGCCTGCAGCTTTCACTTCCCAGCGAGCTCCCTTCGCTTCTGCTGGCACCAGCTTCTCCTTGCTGGCCTTTGGCTGCAGCCCTCTCACACGCACGAACGTTGCTTATCTTTATTGCTGACACCCATAACCTATTGGAAGTGGGAGTCAACTTCGTCCAGGGGTCCGGCACACTTCCCTGCGCCTCATCAGCTGGCCCTTCCGAAGACCTTTGACTCAGCAGAGTGTAAAACACAGCGGATGTAGAAGCTTGAACGTTCTGTCGTGTGGTAGCAATAACTCAGGCCGAAACGCAGCTCTCCTTATCTTAAAGTCTTTATTCTCGTACAGATCAACACATCGTAAATCTTCCCGGTGAGTCGCAACTCATGTTGCTCTCTCTCTCTCTGAGATACTGGCCACTCCCAGTGTTCTATCTCCGCCCTCAGAATGTGAGGCGTCATCACTCAGAACTCTTAACCCTGTAAGTTCTGAGCCTCGTCAACACAACTTAACCGGCAGAAAAAGATTTTTTTGAAAAAATCCCTAAGCCCCGGAGTCACAATTTCATAAAAAATCTGACTTTCCGCAATTCACTCAAAAATGGTGCCAGACGGTTGCAAGTGATCCTCTGAAAGGTTTGGGAATGGAAATAGAAGAAATCAGCCCTCGACAACTTAACCGGCAGAAAAAGATTTTTTTGAAAAAATCCCTAAGCCCCGGGGTCACAATTTCATAAAAAATCTGACTTTCGGCAATTCACTCAAAAATGGTGCCAAACGGTTCCAAATGATCCCCTGAAAGGTTTCGCAGTTGAAACAGAAGGCTTTTTATCACAGGAAAAGTAATCAGCCCTCACCAAATTAACAGGCAGAAAAAATTTTTTTTGAAAAGATCCTAAGCCCCGGGGTCACATTTTCATAAAAAATCTAACTTTTGGCAATTCACTCAAAGATGGTGCCAAAAGGTTCCAAATTCTCCCCTGAAAGGTTTCGCGGTCGAAACAGATGGCTTTTTATCACAGGACACGAAATCAGCCCTCGACAACTTAACCGGCAGAAAAAGATTTTTTTGAAAAAATCCCTAAGCCCTGGGGTCACAATTAAATAAAAAGTCTGACTTTCGGCAATTCATTAAAAAATGGTGCCAAACGGTTCCAAATGATCCCCGGAAAGGTTTGGCGGTTAAAACAGAAGGCTTTTTATTACAGGACAAGAAATCAGGCCTCAACAACTTAACCGGCAGAAAAAGATTTTTTTGAAAAAAACCTAAGCCCCGGGGTCACAAATTCATAAAAAATCTGACTTTCGGCAATTCACTCAAAAATGGTGCCAAACGGTTGCAAATGATCCCCTGAAAAGTTTGGCGGTTGAAACAGAAGGCTTTTTATCACAGGAAAAGAAATCAGCCCTCAACAACTTAACCGGCAGAAAAAGATTTTTTTGAAAAGATCCTAAGCCCCGGGGTCACATTTTCATAAAAAATCTAACTTTTGGCAATTCACTCAAAGATGGTGCCAAAAGGTTCCAAATTCTCCCCTGAAAGGTTTGGCGGTCGAAACAGATGGCTTTTTATCACAGGACACGAAATCAGCCCTCGACAACTTAACCGGCAGAAAAAGATTTTTTTGAAAAAATCCCTAAGCCCCGGGGTCACAATTTCATAAAAAATCTGACTTTCGGCAATTCACTCAAAAATGGTGCCAAACGGTTCCAAATGATCCCCTGAAAGGTTTCGCAGTTGAAACAGAAGGCTTTTTATCACAGGAAAAGTAATCAGCCCTCACCAAATTAACAGGCAGAAAAATTTTTTTTTGAAAAGATCCTAAGCCCCGGGGTCACATTTTCATAAAAAATCTAACTTTTGGCAATTCACTCAAAGATGGTGCCAAAAGGTTCCAAATTCTCCCCTGAAAGGTTTCGCGGTCGAAACAGATGGCTTTTTATCACAGGACACGAAATCAGCCCTCGACAACTTAACCGGCAGAAAAAGATTTTTTTGAAAAAATCCCTAAGCCCTGGGGTCACAATTAAATAAAAAGTCTGACTTTCGGCAATTCATTAAAAAATGGTGCCAAACGTGTTCCAAATGATCCCCGGAAAGGTTTGGCGGTTAAAACAGAAGGCTTTTTATTACAGGACAAGAAATCAGGCCTCAACAACTTAACCGGCAGAAAAAGATTTTTTTGAAAAAAACCTAAGCCCCGGGGTCACAAATTCATAAAAAATCTGACTTTCGGCAATTCACTCAAAAATGGTGCCAAACGGTTGCAAATGATCCCCTGAAAAGTTTGGCGGTTGAAACAGAAGGCTTTTTATCACAGGAAAAGAAATCAGCCCTCAACAACTTAACCGGCAGAAAAAGATTTTTTTGAAAAGATCCTAAGCCCCGGGGTCACATTTTCATAAAAAATCTAACTTTTGGCAATTCACTCAAAGATGGTGCCAAAAGGTTCCAAATTCTCCCCTGAAAGGTTTGGCGGTCGAAACAGATGGCTTTTTATCACAGGACACGAAATCAGCCCTCGACAACTTAACCGGCAGAAAAAGATTTTTTTGAAAAAATCCCTAAGCCCTGGGGTCACAATTAAATAAAAAGTCTGACTTTCGGCAATTCATTAAAAAATGGTGCCAAACGGTTCCAAATGATCCCCGGAAAGGTTTGGCGGTTAAAACAGAAGGCTTTTTATTACAGGACAAGAAATCAGGCCTCAACAACTTAACCGGCAGAAAAAGATTTTTTTGAAAAAAACCTAAGCCCCGGGGTCACAAATTCATAAAAAATCTGACTTTCGGCAATTCACTCAAAAATGGTGCCAAACGGTTCCAAATGATCCCCTGAAAGGTTTCGCAGTTGAAACAGAAGGCTTTTTATCACAGGAAAAGTAATCAGCCCTCACCAAATTAACAGGCAGAAAAAATTTTTTTTGAAAAGATCCTAAGCCCCGGGGTCACATTTTCATAAAAAATCTAACTTTTGGCAATTCACTCAAAGATGGTGCCAAAAGGTTCCAAATTCTCCCCTGAAAGGTTTCGCGGTCGAAACAGATGGCTTTTTATCACAGGACACGAAATCAGCCCTCGACAACTTAACCGGCAGAAAAAGATTTTTTTGAAAAAATCCCTAAGCCCTGGGGTCACAATTAAATAAAAAGTCTGACTTTCGGCAATTCATTAAAAAATGGTGCCAAACGGTTCCAAATGATCCCCGGAAAGGTTTGGCGGTTAAAACAGAAGGCTTTTTATTACAGGACAAGAAATCAGGCCTCAACAACTTAACCGGCAGAAAAAGATTTTTTTGAAAAAATCCTAAGCCCCGGGGTCACAATTTCATAAAAAATCTGACTTTCGGCAATTCACTCAAAAATGGTGCCAAACGGTTCCAAATGATCCCCTGAAAGGTTTCGCAGTTGAAACAGAAGGCTTTTTATCACAGGAAAAGTAATCAGCCCTCACCAAATTAACAGGCAGAAAAAATTTTTTTTGAAAAGATCCTAAGCCCCGGGGTCACAATTTCATAAAAAATCTGACTTTTGGCAATTCACTCAAAAATGGTGCCAAACGGTTCCAAATTCTCCCCTGAAAGGTTTGGCGGTCGAAACAGATGGCTTTTTATCACAGGACACGAAATCAGCCCTCGACAACTTAACCGGCAGAATAAGATTTTTTTGAAAAAATCCCTAAGCCCCGGGGTCACAATTTCAAAAAAAGTCTGACTTTCGGCAATTCATTAAAAAATGTTGCCAAACGGTTCCAAATGATCCCAGGAAAGGTTTGGCGGTTGAAACAGAAGGCTTTTTATCACAGGAAAAGAAATCAGCCCTCAACAACTTAACCGGCAGAAAAAGATTTTTTCAAAAAAATCCTAAGCCCCGGGGTCACAATTTCATAAAAAATCTGACTTTTGGCAATTCACTCAAAAATGGTGCCAAAAGGTTCCAAATTCTCCCCTGAAAGGTTTGGGAATGGAAATAGAAGAAATCAGCACGCGACAACTTAACCGGCAGAAAAAGATTTTTTTTGAAAAAATCCCTAAGCCCCGGGGTCACAATTTCATAAAAAATCTGACTTTCGGCAATTGACTCAAAAATGGTGCCAAACGGTTCCAAATGATCCCCTGAAAGGTTTCGCAGTTGAAACAGAAGGCTTTTTATCACAGGAAAAGTAATCAGCCCTCACCAACTTAACAGGCAGAAAAATTTTTTTTTGAAAAGATCCTAAGCCCCGGGGTCACATTTTCATAAAAAATCTAACTTTTGGCAATTCACTCAAAGATGGTGCCAAAAGGTTCCAAATTCTCCCCTGAAAGGTTTCGCGGTCGAAACAGATGGCTTTTTATCACAGGACACGAAATCAGCCCTCGACAACTTAACCGGCAGAAAAAGATTTTTTTGAAAAAATCCCTAAGCCCTGGGGTCACAATTAAATAAAAAGTCTGACTTTTGGCAATTCATTAAAAAATGGTGCCAAACGGTTCCAAATGATCCCCGGAAAGGTTTGGCGGTTAAAACAGAAGGCTTTATATTACAGGAAAAGAAATCAGGCCTCAACAACTTAACCGGCAGAAAAAGATTTTTTTGAAAAAAACCTAAGCCCCGGGGTCACAAATTCATAAAAAATCTGACTTTCGGCAATTCACTCAAAAATGGTGCCAAACGTTTGCAAATGACCCAATGAAAAGTTTGGCGGTTGAAACAGAAGGCTTTTTATCACAGGAAAAGAAATCAGCCCTCAACAACTTAACCGGCAGAAAAAGATTTTTTTGAAAAAATCCTAAGCCTCGGGGTCACAATTTCATAAAAAATCTGACTTTCGGGAATTCACTCAAAAATGGTGCCAAACGGTTCCAAATGATCCCCTGAAAGGTTTCGCAGTTGAAACAGAAGGCTTTATATCACAGGAGAAGTAATCAGCCCTCACCAAATTAACAGGCAGAAAAATTTTTTTTTGAAAAGATCCTAAGCCCCGGGGTCACATTTTCATAAAAAATCTAACTTTTGGCAATTCACTCAAAGATGGTGCCAAAAGGTTCCAAATTCTCCCCTGAAAGGTTTCGCGGTCGAAACAGATGGCTTTTTATCACAGGACACGAAATCAGCCCTCGACAACTTAACCGGCAGAAAAAGATTTTTTTGAAAAAATCCCTAAGCCCTGGGGTCACAATTAAATAAAAAGTCTGACTTTCGGCAATTCATTAAAAAATGGTGCCAAACGGTTCCAAATGATCCCCGGAAAGGTTTGGCGGTTAAAACAGAAGGCTTTTTATTACAGGACAAGAAATCAGGCCTCAACAACTTAACCGGCAGAAAAAGATTTTTTTGAAAAAAACCTAAGCCCCGGGGTCACAAATTCATAAGAAATCTGACTTTCGGCAATTCACTCAAAAATGGTGCCAAACGGTTGCAAATGATCCCCTGAAAAGTTTGGCGGTTGAAACAGAAGGCTTTTTATCACAGGAAAAGAAATCAGCCCTCAACAACTTAACCGGCAGAAAAAGATTTTTTTGAAAAGATCCTAAGCCCCGGGGTCACATTTTCAAAAAAAATCTAACTTTTGGCAATTCACTCAAAGATGGTGCCAAAAGGTTCCAAATTCTCCCCTGAAAGGTTTGGCGGTCGAAACAGATGGCTTTTTATCACAGGACACGAAATCAGCCCTCGACAACTTAACCGGCAGAAAAAGATTTTTTTGAAAAAATCCCTAAGCCCTGGGGTCACAATTAAATAAAAAGTCTGACTTTCGGCAATTCATTAAAAAATGTTGCCAAACGGTTCCAAATGATCCCCGGAAAGGTTTGGCAGTTAAAACAGAAGGCTTTTTATTACAGGACAAGAAATCAGGCCTCAACAACTTAACCGGCAGAAAAAGATTTTTTTGAAAAAAACCTAAGCCCCGGGGTCACAAATTCATAAAAAATCTGACTTTCGGCAATTCACTCCAAAATGGTGCCAGACGGTTGCAAATGATCCTCTGAAAGGTTTGGGAATGGAAATAGAAGAAATCAACCCTCGACAACTTAACAGGCAGAAAAAGATTTTTTTGAAAAAATCCCTAAGCCCCGGGGTCACAATTTCATAAAAAATCTGTCTTTCTGCAATTCATTAAAAAAATGGTGCCAAACGGTTCCAAATGATCCCCGGAAAGGTTTGGCGGTCGAAACAGATGGCTTTTTATCACAGGAAAAGAAATCAGCCCTCAACAACTCAACCGGCAGAAAAAGATTTTTTTGAAAAAATCCTAAGCCCCGGGGTCACAATTTCATAAAAAATCTGACTTTCGGCAATTCACTCAAAAATGGTGGCATACGGTTGCAAGTGATCCTCTGAAAGGTTTGGGAATGGAAATAGAAGAAATCAACCCTCGACAACTTAACAGGCAGAAAAAGATTTTTTTGAAAAAATCCCTAAGCCCCGGGGTCACAATTTCATAAAAAATCTGTCTTTCTGCAATTCATTAAAAAAATGGTGCCAAACGGTTCCAAATGATCCCCGGAAAGGTTTGGCGGTTGAAACAGAACGCTTTTTATCACAGGAAAAGAAATCAGCCCTCAACAACTCAACCGGCAGAAAAAGATTTTTTTGAAAAAATCCTAAGCCCCGGGGTCACAAATTCATAAAAAATCTGACTTTCGGCAATTCACTCAAAAATGGTGCCAAACGTTTGCAAATGACCCCCTGAAAAGTTTGGCGGTTGAAACAGAAGGCTTTTTATCACAGGAAAAGAAATCAGCCCTCAACAACTCAACCGGCAGAAAAAGATTTTTTTGAAAAAATCCTAAGCCCCGGGGTCACAATTTCATAAAAAATCTGACTTTCGGCAATTCGCTCAAAAATGGTGGCATACGGTTGCAAATGATCCTCTGAAAGGTTTGGGAATGGAAATAGAAGAAATCAACCCTCGACAACTTAACCGGCAGAAAAAGATTTCTTTGAAAAAATCCCTAAGCCCCGGGGTCACAATTTCATAAAAAATCTGACTTTTGGCAATTCACTCAAAAATGGTGCCAAAAGGTTCCAAATTCTCCCCTGAAAGGTTTGGCAGTCGAAAGAGATGGCTTTTTATCACAGGACACGAAATCAGCCCTCAACAACTTAACAGGCAGAAAAAGATTTTCTTTGAAAAAATCCCTAAGCCCCGGAGTCACAATTTCATAAAAAATCTGACTTTTGGCAATTCACTCAAAAATGTTGCCATACGGTTGCAAGTGATCCTCTGAAAGGTTTGGGAATGGAAATAGAAGAAATCAACCCTCGACAACTTAACGGGCAGAAAAAGATTTCTTTGAAAAAATCCCTAAGCCCCGGGGTCACAATTTCATAAAAAATCTGACTTTTGGCAATTCACTCAAAAATGGTGCCAAAAGGTTCCAAATTCTCCCCTGAAAGGTTTGGCAGTCGAAACAGATGGCTTTTTATCACAGGACACGAAATCAGCCCTCAACAACTTAACAGGCAGAAAAAGATTTTTTCAAAAAAATCCTAAGCCCCGGAGTCACAATTTCATAAAAAATCTGACTTTCGGCAATTCACTCAAAAATGGTGCCAAACGTTTGCAAATGATCCCCTGAAAAGTTTGGCGGTTGAAACAGAAGGCTTTTTATCACAGGAAAAGAAATCAGCCCTCAACAACTTAAGCGGCAGAAAAAGATTTTTTTGAAAAGATCCAAAGCCCCGGGGTCACATTTTCATAAAAAATCTAACTTTTGGCAATTCACTCAAAGATGGTGCCAAAAGGTTCCAAATGATACCCGGAAAGGTTTGGCGGTTAAAACAGAAGGCTTTTTATTACAGGACAAGAAATCAGGCCTCAACAACTTAACCGGCAGAAAAAGATTTTTTTGAAAAATACCTAAGCCCCGGGGTCACAAATTCATAAAAAATCTGACTTTCGGCAATTCACTCAAAAATGGTGCCAAACGTTTGCAAATGATCCCCTGAAAAGTTTGGCGGTTGAAACAGAAGGCTTTTTATCACAGGAAAAGAAATCAGCCCTCAACAACTTAACCGGCAGAAAAAGATTTTTTTGAAAAGATCCTAAGCCCCGGGGTCACATTTTCATAAAAAATCTAACTTTTGGCAATTCACTCAAAGATGGTGCCAAAAGGTTCCAAATGATACCCGGAAGGTTTGGCGGTTAAAACAGAAGGCTTTTTATTACAGGACAAGAAATCAGGCCTCAACAACTTAACCGGCAGAAAAAGATTTTTTTGAAAAATACCTAAGCCCCGGGGTCACAAATTCATAAAAAATCTGACTTTCGGCAATTCACTCAAAAATGGTGCCAAACGTTTGCAAATGATCCCCTGAAAAGTTTGGCGGTTGAAACAGAAGGCTTTTTATCACAGGACAAGAAATCAGGCCTCAACAACTTAACCGGCAGAAAAAGATTTTTTTGAAAAAAACCTAAGCCCCGGGGTCACAAATTCATAAAAAATCTGACTTTCGGCAATTCACTCCAAAATTGTGCCAGACGGTTGCAAATGATCCTCTGAAAGGTTTGGGAATGGAAATAGAAGAAATCAGCCCTCGACAACTTAACCGGGAGAAAAAGATTTTTTTGAAAAAATCCCTAAGCCCAGGGGTCACAAATTCATAAAAAATCTGACTTTCGGCAATTGACTCAAAAATGGTGCGAAACGTTTCCAAATGATCCCCTGAAAGGTTTGGCAGTTGAAACAGATGGCTTTTTATGACAGGACACGAAATCAGCCCTCGACAACTTAACCGGCAGAAAAATATTTTTTTGAAAAATCCCTAAGCCCCGGGGTCACAATTTCATAAAAAGTCTGACTTTCGGCGATTCACTCAAAAATGGTTCCAAACGGTTCGAAACTCTCCCCTGAAAGGTTTGGCGGTTGAAGCAGAAGGCTTTTTATCACAGGAATAGAATTCAGCCTTCAACAACTTAACCGGCAGAAAAATATTTTTTTGAAAAAATCCTAAGCCCCGGGGTAACAATTTCATAAAAAATCTGACTTTTGGCAATTCAATCAAAGATGGTGCCAGACGGTTGCAAATGATCCTCTTAAAGGTTTGGGAATGGAAATAGAAGAAATCAGCCCTCGACAACTTAACAGGCAGAAAAAGATTTTTTTGAAAAAATCCCTAATCCCCGGGGTCACGATTTCATAAAAAATCTGACTTTCGGCAATTCACTCAAAAAGGGTGCCTAAAGGTTCCAAATTCTCCCCTGAAATGTTTGGCAGTCGAAACAGATGGCTTTTTATCACAGGACACGAAATCAGCCCTCGACAACTTAACCGGCAGAATAAGATTTTTTTGAAAAAATCCCTAAGCCCCGGGGTCACAATTTCAAAAAAAGTCTGACTTTCGGCAATTCATTAAAAAATGTTGCCAAACGGTTCCAAATGATCCCAGGAAAGGTTTGGCGGTTGAAACAGAAGGCTTTTTATCACAGGACAAGAAATCAGCCCTCAACAACTTAACCGGCAGAAAAAGATTTTTTTGAAAAAATCCTAAGCCCCGGGGTCACAAATTCATAAAAAATCTGACTTTTGGCAATTCACTCATAAATGGTGCCAAACGGTTCCAAATGATCCCCAGAAAGGTTTGGCGGTTGAAACAGAAGGCTTTTTATCACAGGAAAAGAAATCAGCCCTCAACAACTTAACCGGCAGAAAAAGATTTTTTTGAAAAAATCCTAAGCCCCGGGGTTACAATTTCATAAAAAATCTGACTTTCGGCAATTCACTCAAAAATGGTGCCCGACTGTTGCAAATGATCCTCAGAAAGGTTTGGGAATGGGAATAGAAGAAATGAGCCCTCGACAACTTAACAGGCAGAAAAAGATTTTTTTGAAAAAATCCCTAAGCCCCGGGGTCACAATTTCATAAAAAATCTTACTTTCGGCAATTCAATCAAAAATGGTGCCAAACGGTTCCAAATGATCCCCTGAAAGGTTTGGGAATGGAAATAGAAGAAATCAGCCCTCGACAACTTAACCGGGAGAAAAAGATTTTTTTGAAAAAATCCCTAAGCCCCGGGGTCACAAATTCAGAAAAAATCTGACTTTCGGCAATTCACTCAAAAATGGTGCCAGACGGTTCCAAATGATCCCCTGAAAGGTTTGGCAGTTGAAACAGATGGCTTTTTATGACAGGACACGAAATCAGCCCTCGACAACTTAACCGGCAGAAAAATATTTTTTTGAAAAATCCCTAAGCCCCGGGGTCACAATTTCATAAAAAGTCTGACTTTCGGCAATTCACTCAAAAATGGTTCCAAACGGTTCGAAACTCTCCCCTGAAAGGTTTGGCGGTTGAAACAGAACGCTTTTTATCACAGGAAAAGAAATCAGCCCTCAACAACTTAACCGGCAGAAAAAGATTTTTTTGAAAAAATCCCTAAGCCCCGGAGTCACAATTTCATAAAAAATCTGACTTTCCGCAATTCACTCAAAAATGGTGCCAGACGGTTGCAAGTGATCCTCTGAAAGGTTTGGGAATGGAAATAGAAGAAATCAGCCCGCGACAAGTTAACCGGCAGAAAAAGATTTTTTTGAAAAAATACCTAAGCCCCGGGGTCACAATTTCATAAAAAATCTGACTTTCGGCAATTCACTCAAAAATGGTGCCAAAAGGTTCCAAATGATCCCCTGAAAGGTTTCGCAGTTGAAACAGAAGGCTTTTTATCACAGGAAAAGTAATCAGCCCTCACCAAATTAACAGGCAGAAAAAATTTTTTTTGAAAAGATCCTAAGCCCCGGGGTCACATTTTCATAAAAAATCTAACTTTTGGCAATTCACTCAAAGATGGTGCCAAAAGGTTCCAAATTCTCCCCTGAAAGGTTTCGCGGTCGAAACAGATGGCTTTTTATCACAGGACACGAAATCAGCCCTCGACAACTTAACCGGCAGAAAAAGATTTTTTTGAAAAAATCCCTAAGCCCTGGGGTCACAATTAAATAAAAAGTCTGACTTTCGGCAATTCATTAAAAAATGTTGCCAAACGGTTCCAAATGATCCCCGGAAAGGTTTGGCGGTTAAAACAGAAGGCTTTTTATTACAGGACAAGAAATCAGGCCTCAACAACTTAACCGGCAGAAAAAGATTTTTTTGAAAAAATCCTAAGCCCCGGGGTCACAATTTCATAAAAAATCTGACTTTCGGCAATTCACTCAAAAATGGTGCCAAACGGTTCCAAATGATCCCCTGAAAGGTTTCGCAGTTGAAACAGAAGGCTTTTTATCACAGGAAAAGTAATCAGCCCTCACCAAATTAACAGGCAGAAAAAAATTTTTTTGAAAAGATCCTAAGCCCCGGGGTCACAATTTCATAAAAAATCTGACTTTTGGCAATTCACTCAAAAATGGTGCCAAACGGTTCCAAATTCTCCCCTGAAAGGTTTGGCGATCGAAACAGATGGCTTTTTATCACAGGACACGAAATCAGCCCTCGACAACTTAACCGGCAGAATAAGATTTTTTTGAAAAAATCCCTAAGCCCCGGGGTCACAATTTCAAAAAAAGTCTGACTTTCGGCAATTCATTAAAAAATGTTGCCAAACGGTTCCAAATGATCCCAGGAAAGGTTTGGCGGTTGAAACAGAAGGCTTTTTATCACAGGAAAAGAAATCAGCCCTCAACAACTTAACCGGCAGAAAAAGATTTTTTCAAAAAAATCCTAAGCCCCGGGGTCACAATTTCATAAAAAATCTGACTTTTGGCAATTCACTCAAAAATGGTACCAAAAGGTTCCAAATTCTCCCCTGAAAGGTTTGGGAATGGAAATAGAAGAAATCAGCCCGCGACAACTTAACCGGCAGAAAAAGATTTTTTTTGAAAAAATCCCTAAGCCCCGGGGTCACAATTTCATAAAAAATCTGACTTTCGGCAATTCACTCAAAAATGGTGCCAAACGGTTCCAAATGATCCCCTGAAAGGTTTCGCAGTTGAAACAGAAGGCTTTTTATCACAGGAAAAGTAATCAGCCCTCACCAACTTAACAGGCAGAAAAAATTTTTTTTGAAAAGATCCTAAGCCCCGGGGTCACATTTTCATAAAAAATCTAACTTTTGGCAATTCACTCAAAGATGGTGCCAAAAGGTTCCAAATTCTCCCCTGAAAGGTTTCGCGGTCGAAACAGATGGCTTTTTATCACAGGACACGAAATCAGCCCTCGACAACTTAACCGGCAGAAAAAGATTTTTTTGAAAAAATCCCTAAGCCCTGGGGTCACAATTAAATAAAAAGTCTGACTTTTGGCAATTCGTTAAAAAATGGTGCCAAACGGTTCCAAATGATCCCCGGAAAGGTTTGGCGGTTAAAACAGAAGGCTTTATATTACAGGAAAAGAAATCAGGCCTCAACAACTTAACCGGCAGAAAAAGATTTTTTTGAAAAAAACCTAAGCCCCGGGGTCACAAATTCATAAAAAATCTGACTTTCGGCAATTCACTCAAAAATGGTGCCAAACGTTTGCAAATGACCCCCTGAAAAGTTTGGCGGTTGAAACAGAAGGCTTTTTATCACAGGAAAAGAAATCAGCCCTCAACAACTTAACCGGCAGAAAAAGATTTTTTTGAAAAAATCCTAAGCCCCGGGGTCACAATTTCATAAAAAATCTGACTTTCGGCAATTCACTCAAAAATGGTGGCATACGGTTGCAAATGATCCTCTGAAAGGTTTGGGAATGGAAATAGAAGAAATCAACCCTCGACAACTTAACCGGCAGAAAAAGATTTCTTTGAAAAAATCCCTAAGCCCCGGGGTCACAATTTCATAAAAAATCTGACTTTCGGCAATTCATTAAAAAATATTGCCAAACGGTTCCAAATGATCCCCGGAAAGGTTTGGCGGTTGAAACAGAAGGCTTTTTATCACAGGACAAGGAATCAGCCCTCACCAAATTAACAGGCAGAAAAATTTTTTTTTGAAAAGATCCTAAGCCCCGGGGTCACATTTTCATAAAAAATCTAACTTTTGGCAATTCACTCAAAGATGGTGCCAAAAGGTTCCAAATTCTCCCCTGAAAGGTTTGGCGGTCGAAACAGATGGCTTTTTATCACAGGACACGAAATCAGCCCTCGACAACTTAACCGGCAGAAAAAGATTTTTTTGAAAAAATCCCTAAGCCCTGGGGTCACAATTAAATAAAAAGTCTGACTTTTGGCAATTCATTAAAAAATGGTGCCAAACGGTTCCAAATGATCCCCGGAAAGGTTTGGCGGTTAAAACAGAAGGCTTTATATTACAGGAAAAGAAATCAGGCCTCAACAACTTAACCGGCAGAAAAAGATTTTTTTGAAAAAAACCTAAGCCCCGGGGTCACAAATTCATAAAAAATCTGACTTTCGGCAATTCACTCAAAAATGGTGCCAAACGTTTGCAAATGATCCCCTGAAAGGTTTGGGAATGGAAATAGAAGAAATCAACCCTCGACAACTTAACCGGCAGAAAAAGATTTCTTTGAAAAAATCCCTAAGCCCCGGGGTCACAATTTCATAAAAAATCTGACTTTTGGCAATTCACTCAAAAATGGTGCCAAAAGGTTCCAAATTCTCCCCTGAAAGGTTTGGCGGTCGAAACAGATGGCTTTTTATCACAGGACACGAAATCAGCCCTCAACAACTTAACCGGCAGAAAAAGATTTTTTTGAAAAAATCCCTAAGCCCCAGGATCACAATTTCATAAAAAGTCTGACTTTCGGCAATTCATTAAAAAATATTGCCAAACGGTTCCAAATGATCCCCGGAAAGGTTTGGCGGTTGAAACAGAAGGCTTTTTATCACAGGACAAGGAATAAGCACACAACAACTTAACCGGCAGAAAAAGATTTTTTTGAAAAAATCCTAAGCCCCGGGATCACAATTTCATAAAAAATCTGACTTTTGGCAATTCACTCAAAAATGGTGCCAAAAGGTTCCAAATTCTCCCCTGAAAGGTTTGGCAGTCGAAACAGATGGCTTTTTATCACAGGACACGAAATCAGCCCTCAACAACTTAACAGGCAGAAAAAGATTTTCTTTGAAAAAATCCCTAAGCCCCGGAGTCACAATTTCATAAAAAATCTGACTTTTGGCAATTCACTCAAAAATGTTGCCATACGGTTGCAAGTGATCCTCTGAAAGGTTTGGGAATGGAAATAGAAGAAATCAGCCCGCGACAACTTAACCGGCAGAAAAAGATTTTTTTGAAAAAATCCCTAAGCCCCGGGGTCACAATTTCATAAAAAATCTGACTTTCGGCAATTCACTCAAAAATGGTGCCAAACGTTTGGAAATGATCCCCTGAAAAGTTTGGCGGTTGAAACAGAAGGCTTTTTATCACAGGAAAAGAAATCAGCCCTCAACAACTTAAGCGGCAGAAAAAGATTTTTTTGAAAAGATCCAAAGCCCCGGGGTCACATTTTCATAAAAAATCTAACTTTTGGCAATTCACTCAAAGATGGTGCCAAAAGGTTCCAAATGATACCCGGAAAGGTTTGGCGGTTAAAACAGAAGGCTTTTTATTACAGGACAAGAAATCAGGCCTCAACAACTTAACCGGCAGAAAAAAATTTTTTTGAAAAATACCTAAGCCCCGGGGTCACAAATTCATAAAAAATCTGACTTTCGGCAATTCACTCAAAAATGGTGCCAAACGTTTGCAAATGATCCCCTGAAAAGTTTGGCGGTTGAAACAGAAGGCTTTTTATCACAGGAAAAGAAATCAGCCCTCAACAACTTAACCGGCAGAAAAAGATTTTTTTGAAAAAATCCTAAGCCCCGGGGTCACAATTTCATAAAAAATCTGACTTTCGTCAATTCACTCAAAAATGTTGCCATACGGTTGCAAGTGATCCTCTGAAAGGTTTGGGAATGGAAATAGAAGAAATCAGCCCGCGACAACTTAACCGGCAGAAAAAGATTTTTTTGAAAAAATCCCTAAGCCCCGGGGTCACAATTTCATAAAAAATCTGACTTTCGGCAATTCACTCAAAAATGGTGCCAAACGTTTGCAAATGATCCCCTGAAAAGTTTGGCGGTTCAAACAGAAGGCTTTTTATCACAGGAAAAGAAATCAGCCCTCAACAACTAAACCGGCAGAAAAAGATTTTTTTGAAAAGATCCAAAGCCCCGGGGTCACATTTTCATAAAAAATCTAACTTTTGGCAATTCACTCAAAGATGGTGCCAAAAGGTTCCAAATGATACCCGGAAAGGTTTGGCGGTTAAAACAGAAGGCTTTTTATTACAGGACAAGAAATCAGGCCTCAACAACTTAACCGGCAGAAAAAGATTTTTTTCAAAAATACCTAAGCCCCGGGGTCACAAATTCATAAAAAATCTGACTTTCGGCAATTCACTCAAAAATTGTGCCAAACATTTGCAAATGATCCCCTGAAAAGTTTGGCGGTTGAAACAGAAGGCTTTTTATCACAGGAAAAGAAATCAGGCCTCAACAACTTAACCGGCAGAAAAAGATTTTTTTGAAAAAATCCTAAGCCCCGGGGTCACAATTTCGTAAAAAATCTGACTTTCGTCAATTCACTCAAAAATGGTGGCATACGGTTGCAAGTGATCCTCTGAAAGGTTTGGGAATGGAAATAGAAGAAATCAACCCTCGACAACTTAACCGGCAGAAAAAGATTTCTTTGAAAAAATCCCTAAGCCCCGGGGTCACAATTTCATAAAAAATCTGACTTTCGGCAATTCACTCAAAAATGGTGCCAAACGGTTCCAAATGATCCCCTGAAAGGTTTCGCGGTCGAAACAGATGGCTTTTTATCACAGGACACGAAATCAGCCCTCGACAACTTAACCGGCAGAAAAAGATTTTTTTGAAAAAATCCCTAAGCCCTGGGGTCACAATTAAATAAAAAGTCTGACTTTCGGCAATTCATTAAAAAATGGTGCCAAACGGTTCCAAATGATCCCCGGAAAGGTTTGGCGGTTAAAACAGAAGGCTTTTTATTACAGGACAAGAAATCAGGCCTCAACAACTTAACCGGCAGAAAAAGATTTTTTTGAAAAAAACCTAAGCCCCGGGGTCACAAATTCATAAAAAATCTGACTTTCGGCAATTCACTCAAAAATGGTGCCAAACGGTTGCAAATGATCCCCTGAAAAGTTTGGCGGTTGAAACAGAAGGCTTTTTATCACAGGAAAAGAAATCAGCCCTCAACAACTTAACCGGCAGAAAAAGATTTTTTTGAAAAAATCCTAAGCCCCGGGGTCACAATTTCGTAAAAAATCTGACTTTCGTCAATTCACTCAAAAATGGTGGCATACGGTTGCAAGTGATCCTCTGAAAGGTTTGGGAATGGAAATAGAAGAAATCAACCCTCGACAACTTAACCGGCAGAAAAAGATTTCTTTGAAAAAATCCCTAAGCCCCGGGGTCACAATTTCATAAAAAATCTGACTTTTGGCAATTCACTCAAAAATGGTGCCAAACGGTTCCAAATTCTCCCCTGAAAGGTTTGGCAGTCGAAACAGATGGCTTTTTATCACTGGAAAAGAAATCAGCCCTCAACAACTTAACCGGCAGAAAAAGATTTTTTTGAAAAAATCCTAAGCCCCGGGGTCACAATTTCATAAAAAATCTGACTTTCGGCAATTCACTCAAAAATGGTGCCAAACGGTTCCAAATGATCCCCTGAAAGGTTTCGCGGTCGAAACAGATGGCTTTTTATCACAGGACACGAAATCAGCCCTCGACAACTTAACCGGCAGAAAAAGATTTTTTTGAAAAAATCCCTAAGCCCTGGGGTCACAATTAAATAAAAAGTCTGACTTTCGGCAATTCATTAAAAAATGGTGCCAAACGGTTCCAAATGATCCCCGGAAAGGTTTGGCGGTTAAAACAGAAGGCTTTTTATTACAGGACAAGAAATCAGGCCTCAACAACTTAACCGGCAGAAAAAGATTTTTTTGAAAAAAACCTAAGCCCCGGGGTCACAAATTCATAAAAAATCTGACTTTCGGCAATTCACTCAAAAATGGTGCCAAACGGTTGCAAATGATCCCCTGAAAAGTTTGGCGGTTGAAACAGAAGGCTTTTTATCACAGGAAAAGAAATGAGCCCTCAACAACTTAACCGGCAGAAAAAGATTTTTTTGAAAAGATCCTAAGCCCCGGGGTCACATTTTCATAAAAATCTAACTTTTGGCAATTCACTCAAAGATGGTGCCAAAAGGTTCCAAATTCTCCCCTGAAAGGTTTGGCGGTCGAAACAGATGGCTTTTTATCACAGGACACGCAATCAGCCCTCAACAACTTAACAAGCAGAAAAAGATTTTTTTGAAAAAATCCCTAAGCCCCGGGGTCACAATTTCATAAAAAATCTGTCTTTCTGCAATTCATTAAAAAAATGGTGCAAAACGGTTCCAAATGATCCCCGGAAAGGTTTGGCGGTTGAAACAGAAGGCTTTTTATCAGAGGAAAAGAAATCAGCCCTCAACAACATAACCGGTAGAAAAAGATTTTTTTGAAAAAATCCTAAGCCCCGGGGTCACAAATTCATAAAAAATTTGACTTTTGGCAATGGACTCACAAATTGTGCCAAAAGGTTCTAAATTCTCCCCTGAAAGGTTTCGCGGTCGGAACAGATGGCTTTTTATCACAGGACACGAAATCAGCCCTCAACAACTTAACCGGCAGAACAAGATTTTTATGAAAAAATCCCTAAGCCCCGGGGTCACATTTTCATAAAAAATCTAACTTTTGGCAATTAACTCAAAGATGGTGCCAAAAGGTTCCAATTTCTCCCCTGAAAGGTTTCGCGGTCGAAAAAGATGGCTTTTTATCACAGGACACGAAATCAGCCCTCGACAACTTAACCGGCAGAAAAAGATTTTTTTGAAAAAATCCTAAGCCCCGGGGTCACAATTTCATAAAAAATCTGACTTTCGGCAATTCACTCAAAAATTGTGCCAAACGGTTCCAAATGCTCCCCTGAAAAGTTTGGCGGTTGAAACAGATGGCTTTTTATTACAGGAAAAGAAAAAAGCCCTCACCAACTTAACAGGCAGAAAAAGATTTTTCGAAAAAATCCCTAAGCCCCGGGGTCACAATTTCATAAAAAATCTGACTTTCGGCAATTCACTCAAAAATGGTGCCAAACGGTTCCAAATGCTGCCCTGAAAGGTTTGGCGGTTGAAACAGAAGGCTTTTTATCACAGGAAAAGAAATCAGCCCTCAACAACATAACCGGTAGAAACCCGGGGTCACAATTTCATAAAAAATCTGACTTTCGGCAATTCACTCAAAAATGGTGCCAGACGGTTGCAAATGATCCTCTGAAAGGTTTGGGAATGGAAATAGAAGAAATCAGCTCTCGACAACTTCACCGGCAGAAGAAGATTTCATCAAAATTCTGACTTTCGGCAATTCACTCAAAAATGGTGCCAAACGGTTGCAAATGCTCCCCTGAGAGTTTTGGCAGTGGAAATAGAAGGGTTTTCATCATAGGACAAGAAATCAGCCCTCAACAACTTAACCGGCAGAAAAAGATTTTTTTGAAAAAATCCCTAAGCCCCAGGTCACAATTTCATAAAAAATCTGACTTTCGGCAATTCACTCAAAAATGGTGCCAAACGGTTCCAAATGATCCCCTGAAAGGTTTCGCAGTTGAAACAGAAGGCTTTTTATCACAGGAAAAGTAATCAGCCCTCACCAACTTAACAGGCAGAAAAATTTTTTTTTGAAAAGATCCTAAGCCCCGGGGTCACAATTTCATAAAAAATCTGACTTTTGGCAATTCACTCAAAAATTGTGCCAAAAGGTTCCAAATTCTCCCCTGAAAGGTTTGGCGGTTGAAACAGAAGGCTTTTTATCAAAGGAAAAGAAATCAGCCCTCAACAACATAACCGGTAGAAACCCGGGGTCACAATTTCATAAAAAATCTGACTTTCGGCAATTCACTCAAAAATGGTGCCAGACGGTTGCAAATGATCCTCTGAAAGGTTTCGGAATGGAAATAGAAGAATTCAGCTCTCGACAACTTCACCGGCAGAAGAAGATTTCATCAAAATTCTGACTTTCGGCAATTCACTCAAAAATGGGGCCAAACGGTTGCAAATGCTCCCCTGAGAGTTTTGGCAGTGGAAACAGAAGGGTTTTCATCATAGGACAAGAAATCAGACCTCGACAACTTAACCGGCAGAAAAAGATTTTTTTGAAAAAATCCCTAAGCCCCGGGGTCACAATTTCATAAAAAGTCTGACGTTCGGCAATTCATTAAAAAATGGTGCCAAACGTTTCCAAATGATCCCCGGAAAGGTTTGGGAATGGAAATAGAAGAAATCAGCCCTCGACAAGTTAACCGGCAGAAAAGGATTTGTTTGAAAAAATCCCTAATCCCCGGGGTCACAAATTCATAAAAAATCTGACCTTCGGCAATTCACTCAAAAATGGTGCCAAACGGTTGCAAATGCTCCCCTGAAAGGTTTGGCGGTTGAAACAGAAGGCTTTTTATCACAGGAAAAGAAATCAGCCCTCAACAACTTCACCGGCAGAAAAAGATTTTTTTGAAAAAATCCTAAGCCCCGGGGTCACAATTTCATAAAAAATCTGACTTTCGGCAATTCACTCAAAAATGGTGCCATACGGTTGCAAATGATCCTCTGAAAGGTTTGGGAATGGAAATAGAAGAAATCAGCCCTCGACAACTTAACAGGCAGAAAAAGATTTTTTTGAAAAAATCCTTAGCCCCGAGGTCACAATTTCATAAAAAATCTGACTTTCAGCAATTCACTCAAAAATGGTGACAAACGGTTCCAAATGATCCCCAGAAAGGTTTGGCGGTTGAAACACAAGGCTTTTTATCACAGGAAAGGAAATCAGCCCTCAACAACTTAACTGGCAGAAAAAGATTTCTTTGAAAAAATCCTAAGCCCCGGGGTCACAATTTCATAAAAAATCTGACTTTCGGCAATTCACTCAAAAATGGTGCCAAACGGTTCCAAATGCTGCCCTGAAAGGTTTGGCGGTTGAAACAGAAGGCTTTTGATCACAGGAAAAGAAATCAGCCCTCAACAACATAACCGGCAGAAAAAGATTTTTTTGAAAAAATCCTAAGCCCCGGGGTCACAATTTCATAAAAAATCTGACTTTCGGCAATTCACTCAAAAATGGTGCCAAAAGGTTCCAAACTCTCCCCTGAAAGGTTTGGAGGTCGAAACAGATGGGTTTTTATCACAGGACACGAAATCAGCCCTCAACAACTTAACAGGCAGAAAAAGATTTTTTTGAAAAAATCCCTAAGCCCCGGGGTCAGAATTTCATAAAAAATCTGTCTTTCTGCAATTCATTAAAAAAATGGTGCCAAACGGTTCCAAATGATCCCCGGAAAGGTTTGGCGGTTGAAACAGAAGGCTTTTTATCACAGGAAAAGAAATCAGCCCTCAACAACATAACCGGTAGAAAAAGATTTTTTTGAAAAAATCCTAAGCCCCGGGGTCACAAATTCATAAAAAATCTGACTTTCGGCAATTCACTCAAAAATGGTGCCAGACGGTTGCAAGTGATCCTCTGAAAGGTTTGGGAATGGAAATAGAAGAAATCAGCCCTCGACAACTTAACCGGCAGAAAAAGATTTTTTTGAAAAAATCCCTAAGCCCCAGGTCACAATTTCATAAAAAATCTGACTTTCGGCAATTCACTCAAAAATGGTGCCAAACGGTTCCAAATGATCCCCTGAAAGGTTTCGCAGTTGAAACAGAAGGCTTTTTATCACAGGAAAAGTAATCAGCCCTCACCAACTTAACAGGCAGAAAAAAATTTTTTTGAAAAGATCCTAAGCCCCGGGGTCACAATTTCATAAAAAATCTGACTTTTGGCAATTCACTCAAAAATTGTGCCAAAAGGTTCCAAATTCTCCCCTGAAAGGTTTCGCGGTTGAAACACAAGGCTTTTTATCACAGGAAAAGAAATCAGCCCTCAACAACTTAACTGGCAGAAAAAGATTTTTTTGAAAAAATCCTAAGCCCCGGGGTCACAATTTCATAAAAAATCTGACTTTTGGCAATTCACTCAAAAATTGTGCCAAAAGGTTCCAAATTCTCCCCTGAAAGGTTTGGCGGTTGAAACAGAAGGCTTTTTATCACAGTAAAAGAAATCAGCCCTCAACAACGTAACCGGCAGAAAAAGATTTTTTTGAAAAAATCCTAAGCCCCGGGGTCACAATTTCATAAAAAATTTGACTTTTGGCAATTCACTCAAAAATTGTGCCAAAAGGTTCTAAATTCTCTCCTGAAAGGTTTGGCGGTCGAAACAGATGGCTTTTTATCATAGGATACGCAATCAGCCCTCGACAACTTAACCGGCAGAAAAAGATTTTTTTGAAAAAATCCTAACCCCCGTAGTCACAATTTCATAAAAAGTCTGACTTTCGGCAATTCATTAAAAAATGGTGCCAAACGGTTCCAAATGATCCCCGGAAAGGTTTGGCGGTTGAAACAGAAGGCTTTTTATCACAGGACAAGAAATCAGCCCTCAACAACTTAACCGGCAGAAAAAGATTTTTTTGAAAAAATCCTAAGCCCCGGGGTCACAATTTCATAAAAAATCTGACTTTCGGCAATTCACTCAAAAATTGTGCCAAACGGTTCCAAATGCTCCCCTGAAAAGTTTGGCGGTTGAAACAGATGGCTTTTTATCACAGGAAAAGAAAAAGCCCTCACCAACTTAACAGGCAGAAAAAGATATTTTTGAAAAAATCCCTAAGCCCCGGGGTCACAATTTCATAAAAAATTTGACTTTCGGCAATTCACTCAAAAATTGTGCCAAAAATTCCAAATTCTCCCCTGAAAGGTTTGGCGGTTGAAACAGAAGGCTTTTTATCACAGGAAAAGAAATCAGCCCTGAACAACTTAAACGGCAGAAAAATTTTTTTTGGAAAAAATCCCTAAGCCCCGGGGTCACAAATTCATAAAAAATCTGACTTTTGGCAATTCACTCAAAAATTGTGCCAAAAGGTTCCAAATTCTCCCCTGAAAGGTTTGGCGGTTGAAACAGAAGGCTTTTTATCACAGGAAAAGAAATCAGCCCTCAACAACATAACCGGTAGAAACCCGGGGTCACAATTTCATAAAAAATCTGACTTTCGGCAATTCACTTAAAAATGGTGCCAGACGGTTGCAAATGATCCTCTGAAAGGTTTGGGAATGGAAATAGAAGAAATCAGCCCTCGACAACTTCACCGGCAGAGGAAGATTTCATCAAAATTCTGACTTTCGGCAATTCACTCAAAAATGGGGCCAAACGGTTGCAAATGCTCCCCTGAGAGTTTTGGCAGTGGAAACAGAAGGGTTTTCATCATAGGACAAGAAATCAGACCTTGACAACTTAACCGGCAGAAAAAGATTTTTTTGAAAAAATCCCTAAGCCCCGGGGTCACAATTTCATAAAAAGTCTGACTTTCGGCAATTCATTAAAAAATGTTGCCAAACGGTTCCAAATGATCCCCGGAAAGGTTTGGCGGTTGAAACAGAAGGCTTTTTCTCACAGGACAAGAAATCAGCCCTCAACAACATAACCGGCAGAAAAAGATTTTTTTGAAAAAATCCCTACGCCCCGGGGTCACAAATTCATAAAAAATCTGACTTTCGGCAATTTACTCAAAAATGGTGCCAAACGGTTGCAAATGCTCCCCTGAAAGGTTTGGCGGTTGAAACAGAAGGCTTTTTATCACAGGAAAAGAAATCAGGCCTCAACAACTTAACCGGCAGAAAAAGATTTTTTTGAAAAAATCCTAAGCCCCGGGGTCACAAATTCATAAAAAATCTGACTTTCGGCAATTCACTCAAAAATTGTGCCAAACGGTTCCAAATGCTCCCCTGAAAAGTTTGGCGGTTGAAACAGATGGCTTTTTATCACAGGAAAAGAAAAAAGCCCTCACCAACTTAACAGGCAGAAAAAGATTTTTTTGAAAAAATCCTAAGCCCCGGGGTCACAATTTCATACAAAATCTGACTTTCAGCAATTCACTCAAAAATTGTGCAAAAATTCCAAATTCTCCACTGAAAGGTTTGGCGGTTGAAACAGAAGGCTTTTTTTCACAGGACAAGAAATCAGCCATTGACAACTTAACCGGCAGAAAAAGATTTTTTTGTAAAAATCCCTAAGTACCGGGGTCACAATTTCATAAAAAGTCTGACTTTCGGCAATTCATTAAAAAATGGTGCCAAACGGTTCCAAATGATCCCCGGAAAGGTTTGGGAATGGAAATAGAAGAAATCAGCCCTCGACAACTTAACCGGCAGAAAAAGTTATTTTGAAAAAATCACTAATCCCCGGGGTCACAAATTCATAAAAAATCTGACTTTCGGCAATTTACTCAAAAATGGTGCCAAACGGTTGCAAATGCTCCCCTGAAAGGTTTCGCCGTTGAAACAGAAGGCTTTTTATCACAGGAAAAGAAATCAGCCCTCACCAACTTAACAGGCAGAAAATTTTTTTTTTGAAAAGATCCTAAGCCCCGGGGTCACAATTTCATAAAAAATCTGACTTTTGGCAATTCACTCAAAAATTGTGCCAAAAGGTTCCAAATTCTCCCCTGAAAGGTTTCGCGTTCGAAACAGATGGCTTTTTATCACAGGACACGAAATCAGCCATCGACAACTTAACCGGCAGAAAAAGTTATTTTTTAAAAATCCCTAATCCCCGTGGTCACAAATTCATAAAAAATCTGACTTTCGGCAATTTACTCAAAAAATGGTGCCAAACGGTTCCAAATGATCCCCGGAAAGGTTTGGGAATGGAAATAGAAGAAATCAGCCCTCAACAACTTAACCGGCAGAAAAAGGTTTTTTTCGAAAAAATCCTAAGCCCCGGGGTCACAATTTCATAAAAAGTCTGACTTTCGGCAATTCATTAAAAAATGGTGCCAAACGGTTCCAAATGATCCCCGGAAAGATTTGGCGGTTGAAAGAGAAGGCTTTCTATCACAGGAAAATAAATCAGCCCTCAACAACTTAACCGGCAGAAAAAGATTTTTTTGAAAAAATCCTAAGCCCCGGGGTCACAATTTCATAAAAAGTCTTACTTTCGGCAATTCATTAAAAAATGGTGCCAAACGGTTCCAAATGATCCCCGGAAAGGTTTGGCGGTTGAAACAGAAGGCTTTTTCTCACAGGACAAGAAATCAGCCCTCAACAACTTAACCGGCAGAAAAAGATTTTTTTGTAAAAATCCCTAAGCACCGGGGTCACAATTTCATAAAAAGTCTGACTTTCGGCAATTCATTAAAAAATGGTGCCAAACGGTTCCAAATGATCCCCGGAAAGGTTTGGGAATGGAAATAGAAGAAATCAGCCCTCGACAACTTAACCGGCAGAAAAAGTTATTTTGAAAAAATCCCTAATCCCCGGGGTCACAAATTCATAAAAAATCTGACTTTCGGCAATTTACTCAAAAAATGGTGCCAAACGGTTCCAAATGATCCCCGGAAAGGTTTGGGAATGGAAATAGAAGAAATCAGCCCTCAACAACTTAACCGGCAGAAAAAGGTTTTTCTCGAAAAAATCCTAAGCCCCGGGGTCACAATTTCATAAAAAGTCTGACTTTCGGCAATTCATTAAAAAATGGTGCCAAACGGTTCCAAATGATCCCCGGAAAGATTTGGCGGTTGAAAGAGAAGGCTTTCTATCACAGGAAAATAAATCAGCCCTCAACAACTTAACCGGCAGAAAAAGATTTTTTTGAAAAAATCCTAAGCCCCGGGGTCACAATTTCATAAAAAGTCTGACTTTCGGCAATTCATTAAAAAATGGTGCCAAACGGTTCCAAATGATCCCCGGAAAGGTTTGGCGGTTGAAACAGAAGGCTTTTTATCACAGGACAAGAAATCAGCCCTCAACAACTTAACAGGCAGAAAAAGATTTTTTTGTAAAAATCCCTAAGCACCGGGGTCACAATTTCATAAAAAGTCTGACTTTCGGCAATTCATTAAAAAATGGTGCCAAACGGTTCCAAATGATCCCCGGAAAGGTTTGGGAATGGAAATAGAAGAAATCAGCCCTCGACAACTTAACCGGCAGAAAAGGTTATTTTGAAAAAATCCCTAATCCCCGGGGTCACAAATTCATAAAAAATCTGACTTTCGGCAATTTACTCAAAAAATGGTGCCAAACGGTTCCAAATGATCCCCGGAAAGGTTTGGGAATGGAAATAGAAGAAATCAGCCCTCAACAACTTAACCGGCAGAAAAAGGTTTTTTTCGAAAAAATCCTAAGCCCCGGGGTCACAATTTCATAAAAAGTCTGACTTTCGGCAATTCATTAAAAAATGGTGCCAAACGGTTCCAAATGATCCCCGGAAAGATTTGGCGGTTGAAAGAGAAGGCTTTTTATCACAGGAAAAGAAATCAGCCTTCAACAACTTAACCGGCAGAAAAAGATTTTTTTGAAAAAATCCTAAGCCCCGTGGTCACAATTTCATAAAAAATCTGACTTTTGGCAATTCACTCAAAAATTGTGCCAAAAGGTTCCAAATTCTCCCCTGAAAGGTTTGGCGGTTGAAACAGAAGGCTTTTTATCACAGGAAAAGAAATCAGCCCTCAACAACATAACCGGTAGAAACCCGGGGTCACAATTTCATAAAAAATCTGACTTTCGGCAATTCACTCAAAAATGGTGCCAGACGGTTGCAAATGATCCTCTGAAAGTTTTGGGAATGGAAATAGAAGAAATCAGCCCTCGACAACTTCACCGGCAGAAGAAGATTTCATCAAAATTCTGACTTTCGGCAATTCACTCAAAAAAGGGGGCCAAACGGTTGCAAATGCTCCCCTGAGAGTTTTGGCAGTGGAAACAGAAGGGTTTTCATCATAGGACAAGAAATCAGACCTCGACAACTTAACCGGCAGAAAAAGATTTTTTTGAAAAAATCCCTAAGCCCCGGGGTCACAATTTCATAAAAAGTCTGACTTCTTGCAATTCATTAAAAAATGGTGCCAAACGGTTCCAAATGATCCCCGGAAAGGTTTGGCGGTTGAAACAGAAGGCTTTTTATCACAGGAAAAGAAATCAGCCCTCGACAACTTAACCGGCAGAAAAAGATTTTTTTGAAAAAATCCTAACCCCCGGAGTCACAATTTCATAAAAAGTCTGACTTTCGGCAATTCATTAAAAAATGGTGCCAAACGGTTCCAAATGATCCCCGGAAAGGTTTGGCGGTTGAAACAGAAGGCTTTTTATCACAGGACAAGAAATCAGCCCTCAACAACTTAACCGGCAGAAAAAGATTTTTTTGAAAAAATCCTAAGCCCCGGGGTCACAATTTCATAAAAAATCTGACTTTCGGCAATTCACTCAAAAATTGTGCCAAACGGTTCCAAATGCTCCCCTGAAAAGTTTGGCGGTTGAAACAGATGGCTTTTTATCACAGGAAAAGAAAAAGCCCTCACCAACTTAACAGGCAGAAAAAGATATTTTTGAAAAAATCCCTAAGCCCCGGGATCACAATTTCATAAAAAATTTGACTTTCGGCAATTCACTCAAAAATTGTGCCAAAAATTCCAAATTCTCCCCTGAAAGGTTTGGCGGTTGAAACAGAAGGCTTTTTATCACAGGAAAAGAAATCAGCCCTGAACAACTTAAACGGCAGAAAAAAATTTTTGGGAAAAAATCCCTAAGCCCCGGGGTCACAAATTCATAAAAAATCTGACTTTTGGCAATTCACTCAAAAATTGTGCCAAAAGGTTCCAAATTCTCCCCTGAAAGGTTTGGCGGTTGAAACAGAAGGCTTTTTATCACAGGAAAAGAAATCAGCCCTCAACAACATAACCGGTAGAAACCCGGCTTCACAATTTCATAAAAAATCTGACCTTCGGCAATTCACTTAAAAATGGTGCCAGACGGTTGCAAATGATCCTCTGAAAGGTTTGGGAATGGAAATAGAAGAAATCAGCCCTCGACAACTTCACCGGCAGAAGAAGATTTCATCAAAATTCTGACTTTCGGCAATTCACTCAAAAATGGGGCCAAACGGTTGCAAATGCTCCCCTGAGAGTTTTGGCAGTGGAAACAGAAGGGTTTTCATCATAGGACAAGAAATCAGACCTTGACAACTTAACCGGCAGAAAAAGATTTTTTTGAAAAAATCCCTAAGCCCCGGGGTCACAATTTCATAAAAAGTCTGACTTTCGGCAATTCATTAAAAAATGTTGCCAAACGGTTCCAAATGATCCCCGGAAAGGTTTGGCGGTTGAAACAGAAGGCTTTTTCTCACAGGACAAGAAATCAGCCCTCAACAACATAACCGGCAGAAAAAGATTTTTTTGAAAAAATCCCTATGCCCCGGGGTCACAAATTCATAAAAAATCTGACTTTCGGCAATTTACTCAAAAATGGTGCCAAACGGTTGCAAATGCTCCCCTGAAAGGTTTGGCGGTTGAAACAGAAGGCTTTTTATCACAGGAAAAGAAATCAGGCCTCAACAACTTAACCGGCAGAAAAAGATTTTTTTGAAAAAATCCTAAGCCCCGGGGTCACAAATTCATAAAAAATCTGACTTTCGGCAATTCACTCAAAAATTGTGCCAAACGGTTCCAAATGCTCCCCTGAAAAGTTTGGCGGTTGAAACAGATGGCTTTTTATCACAGGAAAAGAAAAAAGCCCTCACCAACTTAACAGGCAGAAAAAGATTTTTTTGAAAAAATCCTAAGCCCCGGGGTCACAATTTCATACAAAATCTGACTTTCAGCAATTCACTCAAAAATTGTGCAAAAATTCCAAATTCTCCACTGAAAGGTTTGGCGGTTGAAACAGAAGGCTTTTTTTCACAGGACAAGAAATCAGCCATTGACAACTTAACCGGCAGAAAAAGATTTTTTTGTAAAAATCCCTAAGTACCGGGGTCACAATTTCATAAAAAGTCTGACTTTCGGCAATTCATTAAAAAATGGTGCCAAACGGTTCCAAATGATCCCCGGAAAGGTTTGGGAATGGAAATAGAAGAAATCAGCCCTCGACAACTTAACCGGCAGAAAAAGTTATTTTGAAAAAATCACTAATCCCCGGGGTCACAAATTCATAAAAATCTGACTTTCGGCAATTTACTCAAAAATGGTGCCAAACGGTTGCAAATGCTCCCCTGAAAGGTTTCGCCGTTGAAACAGAAGGCTTTTTATCACAGGAAAAGAAATCAGCCCTCACCAACTTAACAGGCAGAAAATTTTTTTTTTGAAAAGATCCTAAGCCCCGGGGTCACAATTTCATAAAAAATCTGACTTTTGGCAATTCACTCAAAAATTGTGCCAAAAGGTTCCAAATTCTCCCCTGAAAGGTTTCGCGTTCGAAACAGATGGCTTTTTATCACAGGACACGAAATCAGCCATCGACAACTTAACCGGCAGAAAAAGTTATTTTTTAAAAATCCCTAATCCCCGTGGTCACAAATTCATAAAAAATCTGACTTTCGGCAATTTACTCAAAAAATGGTGCCAAACGGTTCCAAATGATCCCCGGAAAGGTTTGGGAATGGAAATAGAAGAAATCAGCCCTCAACAACTTAACCGGCAGAAAAAGGTTTTTTTCGAAAAAATCCTAAGCCCCGGGGTCACAATTTCATAAAAAGTCTGACTTTCGGCAATTCATTAAAAAATGGTGCCAAACGGTTCCAAATGATCCCCGGAAAGATTTGGCGGTTGAAAGAGAAGGCTTTCTATCACAGGAAAATAAATCAGCCCTCAACAACTTAACCGGCAGAAAAAGATTTTTTTGAAAAAATCCTAAGCCCCGGGGTCACAATTTCATAAAAAGTCTTACTTTCGGCAATTCATTAAAAAATGGTGCCAAACGGTTCCAAATGATCCCCGGAAAGGTTTGGCGGTTGAAACAGAAGGCTTTTTATCACAGGACAAGAAATCAGCCCTCAACAACTTAACCGGCAGAAAAAGATTTTTTTGTAAAAATCCCTAAGCACCGGGGTCACAATTTCATAAAAAGTCTGACTTTCGGCAATTCATTAAAAAATGGTGCCAAACGGTTCCAAATGATCCCCGGAAAGGTTTGGGAATGGAAATAGAAGAAATCAGCCCTCGACAACTTAACCGGCAGAAAAAGTTATTTTGAAAAAATCCCTAATCCCCGGGGTCACAAATTCATAAAAAATCTGACTTTCGGCAATTTACTCAAAAAATGGTGCCAAACGGTTCCAAATGATCCCCGGAAAGGTTTGGGAATGGAAATAGAAGAAATCAGCCCTCAACAACTTAACCGGCAGAAAAAGGTTTTTCTCGAAAAAATCCTAAGCCCCGGGGTCACAATTTCATAAAAAGTCTGACTTTCGGCAATTCATTAAAAAATGGTGCCAAACGGTTCCAAATGATCCCCGGAAAGATTTGGCGGTTGAAAGAGAAGGCTTTCTATCACAGGAAAATAAATCAGCCCTCAACAACTTAACCGGCAGAAAAAGATTTTTTTGAAAAAATCCTAAGCCCCGGGGTCACAATTTCATAAAAAGTCTGACTTTCGGCAATTCATTAAAAAATGGTGCCAAACGGTTCCAAATGATCCCCGGAAAGGTTTGGCGGTTGAAACAGAAGGCTTTTTATCACAGGACAAGAAATCAGCCCTCAACAACTTAACCGGCAGAAAAAGATTTTTTTGTAAAAATCCCTAAGCACCGGGGTCACAATTTCATAAAAAGTCTGACTTTCGGCAATTCATTAAAAAATGGTGCCAAACGGTTCCAAATGATCCCCGGAAAGGTTTGGGAATGGAAATAGAAGAAATCAGCCCTCGACAACTTAACCGGCAGAAAAAGTTATTTTGAAAAAATCCCTAATCCCCGGGGTCACAAATTCATAGAAAATCTGACTTTCGGCAATTTACTCAAAAAATGGTGCCAAACGGTTCCAAATGATCCCCGGAAAGGTTTGGGAATGGAAATAGAAGAAATCAGCCCTCAACAACTTAACCGGCAGAAAAAGGTTTTTTTCGAAAAAATCCTAAGCCCCGGGGTCACAATTTCATAAAAAGTCTGACTTTCGGCAATTCATTAAAAAATGGTGCCAAACGGTTCCAAATGATCCCCGGAAAGATTTGGCGGTTGAAAGAGAAGGCTTTTTATCACAGGAAAAGAAATCAGCCCTCAACAAGTTAACCGGCAGAAAAAGATTTTTTTGAAAAAATCCTAAGCCCCGGGGTCACAATTTCATAAAAAATCTGACTTTTGGCAATTCACTCAAAAATTGTGCCAAAAGGTTCCAAATTCTCCCCTGAAAGGTTTGGCGGTTGAAACAGAAGGCTTTTTATCACAGGAAAAGAAATCAGCCCTCAACAACATAACCGGTAGAAACCCGGGGTCATAATTTCATAAAAAATCTGATTTTCGGCAATTCACTCAAAAATGGTGCCAGACGGTTGCAAATGATCCTCTGAAAGGTTTGGGAATGGAAATAGAAGAAATCAGCCCTCGACAACTTCACCGGCAGAAGAAGATTTCATCAAAATTCTGACTTTCGGCAATTCACTCAAAAATGGGGCCAAACGGTTGCAAATGCTCCCCTGAGAGTTTTGGCAGTGGAAACAGAAGGGTTTTCATCATAGGACAAGAAATCAGACCTCGACAACTTAACCGGCAGAAAAAGATTTTTTTGAAAAAATCCCTAAGCCCCGGGGTCACAATTTCATAAAAAGTCTGACTTTCGGCAATTCATTAAAAAATGTTGCCAAACGGTTCCAAATGATCCCCGGAAAGGTTTGGCGGTTGAAACAGAAGGCTTTTTCTCACAGGACAAGAAATCAGCCCTCAACAACATAACCGGCAGAAAAAGATTTTTTTGAAAAAATCCCTAAGCCCCGGGGTCACAAATTCATAAAAAATCTGACTTTCGGCAATTTACTCAAAAATGGTGCCAAACGGTTGCAAATGCTCCCCTGAAAGGTTTGGCGGTTGAAACAGAAGGCTTTTTATCACAGGAAAAGAAATCAGGCCTCAACAACTTAACCGGCAGAAAAAGATTTTTTTGAAAAAATCCTAAGCCCCGGGGTCACAAATTCATAAAAAATCTGACTTTCGGCAATTCACTCAAAAATTGTGCCAAACGGTTCCAAATGCTCCCCTGAAAAGTTTGGCGGTTGAAACAGATGGCTTTTTATCACAGGAAAAGAAAAAAGCCCTCACCAACTTAACAGGCAGAAAAAGATTTTTTTGAAAAAATCCTAAGCCCCGGGGTCACAATTTCATACAAAATCTGACTTTCAGCAATTCACTCAAAAATTGTGCAAAAATTCCAAATTCTCCACTGAAAGGTTTGGCGGTTGAAACAGAAGGCTTTTTATCACAGGACAAGAAATCAGCCATTGACAACTTAACCGGCAGAAAAAGATTTTTTTGTAAAAATCCCTAAGCACCGGGGTCACAATTTCATAAAAAGTCTGACTTTCGGCAATTCATTAAAAAAATGGTGCCAAACGGTTCCAAATGATCCCCGGAAAGGTTTGGGAATGGAAATAGAAGAAATCAGCCCTCGACAACTTAACCGGCAGAAAAAGTTATTTTGAAAAAATCCCTAATCCCCGGGGTCACAAATTCATAAAAAAACTGACTTTCGGCAATTTACTCAAAAATGGTGCCAAACGGTTGCAAATGCTCCCCTGAAAGGTTTCGCCTTTGAAACAGAAGGCTTTTTATCACAGGAAAAGAAATCAGCCCTCACCAACTTAACAGGCAGAAAAATTTTTTTTTGAAAAGATCCTAAGCCCCGGGGTCACAATTTCATAAAAAATCTGACTTTTGGCAATTCACTCAAAAATGGTGCCAAAAGGTTCCAAATTCTCCCCTGAAAGGTTTGGCGGTCGAAACAGATGGCTTTTTATCACAGGAAAAGAAATCAGCCCTCGACAACTTAACCGGCAGAAAAATTTTTTTTTGAAAAGATCCTAAGCCCCGGGGTCACAATTTCATAAAAAATCTGACTTTTGGCAATTCACTGAAAAATTGTGCCAAAAGGTTCCAAATTCTCCCCTGAAAGGTTTCGCGTTCGAAACAAATGGCTTTTTATCACAGGACACGAAATCAGCCATCGACAACTTAACCGGCAGAAAAAGTTATTTTGAAAAAATCCCTAATCCCCGTGGTCACAAATTCATAAAAAATCTGACTTTCGGCAATTTACTCAAAAAATGGTGCCAAACGGTTCCAAATGATCCCCGGAAAGGTTTGGGAATGGAAATAGAAGAAATCAGCCCTCAACAACTTAACCGGCAGAAAAAGGTTTTTTTCGAAAAAATCCTAAGCCCCGGGGTCACAATTTCATAAAAAGTCTGACTTTCGGCAATTCATTAAAAAATGGTGCCAAACGGTTGCAAATGATCCCCGGAAAGATTTGGCGGTTGAAAGAGAAGGCTTTCTATCACAGGAAAAGAAATCAGGCCTCAACAACTTAACCGGCAGAAAAAGATTTTTTTGAAAAAATCCTAAGCCCCGGGGTCACAAATTCATAAAAAATCTGACTTTCGGCAATTCACTCAAAAATTGTGCCAAACGGTTCCAAATGCTCCCCTGAAAAGTTTGGCGGTTGAAACAGATGGCTTTTTATCACAGGAAAAGAAAAAAGCCCTCACCAACTTAACAGGCAGAAAAAGATTTTTTTGAAAAAATCCTAAGCCCCGGGGTCACAATTTCATACAAAATCTGACTTTCAGCAATTCACTCAAAAATTGTGCAAAAATTCCAAATTCTCCACTGAAAGGTTTGGCGGTTGAAACAGAAGGCTTTTTATCACAGGACAAGAAATCAGCCATTGACAACTTAACCGGCAGAAAAAGATTTTTTTGTAAAAATCCCTAAGCACCGGGGTCACAATTTCATAAAAAGTCTGACTTTCGGCAATTCATTAAAAAAATGGTGCCAAACGGTTCCAAATGATCCCCGGAAAGGTTTGGGAATGGAAATAGAAGAAATCAGCCCTCGACAACTTAACCGGCAGAAAAAGTTATTTTGAAAAAATCCCTAATCCCCAGGGTCACAAATTCATAAAAAAACTGACTTTCGGCAATTTACTCAAAAATGGTGCCAAACGGTTGCAAATGCTCCCCTGAAAGGTTTCGCCGTTGAAACAGAAGGCTTTTTATCACAGGAAAAGAAATCAGCCCTCACCAACTTAACAGGCAGAAAAAAATTTTTTTGAAAAGATCCTAAGCCCCGGGGTCACAATTTCATAAAAAATCTGACTTTTGGCAATTCACTGAAAAATTGTGCCAAAAGGTTCCAAATTCTCCCCTGAAAGGTTTCGCGTTCGAAACAGATGGCTTTTTATCACAGGACACGAAATCAGCCATCGACAACTTAACCGGCAGAAAAAGTTATTTTGAAAAAATCCCTAATCCCCGTGGTCACAAATTCATAAAAAATCTGACTTTCGGCAATTTACTCAAAAAATGGTGCCAAACGGTTCCAAATGATCCCCGGAAAGGTTTGGGAATGGAAATAGAAGAAATCAGCCCTCAACAACTTAACCGGCAGAAAAAGATTTTTTTGAAAAAATCCTAAGCCCCGGGGTCACAATTTCATAAAAAGTCTGACTTTCGGCAATTCATTAAAAAATGGTGCCAAACGGTTCCAAATGATCCCCGGAAAGGTTTGGCGGTTGAAACAGAAGGCTTTTTATCACAGGACAAGAAATCAGCCCTCAACAACTTAACCGGCAGAAAAAGATTTTTTTGTAAAAATCCCTAAGCACCGGGGTCACAATTTCATAAAAAGTCTGACTTTCGTCAATTCATTAAAAAATGGTGCCAAACGGTTCCAAATGATCCCCGGAAAGGTTTGGGAATGGAAATAGAAGAAATCAGCCCTCCACAACTTAACCGGCAGAAAAAGTTATTTTGAAAAAATCCCTAATCCCCGGGGTCACAAATTCATAAAAAATCTGACTTTCGACAATTTACTCAAAAAATGGTGCCAAACGGTTCCAAATGATCCCCGGAAAGGTTTGGGAATGGAAATAGAAGAAATCAGCCCTCAACAACTTAACCGGCAGAAAAAGGTTTTTTTCGAAAAAATCCTTAGCCCCGGGGTCACAATTTCATAAAAAGTCTGACTTTCGGCAATTCATTAAAAAATGGTGCCAAACGGTTCCAAATGATCCCCGGAAAGATTTGGCGGTTGAAAGAGAAGCCTTTTTATCACAGGAAAAGAAATCAGCCCTCAACAACTTAACCGGCAGAAAAAGATTTTTTTGAAAAAATCCTAAGCCCCGGGGTCACAATTTCATAAAAAATCTGACTTTTGGCAATTCACTCAAAAATTGTGCCAAAAGGTTCCAAATTCTCCCCTGAAAGGTTTGGCAGTTGAAACAGATGGCTTTTTATCACAGGACACGCAATTAGCCCTCGACAACTTAACCGGCAGAAAAAGATTTTTTTGAAAAGATCCTAAGCCCCGGGGTCATAATTTCATAAAAAATCTGACTTTTGGCAATTCACCGAAAAATTGTGCCAAAAGGTTCCAAATTGTCCCCTGAAAGGTTTCGCGTTCGAAAAAGATGACTTTTTATCACAGGACACGAAATCAGCCATTGACAACTTAACCGGCAGAAAAAGATTTTTTTGTAAAAATCCCTTAGCCCCGGGGTCACAATTTCATAAAAAGTCTGACTTTCGGCAATTCATTAAAAAAATGGTGCCAAACGGTTCCAAATGATCCCCGGAAAGGTTTGGGAATGGAAATAGAAGAAATCAGCCCTCAACAACTTAACCGGCAGAAAAAGGTTTTTCTCGAAAAAATCCTAAGCCCCGGGGTCACAATTTCATAAAAAGTCTGACTTTCGGCAATTCATTAAAAAATGGTGCCAAACGGTTCCAAAAGATCCCCGGAAAGGTTTGGCGGTTGAAACAGAAGGCTTTCTATCACAGGAAAAGAAATCAGCCCTCAACAACTTAACCGGCAGAAAAAGATTTTTTTGAAAAAATCCTAAGCCCCGGGGTCACAATTTCATAAAAAGTCTGACTTTCGGCAATTCATTAAAAAATGGTGCCAAACGGTTCCAAATGATCCCCGGAAAGGTTTGGCGGTTGAAACAGAAGGCTTTTTATCACAGGACAAGAAATCAGCCCTCAACAACTTAACCGGCAGAAAAAGATTTTTTTGTAAAAATCCCTTAGCACCGGGGTCACAATTTCATAAAAAGTCTGACTTTCGGCAATTCATTAAAAAATGGTGCCAAACGGTTCCAAATGATCCCCGGAAAGGTTTGGGAATGGAAATAGAAGAAATCAGCCCTCGACAACTTAACCGGCAGAAAAAGTTATTTTGAAAAAATCCCTAATCCCCGGAGTCACAAATTCATAAAAAATCTGACTTTCGGCAATTTACTCAAAAAATGGTGCCAAACGGTTCCAAATGATCCCCGGAAAGGTTTGGGAATGGAAATAGAAGAAATCAGCCCTCAACAACTTAACCGGCAGAAAAAGGTTTTTTTCGAAAAAATCCTAAGCCCCGGGGTCACAATTTCATAAAAAGTCTGACTTTCGGCAATTCATTAAAAAATGGTGCCAAACGGTTCCAAATGATCCCCGGAAAGATTTGGCGGTTGAAAGAGAAGGCTTTTTATCACAGGAAAAGAAATCAGCCCTCAACAACCTAACAGGCAGAAAAAGATTTTTTTGAAAAAATCCTAAGCCCCGGGGTCACAATTTCATAAAAAATCTGACTTTTGGCAATTCACTCAAAAATTGTGCCAAAAGCTTCCAAATTCTCCCCTGAAAGGTTTGGCAGTTGAAACAGATGGCTTTTTATCACAGGACACGAAATCAGCCCTCAACAACTTAACCGGCAGAAAAAGGTTTTTTTCGAAAAAATCCTAAGCCCCGGGGTCACAATTTCATAAAAAGTCTGACTTTTGGCAATTCATTAAAAAATGGTGCCAAACGGTTCCAAATGATCCCCGGAAAGGTTTGGCGGTTGAAACAGAAGGCTTTTTATCACAGGAAAAGAAATCAGCCCTCAACAACTTAACCGGCAGAAAAAGATTTTTTTGAAAAAATCCTAAGCCCCGGGGTCACAATTTCATAAAAAATCTGACTTTCGGCAATTCACTCAAAAATGGTGCCAGACGGTTGCAAATGATCCTCTGAAAGGTTTGGGAATGGAAATAAAAGAAATCAGCCCTCGACAACTTAACCGGCAGAAAAAGATTTTTTTGAAAAAATCCCTAAGCCCCGGGGTCACAAATTCATAAAAAATCTGACTTTTGGCAATTCACTCAAAAATGGTGCCAAACAGTTCCAAATGATCCCCTGAAAGGTTTCGCAGTTGAAACAGAAGGCTTTTTATCACAGGAAAAGAAATCAGCCCTCACCAACTTAACAGGCATAAAAAAATTTTTTTGAAAAGATCCTAAGCCCCGGGATCACAATTTCATAAAAAATCTGACTTTTGGCAATTCACTCAAAAATTGTGCCAAAAGGTTCCAAATTCTCCCCTGAAAGGTTTGGCGGTCGAAACAGATGGCTTTTTATCACAGGACACGAAATCAGCCCTCGACAACTTAACCGGCAGAAAAAGGTTTTTTTCGAAAAAATCCTAAGCCCCGGGGTCACAATTTCATAAAAAGTCTGACTTTCGGCAATTCATTAAAAAATGGTGCCAAACGGTTCCAAATGATCCCCGGAAAGATTTGGCGGTTGAAAGAGAAGGCTTTTTATCACAGGAAAAGAAATCAGCCGTCAACAACTTAACCGGCAGAAAAAGATTTTTTTGAAAAAATCCTAAGCCCCGGGGTCACAATTTCATAAAAAGTCTGACTTTCGGCAATTCATTAAAAAATGGTGCCAAACGGTTCCAAATGATCCCCGGAATGGTTTGGGAATGGAAATAGAAGAAATCAGCCCTCCACAACTTAACCGGCAGAAAAAGTTATTTTGAAAAAATCCCTAATCCCCGGGGTCACAAATTCATAAAAAATCTGACTTTCGGCAATTTACTCAAAAAATGGTGCCAAACGGTTCCAAATGATCCCCGGAAAGGTTTGGGAATGGAAATAGAAGAAATCAGCCCTCAACAACTTAACCGGCAGAAAAAGATTTTTTTGAAAAGATCCTAAGCCCCGGGGTCATAATTTCATAAAAAATCTGACTTTTGGCAATTCACCGAAAAATTGTGCCAAAAGGTTCCAAATTGTCCCCTGAAAGGTTTCGCGTTCGAAAAAGATGACTTTTTATCACAGGACACGAAATCAGCCATTGACAACTTAACCGGCAGAAAAAGGTTTTTTTGTAAAAATCCCTTAGCCCCGGGGTCACAATTTCATAAAAAGTCTGACTTTTGGCAATTCATTAAAAAAATGGTGCCAAACGGTTCCAAATGATCCCCGGAAAGGTTTGGGAATGGAAATAGAAGAAATCAGCCCTCAACAACTTAACCGGCAGAAAAAGGTTTTTCTCGAAAAAATCCTAAGCCCCGGGGTCACAATTTCATAAAAAGTCTGACTTTCGGCAATTCATTAAAAAATGGTGCCAAACGGTTCCAAAAGATCCCCGGAAAGGTTTGGCGGTTGAAACAGAAGGCTTTCTATCACAGGAAAAGAAATCAGCCCTCAACAACTTAACCGGCAGAAAAAGATTTTTTTGAAAAAATCCTAAGCCCCGGGGTCACAATTTCATAAAAAGTCTGACTTTCGGCAATTCATTAAAAAATGGTGCCAAACGGTTCCAAATTCTCCCCTGAAAGGTTTGGCGGTTGAAACAGAAGGCTTTTTATCACAGGACAAGAAATCAGCCCTCAACACCTTAACCGGCAGAAAAAGATTTTTTTGTAAAAATCCCTAAGCACCGGGGTCACAATTTAATAAAAAGTCTGACTTTCGGCAATTCATTAAAAAATGGTGCCAAACGGTTCCAAATGATCCCCGGAAAGGTTTGGGAATGGAAATAGAAGAAATCAGCCCTCGACAACTTAACCGGCAGAAAAAGTTATTTTGAAAAAATCCCTAATCCCCGGGGTCACAAATTCATAAAAAATCTGACTTTCGGCAATTTACTCAAAAAATGGTGCCAAACGGTTCCAAATGATCCCCGGAAAGGTTTGGGAATGGAAATAGAAGAAATCAGCCCTCAACAACTTAACCGGCAGAAAAAGGTTTTTTTCGAAAAAATCCTAAGCCCCGGGGTCACAATTTCATAAAAAGTCTGCCTTTCGGCAATTCATTAAAAAATGGTGCCAAACGGTTCCAAATGATCCCCGGAAAGATTTGGCGGTTGAAAGAGAAGGCTTTTTATCACAGGAAAAGAAATCAGCCCTCAACAACTTAACCGGCAGAAAAAGATTTTTTTGAAAAAATCCTAAGCCCCGGGGTCACAATTTCATAAAAAATCTGACTTTTGGCAATTCACTCAAAAATTGTGCCAAAAGGTTCCAAATTCTCCCCTGAAAGGTTTGGCAGTTGAAACAGATGGCTTTTTATCACAGGACACGAAATCAGCCCTCAACAACTTAACCGGCAGAAAAAGGTTTTTTTCGAAAAAATCCTAAGCCCCGGGGGCAAAATTTCATAAAAAGTCTGACTTTTGGCAATTCATTAAAAAATGGTGCCAAACGGTTCCAAATGATCCCCGGAAAGGTTTGGCGGTTGAAACAGAAGGCTTTTTATCACAGGAAAAGAAATCAGCCCTCAACAACTTAACCGGCAGAAAAAGATTTTTTTGAAAAAATCCTAAGCCCCGGGGTCAAAATTTCATAAAAAATCTGACTTTCGGCAATTCACTCAAAAATGGTGCCAGACGGTTGCAAATGATCCTCTGAAAGGTTTGGGAATGGAAATAGAAGAAATCAGCCCTCGACAACTTAACCGGCAGAAAAAGATTTTTTTGAAAAAATCCCTAAGCCCCGGGGTCACAAATTCATAAAAAATCTGACTTTCGGCAATTCACTCAAAAATGGTGCCAAACAGTTCCAAATGATCCCCTGAAAGGTTTCGCAGTTGAAACAGAAGGCTTTTTATCACAGGAAAAGAAATCAGCCCTCACCAACTTAACAGGCAGAAAAATTTTTTTTTGAAAAGATCCTAAGCCCCGGGATCACAATTTCATAAAAAATCTGACTTTTGGCAATTCACTCAAAAATTGTGCCAAAAGGTTCCAAATTCTCCCCTGAAAGGTTTGGCGGTCGAAACAGATGGCTTTTTATCACAGGACACGAAATCAGCCCTCGACAACTTAACCGGCAGAAAAAGGTTTTTTTCGAAAAAATCCTAAGCCCCGGGGTCACAATTTCATAAAAAGTCTGACTTTTGGCAATTCATTAAAAAATGGTGCCAAACGGTTCCAAATGATCCCGGGAAAGGTTTGGCGGTTGAAACAGAAGGCTTTTTATCACAGGAAAAGAAATCAGCCCTCAACAACTTAACCGGCAGAAAAAGATTTTTTTGAAAAAATCCTAAGCCCCGGGGTCACAATTTCATAAAAAATCTGACTTTCGGCAATTCACTCAAAAATGGTGCCAGACGGTTGCAAATGATCCTCTGAAAGGTTTGGCAGTTGAAACAGATGGCTTTTTATCACAGGACACGCAATTAGCCCTCGGCAACTTAACCGGCAGAAAAAGATTTTTTTGAAAAAATCCTAAGCCCCGGGGTCACAATTTCATAAAAAGTCTGACTTTCGGCAATTTACTCAAAAATGGTGCCAAACGGTTGCAAATGCTCCCCTGAAAGGTTTGGCGGTTGAAACAGAAGGCTTTTTATCACAGGAAAAGAAATCAGCCCTCACCAACTTAACAGGCAGAAAAAATTTTTTTTGAAAGGATCCTAACCCCCGGGGTCACAATTTCATAAAAAATCTGACTTTTGGCAATTCACTCAAAAATTGTGCCAAAAGGTTCCAAATTCTCCCCTGAAAGGTTTGGCGGTCGAAACAGATGGCTTTTTATCACAGGACACGAAATCAGCCCTCGACAACTTAACCGGCAGAAAAAGGTTTTTTCGAAAAAATCCTAAGCCCCGGGGTCACAATTTCATAAAAAGTCTGACTTTTGGCAATTCATTAAAAAATGGTGCCAAACGGTTCCAAATGATCCCGGGAAAGGTTTGGCGGTTGAAACAGAAGGCTTTTTATCACAGGAAAAGAAATCAGCCCTCAACAACTTAACCGGCAGAAAAAGATTTTTTTGAAAAAATCCTAAGCCCCGGGGTCACAATTTCATAAAAAATCTGACTTTCGGCAATTCACTCAAAAATGGTGCCAGACGGTTGCAAATGATCCTCTGAAAGGTTTGGGAATGGAAATAGAAGAAATCAGCCCTCGACAACTTAACCGTCAGAAAAAGATTTTTTTGAAAAAATCCCTAAGCCCCGGGGTCACAAATTCATAAAAAATCTGACTTTTGGCAATTCACTCAAAAATGGTGCCAAACAGTTCCAAATGATCCCCTGAAAGGTTTCGCAGTTGAAACAGAAGGCTTTTTATCACAGGACACGAAATCAGCCCTCACCAAATTAACAGGCAGAAAAAAATTTTTTTGAAAAGATCCTAAGCCCCGGGGTCACAATTTCATAAAAAATCTGACTTTTGGCAATTCATTAAAAAATGGTGCCAAACGGTTCCAAATGATCCCCGGAAAGGTTTGGCGGTTGAAACAGAAGGCTTTTTATCACAGGAAAAGAAATCAGCCCTCAACAACTTAACCGGCAGAAAAAGATTTTTTTGAAAAAATCCTAAGCCCCGGGGTCAAAATTTCATAAAAAATCTGACTTTCGGCAATTCACTCAAAAATGGTGCCAGACGGTTGCAAATGATCCTCTGAAAGGTTTGGGAATGGAAATAGAAGAAATCAGCCCTCGACAACTTAACCGGCAGAAAAAGATTTTTTTGAAAAAATCCCTAAGCCCCGGGGTCACAAATTCATAAAAAATCTGACTTTCGGCAATTCACTCAAAAATGGTGCCAAACAGTTCCAAATGATCCCCTGAAAGGTTTCGCAGTTGAAACAGAAGGCTTTTTATCACAGGAAAAGAAATCAGCCATTGACAACTTAACCGGCAGAAAAAATTTTTTTTGAAAAGATCCTAAGCCCCGGGATCACAATTTCATAAAAAATCTGACTTTTGGCAATTCACTCAAAAATTGTGCCAAAAGGTTCCAAATTCTCCCCTGAAAGGTTTGGCGGTCGAAACAGATGGCTTTTTATCACAGGACACGAAATCAGCCCTCGACAACTTAACCGGCAGAAAAAGGTTTTTTTCGAAAAAATCCTAAGCCCCGGGGTCACAATTTCATAAAAAGTCTGACTTTTGGCAATTCATTAAAAAATGGTGCCAAACGGTTCCAAATGATCCCGGGAAAGGTTTGGCGGTTGAAACAGAAGGCTTTTTATCACAGGAAAAGAAATCAGCCCTCAACAACTTAACCGGCAGAAAAAGATTTTTTTGAAAAAATCCTAAGCCCCGGGGTCACAATTTCATAAAAAATCTGACTTTCGGCAATTCACTCAAAAATGGTGCCAGACGGTTGCAAATGATCCTCTGAAAGGTTTGGGAATGGAAATAGAAGAAATCAGCCCTCGACAACTTAACCGGCAGAAAAAGATTTTTTTGAAAAAATCCCTAAGCCCCGGGGTCACAAATTCATAAAAAATCTGACTTTTGGCAATTCACTCAAAAATGGTGCCAAACAGTTCCAAATGATCCCCTGAAAGGTTTCGCAGTTGAAACAGAAGGCTTTTTATCACAGGACACGAAATCAGCCCTCACCAAATTAACAGGCAGAAAAAAATTTTTTTGAAAAGATCCTAAGCCCCGGGGTCACAATTTCATAAAAAATCTGACTTTCGGCAATTCATTAAAAAATGGTGCCAAACGGTTCCAAATGATCCCCGGAAAGATTTGGCGGTTGAAACAGAAGGCTTTTTATCACAGGAAAAGAAATCAGCCCTCAACAACTTAACCGGCAGAAAAAGATTTTTTTGAAAAAATCCTAAGCCCCGGGGTCACAATTTCATAAAAAATCTGACTTTTGGCAATTCACTCAAAAATGGTGCCAAAAGGTTCCAAATTCTCCCCTGAAAGGTTTGGCAGTTGAAACAGATGGCTTTTTATCACAGGACACGCAATTAGCCCTCGGCAACTTAACCGGCAGAAAAAGATTTTTTTGAAAAAATCCTAAGCCCCGGGGTCACAATTTCATAAAAAGTCTGACTTTCGGCAATTTACTCAAAAATGGTGCCAAACGGTTGCAAATGCTCCCCTGAAAGGTTTGGCGGTTGAAACAGAAGGCTTTTTATCACAGGAAAAGAAATCAGCCCTCGACAACTTAACTGGCAGAAAAAAATTTTTTTGAAAGGATCCTAACCCCCGGGGTCACAATTTCATAAAAAATCTGACTTTTGGCAATTCACTCAAAAATTGTGCCAAAAGGTTCCAAATTCTCCCCTGAAAGGTTTGGCGGTTGAAACAGATGGCTTTTTATCACAGGACACGAAATCAGCCCTCGACAACTTAACCGGCAGAAAAAGGTTTTTTTCGAAAAAATCCTAAGCCCCGGGGTCACAATTTCATAAAAAGTCTGACTTTTGGCAATTCATTAAAAAATGGTGCCAAACGGTTCCAAATGATCCCCGGAAAGGTTTGGCGGTTGAAACAGAAGGCTTTTTATCACAGGAAAAGAAATCAGCCCTCAACAACTTAACCGGCAGAAAAAGATTTTTTTGAAAAAATCCTAAGCCCCGGGGTCAAAATTTCATAAAAAATCTGACTTTCGGCAATTCACTCAAAAATGGTGCCAGACGGTTGCAAATGATCCTCTGAAAGGTTTGGGAATGGAAATAGAAGAAATCAGCCCTCGACAACTTAACCGGCAGAAAAAGATTTTTTTGAAAAAATCCCTAAGCCCCGGGGTCACAAATTCATAAAAAATCTGACTTTCGGCAATTCACTCAAAAATGGTGCCAAACAGTTCCAAATGATCCCCTGAAAGGTTTCGCAGTTGAAACAGAAGGCTTTTTATCACAGGAAAAGAAATCAGCCCTCACCAACTTAACAGGCAGAAAAATTTTTTTTTGAAAAGATCCTAAGCCCCGGGATCACAATTTCATAAAAAATCTGACTTTTGGCAATTCACTCAAAAATTGTGCCAAAAGGTTCCAAATTCTCCCCTGAAAGGTTTGGCGGTCGAAACAGATGGCTTTTTATCACAGGACACGAAATCAGCCCTCGACAACTTAACCGGCAGAAAAAGGTTTTTTTCGAAAAAATCCTAAGCCCCGGGGTCACAATTTCATAAAAAGTCTGACTTTTGGCAATTCATTAAAAAATGGTGCCAAACGGTTCCAAATGATCCCGGGAAAGGTTTGGCGGTTGAAACAGAAGGCTTTTTATCACAGGAAAAGAAATCAGCCCTCAACAACTTAACCGGCAGAAAAAGATTTTTTTGAAAAAATCCTAAGCCCCGGGGTCACAATTTCATAAAAAATCTGACTTTCGGCAATTCACTCAAAAATGGTGCCAGACGGTTGCAAATGATCCTCTGAAAGGTTTGGGAATGGAAATAGAAGAAATCAGCCCTCGACAACTTAACCGTCAGAAAAAGATTTTTTTGAAAAAATCCCTAAGCCCCGGGGTCACAAATTCATAAAAAATCTGACTTTTGGCAATTCACTCAAAAATGGTGCCAAACAGTTCCAAATGATCCCCTGAAAGGTTTCGCAGTTGAAACAGAAGGCTTTTTATCACAGGACACGAAATCAGCCCTCACCAAATTAACAGGCAGAAAAAATTTTTTTTGAAAAGATCCTAAGCCCCGGGGTCACAATTTCATAAAAAATCTGACTTTCGGCAATTCATTAAAAAATGGTGCCAAACGGTTCCAAATGATCCCCGGAAAGATTTGGCGGTTGAAACAGAAGGCTTTTTATCACAGGAAAAGAAATCAGCCCTCAACAACTTAACCGGCAGAAAAAGATTTTTTTGAAAAAATCCTAAGCCCCGGGGTCACAATTTCATAAAAAATCTGACTTTTGGCAATTCACTCAAAAATTGTGCCAAAAGGTTCCAAATTCTCCCCTGAAAGGTTTGGCGGTTGAAACAGAAGGCTTTTTATCACAGGAAAAGAAATCAGCCCTCAACAACATAACCGGTACAAAAAGATTTTTTTGAAAAAATCCTAAGCCCCGGGGTCACAATTTCATAAAAAATCTGACTTTCGGCAATTTACTCAAAAATGGTGCCAGACGGTTGCAAATGATCCTCTAAAAGGTTTGGGAATGGAAATAGAAGAAATCAGCCCTCGACAACTTCACCGGCAGAAGAAGATTTCATCAAAATTCTGACTTTCGGCAATTCATTCAAAAATGGTGCCAAACGGTTGCAAATGCTCCCCTGAGAGTTTTGGCAGTGGAAACAGAAGGGTTTTCATCATAGGACAAGAAATCAGACCTCGACAACTTAACCGGCAGAAAAAGATTTTTTTGAAAAAATCCTAAGCCCCGGGGTCACAATTTCATAAAAAAATCTGACTTTCGGCAATTCACTCAAAAATGGTGCCAAACGGTTCCAAATGATCCCCTGAAAGGTTTGGCGGTTGAAACACAAGGCTTTTTATCACAGGAAAAGAAATCAGCCCTCACCAACTTAACAGGCAGAAAAAATTTTTTTTGAAAAGATCCTAAGCCCCGGGGTCACAATTTCATAAAAAATCTGACTTTTGGCAATTCACTGAAAAATTGTGCCAAAAGGTTCCAAATTCTCCCCTGAAAGGTTTGGCAGTTGAAACAGATGGCTTTTTATCACAGGACACGCAATTAGCCCTCGGCAACTTAACCGGCAGAAAAAGATTTTTTTGAAAAAATCCTAAGCCCCGGGGTCACAATTTCATAAAAAGTCTGACTTTCGGCAATTTACTCAAAAATGGTGCCAAACGGTTGCAAATGCTCCCCTGAAAGGTTTGGCGGTTGAAACAGAAGGCTTTTTATCACAGGAAAAGAAATCAGCCCTCGACAACTTAACTGGCAGAAAAAAATTTTTTTGAAAGGATCCTAACCCCCGGGGTCACAATTTCATAAAAAATCTGACTTTTGGCAATTCACTCAAAAATTGTGCCAAAAGGTTCCAAATTCTCCCCTGAAAGGTTTGGCGGTCGAAACAGATGGCTTTTTATCACAGGACACGAAATCAGCCCTCGACAACTTAACCGGCAGAAAAAGGTTTTTTTCGAAAAAATCCTAAGCCCCGGGGTCACAATTTCATAAAAAGTCTGACTTTTGGCAATTCATTAAAAAATGGTGCCAAACGGTTCCAAATGATCCCAGGAAAGGTTTGGCGGTTGAAACAGAAGGCTTTTTATCACAGGAAAAGAAATCAGCCCTCAACAACTTAACCGGCAGAAAAAGATTTTTTTGAAAAAATCCTAAGCCCCGGGGTCACAATTTCATAAAAAATCTGACTTTCGGCAATTCACTCAAAAATGGTGCCAGACGGTTGCAAATGATCCTCTGAAAGGTTTGGGAATGGAAATAGAAGAAATCAGCCCTCGACAACTTAACCGTCAGAAAAAGATTTTTTTGAAAAAATCCCTAAGCCCCGGGGTCACAAATTCATAAAAAATCTGACTTTTGGCAATTCACTCAAAAATGGTGCCAAACAGTTCCAAATGATCCCCTGAATGGTTTCGCAGTTGAAACAGAAGGCTTTTTATCACAGGACACGAAATCAGCCCTCACCAAATTAACAGGCAGAAAAAAATTTTTTTGAAAAGATCCTAAGCCCCGGGGTCACAATTTCATAAAAAATCTGACTTTCGGCAATTCATTAAAAAATGGTGCCAAACGGTTCCAAATGATCCCCGGAAAGATTTGGCGGTTGAAACAGAAGGCTTTTTATCACAGGAAAAGAAATCAGCCCTCAACAACTTAACCGGCAGAAAAAGATTTTTTTGAAAAAATCCTAAGCCCCGGGGTCACAATTTCATAAAAAATCTGACTTTTGGCAATTCACTCAAAAATGGTGCCAAAAGGTTCCAAATTCTCCCCTGAAAGGTTTGGCGGTTGAAACAGAAGGCTTTTTATCACAGGAAAAGAAATCAGCCCTCAACAACATAACCGGTACAAAAAGATTTTTTTGAAAAAATCCTAAGCCCCGGGGTCACAATTTCATAAAAAATCTGACTTTCGGCAATTTACTCAAAAATGGTGCCAGACAGTTGCAAATGATCCTCTAAAAGGTTTGGGAATGGAAATAGAAGAAATCAGCCCTCGACAACTTCACCGGCAGAAGAAGATTTCATCAAAATTCTGACTTTCGGCAATTCATTCAAAAATGGTGCCAAACGGTTGCAAATGCTCCCCTGAGAGTTTTGGCAGTGGAAACAGAAGGGTTTTCATCATAGGACAAGAAATCAGACCTCGACAACTTAACCGGCAGAAAAAGATTTTTTTGAAAAAATCCTAAGCCCCGGGGTCACAATTTCATAAAAAAATCTGACTTTCGGCAATTCACTCAAAAATGGTGCCAAACGGTTCCAAATGATCCCCTGAAAGGTTTGGCGGTTGAAACACAAGGCTTTTTATCACAGGAAAAGAAATCAGCCCTCACCAACTTAACAGGCAGAAAAAAATTTTTTTGAAAAGATCCTAAGCCCCGGGGTCACAATTTCATAAAAAATCTGACTTTTGGCAATTCACTGAAAAATTGTGCCAAAAGGTTCCAAATTCTCCCCTGAAAGGTTTCGCGGTCGAAACAGATGGCTTTTTATCACAGGACACGAAATCAGCCATCGACAACTTAACCGGCAGAAAAAGATTTTTTTGTAAAAATTCCTAAGCCCCGGGGTCACAATTTCATAAAAAGTCTGACTTTCGGCAATTCATTAAAAAATGGTGTCAAACGGTTCCAAATGATCCCCGGAAAGGTTTGGGAATGGAAATAGAAGAAATCAGCCCTCGACAACTTGACCGGCAGAAAAAGCTTTTTTGAAAAAATCCTAAGCCCCGGGGTCACAATTTCATAAAAAATCTGACTTTCAGCAATTCACTCAAAAATGGTCCCAAACGGTTCCAAATGATCCCCTGAAAGGTTTGGCGGTTGAAACACAAGGCTTTTTATCACAGGACACGAAATCAGCCCTCGACAACTTAACCGGCAGAAAAAGGTTTTTTTCGAAAAAATCCTAAGCCCCGGGGTCACAATTTCATAAAAAGTCTGACTTTTGGCAATTCATTAAAAAATGGTGCCAAACGGTTCCAAATGATCCCGGGAAAGGTTTGGCGGTTGAAACAGAAGGCTTTTTATCACAGGAAAAGAAATCAGCCCTCAACAACTTAACCGGCAGAAAAAGATTTTTTTGAAAAAATCCTAAGCCCCGGGGTCACAATTTCATAAAAAATCTGACTTTCGGCAATTCACTCAAAAATGGTGCCAGACGGTTGCAAATGATCCTCTGAAAGGTTTGGGAATGGAAATAGAAGAAATCAGCCCTCGACAACTTAACCGTCAGAAAAAGATTTTTTTGAAAAAATCCCTAAGCCCCGGGGTCACAAATTCATAAAAAATCTGACTTTTGGCAATTCACTCAAAAATGGTGCCAAACAGTTCCAAATGATCCCCTGAAAGGTTTCGCAGTTGAAACAGAAGGCTTTTTATCACAGGACACGAAATCAGCCCTCACCAAATTAACAGGCAGAAAAAAATTTTTTTGAAAAGATCCTAAGCCCCGGGGTCACAATTTCATAAAAAATCTGACTTTCGGCAATTCATTAAAAAATGGTGCCAAACGGTTCCAAATGATCCCCTGAAAGGTTTGGCGGTCGAAACAGATGGCTTTTTATCACAGGACACGAAATCAGCCCTCGACAACTTAACCGGCAGAAAAAGATTTTTTTGAAAAAATCCTAAGCCCCGGTGTCACAATTTCATAAAAAATCTGACTTTTGGCAATTCACTCAAAAATGGTGCCAAAAGGTTCCAAATTCTCCCCTGAAAGGTTTGGCGGTTGAAACAGAAGGCTTTTTATCACAGGAAAAGAAATCAGCCCTCAACAACATAACCGGTAGAAAAAGATTTTTTTGAAAAAATCCTAAGCCCCGGGGTCACAATTTCATAAAAAATCTGACTTTCGGCAATTTACTCAAAAATGGTGCCAGACGGTTGCAAATGATCCTCTAAAAGGTTTGGGAATGGAAATAGAAGAAATCAGCCCTCGACAACTTCACCGGCAGAAGAAGATTTCATCAAAATTCTGACTTTCGGCAATTCATTCAAAAATGGTGCCAAACGGTTGCAAATGCTCCCCTGAGAGTTTTGGCAGTGGAAACAGAAGGGTTTTCATCATAGGACAAGAAATCAGACCTCGACAACTTAACCGGCAGAAAAAGATTTTTTTGAAAAAATCCTAAGCCCCGGGGTCACAATTTCATAAAAAAATCTGACTTTCGGCAATTCACTCAAAAATGGTGCCAAACGGTTCCAAATGATCCCCTGAAAGGTTTGGCGGTTGAAACACAAGGCTTTTTATCACAGGAAAAGAAATCAGCCCTCACCAACTTAACAGGCAGAAAAAATTTTTTTTGAAAAGATCCTAAGCCCCGGGGTCACAATTTCATAAAAAATCTGACTTTTGGCAATTCACTGAAAAATTGTGCCAAAAGGTTCCAAATTCTCCCCTGAAAGGTTTCGCGGTCGAAACAGATGGCTTTTTATCACAGGACACGAAATCAGCCATCGACAACTTAACCGGCAGAAAAAGATTTTTTTGTAAAAATTCCTAAGCCCCGGGGTCACAATTTCATAAAAAGTCTGACTTTCGGCAATTCATTAAAAAATGGTGTCAAACGGTTCCAAATGATCCCCGGAAAGGTTTGGGAATGGAAATAGAAGAAATCAGCCCTCGACAACTTAACAGGCAGAAAAAGCTTTTTTGAAAAAATCCCTAATCCCCGGGGTCACAATTTCATAAAAAATCTGACTTTCAGCAATTCACTCAAAAATGGTCCCAAACGGTTCCAAATGATCCCCTGAAAGGTTTGGCGGTTGAAACACAAGGCTTTTTATCACAGGACACGAAATCAGCCCTCGACAACTTAACCGGCAGAAAAAGGTTTTTTTCGAAAAAATCCTAAGCCCCGGGGTCACAATTTCATAAAAAGTCTGACTTTTGGCAATTCATTAAGAAATGGTGCCAAACGGTTCCAAATGATCCCCGGAAAGGTTTGGCGGTTGAAACAGAAGGCTTTTTAGCACAGGAAAAGAAATCAGCCCTCAACAACTTAACCGGCAGAAAAAGATTTTTTTGAAAAAAATCCTAAGCCCCGGGGTCACAATTTCATAAAAAATCTGACTTTTGGCAATTCACTCAAAAATTGTGCCAAAAGGTTCCAAATTCTCCCCTGAAAGGTTTGGCGGTTGAAACAGAAGGCTTTTTATCACAGGAAAAGAAATCAGCCCTCAACAACATAACCGGTAGAAAAAGATTTTTTTGAAAAAATCCTATGCCCCGGGGTCACAATTTCATAAAAAATCTGACTTTCGGCAATTCACTCAAAAATGGTGCCAGACGGTTGCAAATGATCCTATAAAAGGTTTGGGAATGGACATAGAAGAAATCAGCCCTCGACAACTTCACCGGCAGAAGAAGATTTCATCAAAATTCTGACTTTCGGCAATTCATTCAAAAATGGTGCCAAACGGTTGCAAATGCTCCCCTGAGAGTTTTGGCAGTGGAAACAGAAGGGTTTTCATCATAGGACAAGATATCAGACCTCGACAACTTAACCGGCAGAAAAAGATTTTTTTGAAAAAATCCCTAAGCCCCGGGGTCAAAAATTCATAAAAAGTCTGACTTTCGGCAATTCATTAAAAAATGGTGCCAAACGGTTTCAAATGATCCCCGGAAAGGTTTGGCGGTTGAAACAGAAGGCTTTTTATCACAGGACAAGAAATCAGCCCTCAACAACTTAACCGGCAGAAAAAGATTTTTTTGAAAAAATCCTAAGCCCCGGGGTCACAATTTCATAAAAAATCTGACTTTCGGCAATTCACTCAAAAATGGTGCCAGACGGTTGCAAATTATCCTCTGAATGGTTTGGGAATGGAAATAGAAGAAATCAGCCCTCGACAACTTAACAGGCAGAAAAAGATTTTTTTGAAAAAATCCTAAGCCCCGGGGTCACAATTTCATAAAAAAATTTGACTTTCGGCAATTCACTTAAAAATTGTGCCAAAAGGTTCCAAATTCTCCCCTGAAAGGTTTCGCGGTCGAAACAGATGGCTTTTTATCACAGGACACGAAATCAGCCATCGACAACTTAACCGGCAGAAAAAGATTTTTTTGTAGAAATCCCTAAGCCCCGGGGTCACAATTTCATAAAAAGTCTGACTTTCGGCAATTCATTAAAAAATGTTGCCAAACGGTTCCAAATGACCCCTGGAAAGGTTTGGCGGTTGAAACAGAAGGCTTTTTATCACAGGACACGAAATCAGCACACAACAACTTAACCGGCAGAAAAAGATTTTTTTGAAAAAATCCCTAATCCCCGGGGTCACAAATTCATAAAAAATCTGACTTTTGGCAATTTACTCAAAAATTGTGCCAAAAGGTTGCAAATGCTCCCCTGAAAGGTTTGGCGGTTGAAACAGAAGGCTTTTTATCACAGGAAAAGAAATCAGCCCTCGACAACTTAACCGGCAGAAAAAGATTTTTTCGAAAAAATCCTAAGCCCCGGGGTCACAATTTCATAAAAAGTCTGACTTTCGGCAATTCATTAAAAAATGGTGCCAAACGGTTCCAATTGATCCCCGGAAAGATTTGGCGGTTGAAACAGAAGGCTTTTTATCACAGGAAAAGAAATCAGCCCTCAACAACTTAACCAGCAGAAAAAAGATTTTTTTGAAAAAATCCTAAGCCCCGGGGTCACAATTTCATAAAAAATCTGACTTTTGGCAATTCACTCAAAAATTGTGCCAAAAGGTTCCAAATTCTCCCCTGAAAGGTTTGGCAGTTGAAACAGATGGCTTTTTATCACAGGACACGCAATTAGCCCTCGACAACTTAACCGGCAGAAAAAGATTTTTTTGAAAAAATCCTAAGCCCCGGGGTCACAATTTCATAAAAAAATCTGACTTTCGGCAATTCACTCAAAAATGGTGCCAAACGGTTCCAAATGATCCCCTCAAAGGTTTGGCGGTTGAAACACAAGGCTTTTTATCACAGGAAAAGAAATCAGCCCTCACCAACTTAACAGGCAGAAAAATTTTTTTTTGAAAAGATCCTAAGCCCCGGGGTCACAATTTCATAAAAAATCTGACTTTTGGCAATTCACTGAAAAATTGTGCCAAAAGGTTCCAAATTCTCCCCTGAAAGGTTTCGCGGTCGAAACAGATGGCTTTTTATCACAGGACACGAAATCAGCCATCGACAACTTAACCGGCAGAAAAAGATTTTTTTGTAAAAATTCCTAAGCCCCGGGGTCACAATTTCATAAAAAGTCTGACTTTCGGCAATTCATTAAAAAATGGTGTCAAACGGTTCCAAATGATCCCCGGAAAGGTTTGGGAATGGAAATAGAAGAAATCAGCCCTCGACAACTTAACCGGCAGAAAAAGCTTTTTTGAAAAAATCCCTAATCCCCGGGGTCACAATTTCATAAAAAATCTGACTTTCAGCAATTCACTCAAAAATGGTCCCAAACGGTTCCAAATGATCCCCTGAAAGGTTTGGCGGTTGAAACACAAGGCCTTTTATCACAGGAAAAGTAATCAGCCCTCAACAACATAACCGGCAGAAAAAGATTTTTTTGAAAAAATCCTAAGCCCCGGGGTCACAATTTTATAAAAAATTTTACTTTTGGCAATTCACTCAAAAATTGTGCCAAAAGGTTCCAAATTCACCCCTGAAAGGTTTGGCGGTCGAAACAGAAGGCTTTTTATCACATGACACGAAATCAGCCCTCAACAACTTAACCGGCAGAAAAAGGTTTTTTTCGAAAAAATCCTAAGCCCCGGGGTGACAATTTCATAAAAAGTCGGACTTTTGGCAATTCATTAAAAAATGGTGCCAAACGGTTCCAAATGATCCCCGGAAAGGTTTGGCGGTTGAAACAGAAGGCTTTTTAGCACAGGAAAAGAAATCAGCCCTCAACAACTTAACCGGCAGAAAAAGATTTTTTTGAAAAAATCCCTAAGCCCCGGGGTCACAAATTCATAAAAAATCTGACTTTTGGCAATTCACTGAAAAATTGTGCCAAAAGGTTCCAAATTCTCCCCTGAAAGGTTTCGCGGTCGAAACAGATGGCTTTTTATCACAGGACACGAAATCAGCCATCGACAACTTAACCGGCAGAAAAAGATTTTTTTGTAAAAATTCCTAAGCCCCGGGGTCACAATTTCATAAAAAGTCTGACTTTCGGTAATTCATTAAAAAATGGTGCCAGACGGTTGCAAATGATCCTCTGAAAGGTTTGGGAATGGAAATAGAAGAAATCAGCCCTTGACAAGTTAACCGGCAGAAAAAGATTTTTTTGAAAAAATCCCTAAGCCCCGGGGTCACAAATTCATAAAAAATCTGACTTTCGGCAATTCACTCAAAAATGGTGCCAAACAGTTCCAAATGATCCACTGAAAGGTTTCGCAGTTGAAACAGAAGGCTTTTTATCACAGGAAAAGAAATCAGCCCTCACCAACTTAACAGGCAGAAAAAATTTTTTTTTGAAAGGATCCTAACCCCCGGGGTCACAATTTCATAAAAAATCTGACTTTTGGCAATTCACTCAAAAATTGTGCCAAAAGGTTCCAAATTCTCCCCTGAAAGGTTTGGCGGTCGAAACAGATGGCTTTTTATCACAGGACACGAAATCAGCCCTCGACAACTTAACCGGCAGAAAAAGGTTTTTTTCGAAAAAATCCTAAGCCCCGGGGTCACAATTTCATAAAAAGTCTGACTTTTGGCAATTCATTAAGAAATGGTGCCAAACGGTTCCAAATGATCCCCGGAAAGGTTTGGCGGTTGAAACAGAAGGCTTTTTAGCACAGGAAAAGAAATCAGCCCTCAACAACTTAACCGGCAGAAAAAGATTTTTTTGAAAAAATCCTAAGCCCCGGGGTCACAATTTCATAAAAAATCTGACTTTCGGCAATTCACTCAAAAATGGTGCCAGACGGTTCCAAATGATCCTCCGAAAGGTTTGGGAATGGAAATAGAAGAAATCAGCCCTCGACAACTTAACCGGCAGAAAAAGATTTTTTGAAAAAATCCCTAATGCCCGGGGTCACAATTTCATAAAAAATCTGACTTTCAGCAATTCACTCAAAAATGGTGCCAAACGGTTCCAAATGATCCCCTGAAAGGTTTGGCGGTTGAAACACAAGGCCTTTTATCACTGGAAAAGAAATCAGCCCTCGACAACTTAACCGGCAGAAAAAGATTTTTTTGAAAAAAATCCTAAGCCCCGGGGTCACAATTTCATAAAAAATCTGACTTTTGGCAATTCACTCAAAAATTGTGCCAAAAGGTTCCAAATTCTCCCCTGAAAGGTTTGGCGGTTGAAACAGAAGGCTTTTTATCACAGGAAAAGAAATCAGCCCTCAACAACATAACCGGTAGAAAAAGATTTTTTTGAAAAAATCCTAAGCCCCGGGGTCACAATTTCATAAAAAATCTGACTTTCGGCAATTCACTCAAAAATGGTGCCAGACGGTTGCAAATGATCCTCTAAAAGGTTTGGGAATGGACATAGAAGAAATCAGCCCTCGACAACTTCACCGGCAGAAGAAGATTTCATCAAAATTCTGACTTTCGGCAATTCATTCAAAAATGGTGCCAAACGGTTGCAAATGCTCCCCTGAGAGTTTTGGCAATGGAAACAGAAGGGTTTTCATCATAGGACAAGATATCAGACCTCGACAACTTAACCGGCAGAAAAAGATTTTTTTGAAAAAATCCCTAAGCCCCGGGGTCAAAAATTCATAAAAAGTCTGACTTTCGGCAATTCATTAAAAAATGGTGCCAAACGGTTTCAAATGATCCCCGGAAAGGTTTGGCGGTTGAAACAGAAGGCTTTTTATCACAGGACAAGAAATCAGCCCTCAACAACTTAACCGGCAGAAAAAGATTTTTTTGAAAAAATCCTAAGCCCCGGGGTCACAATTTCATAAAAAATCTGACTTTCGGCAATTCACTCAAAAATGGTGCCAGACGGTTGCAAATGATCCTCTGAAAGGTTTGGGAATGGAAATAGAAGAAATCAGCCCTCGACAACTTAACCGTCAGAAAAAGATTTTTTTGAAAAAATCCCTAAGCCCCGGGGTCACAAATTCATAAAAAATCTGACTTTTGGCAATTCACTCAAAAATGGTGCCAAACAGTTCCAAATGATCCCCTGAAAGGTTTCGCAGTTGAAACAGAAGGCTTTTTATCACAGGACACGAAATCAGCCCTCACCAAATTAACAGGCAGAAAAAATTTTTTTTGAAAAGATCCTAAGCCCCGGGGTCACAATTTCATAAAAAATCTGACTTTTGGCAATTCATTAAAAAATGGTGCCAAACGGTTCCAAATGATCCCCGGAAAGGTTTGGCGGTTGAAACAGAAGGCTTTTTATCACAGGAAAAGAAATCAGCCCTCAACAACTTAACCGGCAGAAAAAGATTTTTTTGAAAAAATCCTAAGCCCCGGGGTCACAATTTCATAAAAAATCTGACTTTCGGCAATTCACTCAAAAATGGTGCCAGACGGTTGCAAATGATCCTCTGAAAGGTTTGGGAATGGAAATAGAAGAAATCAGCCCTCGACAACTTAACCGGCAGAAAAAGATTTTTTTGAAAAAATCCCTAAGCCCCGGGGTCACAAATTCATAAAAAATCTGACTTTCGGCAATTCACTCAAAAATGGTGCCAAACAGTTCCAAATGATCCCCTGAAAGGTTTCGCAGTTGAAACAGAAGGCTTTTTATCACAGGAAAAGAAATCAGCCCTCACCAACTTAACAGGCAGAAAAATTTTTTTTTGAAAAGATCCTAAGCCCCGGGATCACAATTTCATAAAAAATCTGACTTTTGGCAATTCACTCAAAAATTGTGCCAAAAGGTTCCAAATTCTCCCCTGAAAGGTTTGGCGGTCGAAACAGATGGCTTTTTATCACAGGACACGAAATCAGCCCTCGACAACTTAACCGGCAGAAAAAGGTTTTTTTCGAAAAAATCCTAAGCCCCGGGGTCACAATTTCATAAAAAGTCTGACTTTTGGCAATTCATTAAAAAATGGTGCCAAACGGTTCCAAATGATCCCGGGAAAGGTTTGGCGGTTGAAACAGAAGGCTTTTTATCACAGGAAAAGAAATCAGCCCTCAACAACTTAACCGGCAGAAAAAGATTTTTTTGAAAAAATCCTAAGCCCCGGGGTCACAATTTCATAAAAAATCTGACTTTCGGCAATTCACTCAAAAATGGTGCCAGACGGTTGCAAATGATCCTCTGAAAGGTTTGGGAATGGAAATAGAAGAAATCAGCCCTCGACAACTTAACCGGCAGAAAAAGATTTTTTTGAAAAAATCCCTAAGCCCCGGGGTCACAAATTCATAAAAAATCTGACTTTTGGCAATTCACTCAAAAATGGTGCCAAACAGTTCCAAATGATCCCCTGAAAGGTTTCGCAGTTGAAACAGAAGGCTTTTTATCACAGGACACGAAATCAGCCCTCACCAAATTAACAGGCAGAAAAAAATTTTTTTGAAAAGATCCTAAGCCCCGGGGTCACAATTTCATAAAAAATCTGACTTTCGGCAATTCATTCAAAAATGGTGCCAAACGGTTCCAAATGCTCCCCGGAAAGATTTGGCGGTTGAAACAGAAGGCTTTTTATCACAGGACAAGAAATCAGCCCTCAACAACTTAACCGGCAGAAAAAGATTTTTTTGAAAAAATCCTAAGCCCCGGGGTCACAATTTCATAAAAAATCTGACTTTTGGCAATTCACTCAAAAATGGTGCCAAACGGTTCCAAATGATCCCCTGAAAGGTTTGGCGGTTGAAACACAAGGCTTTTTATCACAGGAAAAGAAATCAGCCCTCACCAACTTAACAGGCAGAAAATTTTTTTTTTGAAAAGATCCTAAGCCCTGGGGTCACAATTTCATAAAAAATCTGACTTTTGGCAATTCACTGAAAAATTGTGCCAAAAGGTTCCAAATTCTCCCCTGAAAGGTTTCGCGGTCGAAACAGATGGCTTTTTATCACAGGACACGAAATCAGCCATCGACAACTTAACCGGCAGAAAAAGATTTTTTTGTAAAAATTCCTAAGCCCCGGGGTCACAATTTCATAAAAAGTCTGACTTTCGGCAATTCATTAAAAAATGGTGTCAAACGGTTCCAAATGATCCCCGGAAAGGTTTGGGAATGGAAATAGAAGAAATCAGCCCTCGACAACTTGACCGGCAGAAAAAGCTTTTTTGAAAAAATCCCTAATCCCCGGGGTCACAATTTCATAAAAAATCTGACTTTCGGCAATTCACTCAAAAATGGTGCCAGACGGTTGCAAATGATCCTCTAAAAGGTTTGGGAATGGACATAGAAGAAATCAGCCCTCGACAACTTCACCGGCAGAAGAAGATTTCATCAAAATTCTGACTTTCGGCAATTCATTCAAAAATGGTGCCAAACGGTTGCAAATGCTCCCCTGAGAGTTTTGGCAGTGGAAACAGAAGGGTTTTCATCATAGGACAAGATATCAGACCTCGACAACTTAACCGGCAGAAAAAGATTTTTTTGAAAAAATCCCTAAGCCCCGGGGTCAAAAATTCATAAAAAGTCTGACTTTCGGCAATTCATTAAAAAATGGTGCCAAACGGTTTCAAATGATCCCCGGAAAGGTTTGGCGGTTGAAACAGAAGGCTTTTTATCACAGGACAAGAAATCAGCCCTCAACAACTTAACCGGCAGAAAAAGATTTTTTTGAAAAAATCCTAAGCCCCGGGGTCACAATTTCATAAAAAATCTGACTTTCGGCAATTCACTCAAAAATGGTGCCAGACGGTTGCAAATTATCCTCTGAATGGTTTGGGAATGGAAATAGAAGAAATCAGCCCTCGACAACTTAACAGGCAGAAAAAGATTTTTTTGAAAAAATCCTAAGCCCCGGGGTCACAATTTCATAAAAAAATCTGACTTTCGGCAATTCACTTAAAAATTGTGCCAAAAGGTTCCAAATTCTCCCCTGAAAGGTTTCGCGGTCGAAACAGATGGCTTTTTATCACAGGACACGAAATCAGCCATCGACAACTTAACCGGCAGAAAAAGATTTTTTTGTAAAAATCCCTAAGCCCCGGGGTCACAATTTCATAAAAAGTCTGACTTTCGGCAATTCATTAAAAAATGTTGCCAAACGGTTCCAAATGATCCCTGGAAAGGTTTGGCGGTTGAAACAGAAGGCTTTTTATCACAGGACACGAAATCAGCACACAACAACTTAACCGGCAGAAAAAGATTTTTTTGAAAAAATCCCTAATCCCCGGGGTCACAAATTCATAAAAAATCTGACTTTTGGCAATTTACTCAAAAATTGTGCCAAAAGGTTGCAAATGCTCCCCTGAAAGGTTTGGCGGTTGAAACAGAAGGCTTTTTATCACAGGAAAAGAAATCAGCCCTCGACAACTTAACCGGCAGAAAAAGATTTTTTCGAAAAAATCCTAAGCCCCGGGGTCACAATTTCATAAAAAGTCTGACTTTCGGCAATTCATTAAAAAATGGTGCCAAACGGTTCCAATTGATCCCCGGAAAGATTTGGCGGTTGAAACAGAAGGCTTTTTATCACAGGAAAAGAAATCAGCCCTCAACAACTTAACCAGCAGAAAAAAGATTTTTTTGAAAAAATCCTAAGCCCCGGGGTCACAATTTCATAAAAAATCTGACTTTTGGCAATTCACTCAAAAATTGTGCCAAAAGGTTCCAAATTCTCCCCTGAAAGGTTTGGCAGTTGAAACAGATGGCTTTTTATCACAGGACACGCAATTAGCCCTCGACAACTTAACCGGCAGAAAAAGATTTTTTTGAAAAAATCCTAAGCCCCGGGGTCACAATTTCATAAAAAAATCTGACTTTCGGCAATTCACTCAAAAATGGTGCCAAACGGTTCCAAATGATCCCCTCAAAGGTTTGGCGGTTGAAACACAAGGCTTTTTATCACAGGAAAAGAAATCAGCCCTCACCAACTTAACAGGCAGAAAAATTTTTTTTTGAAAAGATCCTAAGCCCCGGGGTCACAATTTCATAAAAAATCTGACTTTTGGCAATTCACTGAAAAATTGTGCCAAAAGGTTCCAAATTCTCCCCTGAAAGGTTTCGCGGTCGAAACAGATGGCTTTTTATCACAGGACACGAAATCAGCCATCGACAACTTAACCGGCAGAAAAAGATTTTTTTGTAAAAATTCCTAAGCCCCGGGGTCACAAATTCATAAAAAATCTGACTTTTGGCAATTTACTCAAAAATTGTGCCAAAAGGTTGCAAATGCTCCCCTGAAAGGTTTGGCGGTTGAAACAGAAGGCTTTTTATCACAGGAAAAGAAATCAGCCCTCGACAACTTAACCGGCAGAAAAAGATTTTTTCGAAAAAATCCTAAGCCCCGGGGTCACAATTTCATAAAAAGTCTGACTTTCGGCAATTCATTAAAAAATGGTGCCAAACGGTTCCAAATGATCCCTGGAAAGGTTTGGCGGTTGAAACAGAAGGCTTTTTATCACAGGACACGAAATCAGCACACAACAACTTAACCGGCAGAAAAAGATTTTTTTGAAAAAATCCCTAATCCCCGGGGTCACAAATTCATAAAAAATCTGACTTTTGGCAATTTACTCAAAAATTGTGCCAAAAGGTTGCAAATGCTCCCCTGAAAGGTTTGGCGGTTGAAACAGAAGGCTTTTTATCACAGGAAAAGAAATCAGCCCTCGACAACTTAACCGGCAGAAAAAGATTTTTTCGAAAAAATCCTAAGCCCCGGGGTCACAATTTCATAAAAAGTCTGACTTTCGGCAATTCATTAAAAAATGGTGCCAAACGGTTCCAATTGATCCCCGGAAAGATTTGGCGGTTGAAACAGAAGGCTTTTTATCACAGGAAAAGAAATCAGCCCTCAACAACTTAACCAGCAGAAAAAAGATTTTTTTGAAAAAATCCTAAGCCCCGGGGTCACAATTTCATAAAAAATCTGACTTTTGGCAATTCACTCAAAAATTGTGCCAAAAGGTTCCAAATTCTCCCCTGAAAGGTTTGGCAGTTGAAACAGAAGGCTTTTTATCACAGGACAAGAAATCAGCCCTCAACAACTTAACCGGCAGAAAAAGATTTTTTTGAAAAAATCCTAAGCCCCGGGGTCACAATTTCATAAAAAATCTGACTTTCGGCAATTCACTCAAAAATGGTGCCAGACGGTTGCAAATTATCCTCTGAATGGTTTGGGAATGGAAATAGAAGAAATCAGCCCTCGACAACTTAACAGGCAGAAAAAGATTTTTTTGAAAAAATCCTAAGCCCCGGGGTCACAATTTCATAAAAAAATCTGACTTTCGGCAATTCACTTAAAAATTGTGCCAAAAGGTTCCAAATTCTCCCCTGAAAGGTTTCGCGGTCGAAACAGATGGCTTTTTATCACAGGACACGAAATCAGCCATCGACAACTTAACAGGCAGAAAAAGATTTTTTTGTAAAAATCCCTAAGCCCCGGGGTCACAATTTCATAAAAAGTCTGACTTTCGGCAATTCATTAAAAAATGTTGCCAAACGGTTCCAAATGATCCCTGGAAAGGTTTGGCGGTTGAAACAGAAGGCTTTTTATCACAGGACACGAAATCAGCACACAACAACTTAACCGGCAGAAAAAGATTTTTTTGAAAAAATCCCTAATCCCCGGGGTCACAAATTCATAAAAAATCTGACTTTTGGCAATTTACTCAAAAATTGTGCCAAAAGGTTGCAAATGCTCCCCTGAAAGGTTTGGCGGTTGAAACAGAAGGCTTTTTATCACAGGAAAAGAAATCAGCCCTCGACAACTTAACCGGCAGAAAAAGATTTTTTCGAAAAAATCCTAAGCCCCGGGGTCACAATTTCATAAAAAGTCTGACTTTCGGCAATTCATTAAAAAATGGTGCCAAACGGTTCCAATTGATCCCCGGAAAGATTTGGCGGTTGAAACAGAAGGCTTTTTATCACAGGAAAAGAAATCAGCCCTCAACAACTTAACCAGCAGAAAAAAGATTTTTTTGAAAAAATCCTAAGCCCCGGGGTCACAATTTCATAAAAAATCTGACTTTTGGCAATTCACTCAAAAATTGTGCCAAAAGGTTCCAAATTCTCCCCTGAAAGGTTTGGCAGTTGAAACAGATGGCTTTTTATCACAGGACACGCAATTAGCCCTCGACAACTTAACCGGCAGAAAAAGATTTTTTTGAAAAAATCCTAAGCCCCGGGGTCACAATTTCATAAAAAAATCTGACTTTCGGCAATTCACTCAAAAATGGTGCCAAACGGTTCCAAATGATCCCCTCAAAGGTTTGGCGGTTGAAACACAAGGCTTTTTATCACAGGAAAAGAAATCAGCCCTCACCAACTTAACAGGCAGAAAAATTTTTTTTTGAAAAGATCCTAAGCCCCGGGGTCACAATTTCATAAAAAATCTGACTTTTGGCAATTCACTGAAAAATTGTGCCAAAAGGTTCCAAATTCTCCCCTGAAAGGTTTCGCGGTCGAAACAGATGGCTTTTTATCACAGGACACGAAATCAGCCATCGACAACTTAACCGGCAGAAAAAGATTTTTTTGTAAAAATTCCTAAGCCCCGGGGTCACAATTTCATAAAAAGTCTGACTTTCGGCAATTCATTAAAAAATGGTGTCAAACGGTTCCAAATGATCCCCGGAAAGGTTTGGGAATGGAAATAGAAGAAATCAGCCCTCGACAACTTAACCGGCAGAAAAAGCTTTTTTGAAAAAATCCCTAATCCCCGGGGTCACAATTTCATAAAAAATCTGACTTTCAGCAATTCACTCAAAAATGGTCCCAAACGGTTCCAAATGATCCCCTGAAAGGTTTGGCGGTTGAAACACAAGGCCTTTTATCACAGGAAAAGTAATCAGCCCTCAACAACATAACCGGCAGAAAAAGATTTTTTTGAAAAAATCCTAAGCCCCGGGGTCACAATTTTATAAAAAATTTTACTTTTGGCAATTCACTCAAAAATTGTGCCAAAAGGTTCCAAATTCACCCCTGAAAGGTTTGGCGGTCGAAACAGAAGGCTTTTTATCACATGACACGAAATCAGCCCTCAACAACTTAACCGGCAGAAAAAGGTTTTTTTCGAAAAAATCCTAAGCCCCGGGGTGACAATTTCATAAAAAGTCGGACTTTTGGCAATTCATTAAAAAATGGTGCCAAACGGTTCCAAATGATCCCCGGAAAGGTTTGGCGGTTGAAACAGAAGGCTTTTTAGCACAGGAAAAGAAATCAGCCCTCAACAACTTAACCGGCAGAAAAAGATTTTTTTGAAAAAATCCCTAAGCCCCGGGGTCACAAATTCATAAAAAATCTGACTTTTGGCAATTCACTGAAAAATTGTGCCAAAAGGTTCCAAATTCTCCCCTGAAAGGTTTCGCGGTCGAAACAGATGGCTTTTTATCACAGGACACGAAATCAGCCATCGACAACTTAACCGGCAGAAAAAGATTTTTTTGTAAAAATTCCTAAGCCCCGGGGTCACAATTTCATAAAAAGTCTGACTTTCGGTAATTCATTAAAAAATGGTGCCAGACGGTTGCAAATGATCCTCTGAAAGGTTTGGGAATGGAAATAGAAGAAATCAGCCCTTGACAAGTTAACCGGCAGAAAAAGATTTTTTTGAAAAAATCCCTAAGCCCCGGGGTCACAAATTCATAAAAAATCTGACTTTCGGCAATTCACTCAAAAATGGTGCCAAACAGTTCCAAATGATCCACTGAAAGGTTTCGCAGTTGAAACAGAAGGCTTTTTATCACAGGAAAAGAAATCAGCCCTCACCAACTTAACAGGCAGAAAAAAATTTTTTTTGAAAGGATCCTAACCCCCGGGGTCACAATTTCATAAAAAATCTGACTTTTGGCAATTCACTCAAAAATTGTGCCAAAAGGTTCCACATTCTCCCCTGAAAGGTTTGGCGGTCGAAACAGATGGCTTTTTATCACAGGACACGAAATCAGCCCTCGACAACTTAACCGGCAGAAAAAGGTTTTTTTCGAAAAAATCCTAAGCCCCGGGGTCACAATTTCATAAAAAGTCTGACTTTTGGCAATTCATTAAGAAATGGTGCCAAACGGTTCCAAATGATCCCCGGAAAGGTTTGGCGGTTGAAACAGAAGGCTTTTTAGCACAGGAAAAGAAATCAGCCCTCAACAACTTAACCGGCAGAAAAAGATTTTTTTGAAAAAATCCTAAGCCCCGGGGTCACAATTTCATAAAAAATCTGACTTTCGGCAATTCACTCAAAAATGGTGCCAGACGGTTCCAAATGATCCTCCGAAAGGTTTGGGAATGGAAATAGAAGAAATCAGCCCTCGACAACTTAACCGGCAGAAAAAGATTTTTTGAAAAAATCCCTAATGCCCGGGGTCACAATTTCATAAAAAATCTGACTTTCAGCAATTCACTCAAAAATGGTGCCAAACGGTTCCAAATGATCCCCTGAAAGGTTTGGCGGTTGAAACACAAGGCCTTTTATCACTGGAAAAGAAATCAGCCCTCAACAACATAACCGGCAGAAAAAGATTTTTTTGAAAAGATCCTAAGCCCCGGGGTCACAATTTTATAAAAAATTTGACTTTTGGCAATTCACTCAAAAATTGTGCCAAAAGGTTCCAAATTCACCCCTGAAAGGTTTGGCGGTCGAAACAGATGGCTTTTTATCACATGACACGAAATCAGCCCTCAACAACTTAACCGGCAGAAAAAGGTTTTTTTCGAAAAAATCCTAAGCCCCGGGGTCACAATTTCATAAAAAGTCTGACTTTTGGCAATTCATTAAAAAATGGTGCCAAACGGTTCCAAATGATCCCCGGAAAGGTTTGGCGGTTGAAACAGTAGGCTTTTTATCACAGGAAAAGAAATCAGCCCTCGACAACTTAACCGGCAGAAAAAGATTTTTTTGAAAAAAATCCTAAGCCCCGGGGTCACAATTTCATAAAAAATCTGACTTTTGGCAATTCACTCAAAAATTGTGCCAAAAGGTTCCAAATTCTCCCCTGAAAGGTTTGGCGGTTGAAACAGAAGGCTTTTTATCACAGGAAAAGAAATCAGCCCTCAACAACATAACCAGTAGAAAAAGATTTTTTTGAAAAAATCCTAAGCCCCGGGGTCACAATTTCATAAAAAATCTGACTTTCGGCAATTCACTCAAAAATGGTGCCAGACGGTTGCAAATGATCCTCTAAAAGGTTTGGGAATGGACATAGAAGAAATCAGCCCTCGACAACTTCACCGGCAGAAGAAGATTTCATCAAAATTCTGACTTTCGGCAATTCATTCAAAAATGGTGCCAAACGGTTGCAAATGCTCCCCTGAGAGTTTTGGCAGTGGAAACAGAAGGGTTTTCATCATAGGACAAGATATCAGACCTCGACAACTTAACCGGCAGAAAAAGATTTTTTTGAAAAAATCCCTAAGCCCCGGGGTCAAAAATTCATAAAAAGTCTGACTTTCGGCAATTCATTAAAAAATGGTGCCAAACGGTTTCAAATGATCCCCGGAAAGGTTTGGCGGTTGAAACAGAAGGCTTTTTATCACAGGACAAGAAATCAGCCCTCAACAACTTAACCGGCAGAAAAAGATTTTTTTGAAAAAATCCTAAGCCCCGGGGTCACAATTTAATAAAAAATCTGACTTTCGGCAATTCACTCAAAAATGGTGCCAGACGGTTGCAAATTATCCTCTGAATGGTTTGGGAATGGAAATAGAAGAAATCAGCCCTCGACAACTTAACAGGCAGAAAAAGATTTTTTTGAAAAAATCCTAAGCCCCGGGGTCACAATTTCATAAAAAAATCTGACTTTCGGAAATTCACTTAAAAATTGTGCCAAAAGGTTCCAAATTCTCCCCTGAAAGGTTTCGCGGTCGAAACAGATGGCTTTTTATCACAGGACACGAAATCAGCCATCGACAACTTAACCGGCAGAAAAAGATTTTTTTGTAAAAATCCCTAAGCCCCGGGGTCACAATTTCATAAAAAGTCTGACTTTCGGCAATTCATTAAAAAATGTTGCCAAACGGTTCGAAATGATCCCTGGAAAGGTTTGGCGGTTGAAACAGAAGGCTTTTTATCACAGGACACGAAATCAGCACACAACAACTTAACCGGCAGAAAAAGATTTTTTTGAAAAAATCCCTAATCCCCGGGGTCACAAATTCATAAAAAATCTGACTTTTGGCAATTTACTCAAAAATTGTGCCAAAAGGTTGCAAATGCTCCCCTGAAAGGTTTGGCGGTTGAAACAGAAGGCTTTTTATCACAGGAAAAGAAATCAGCCCTTGACAACTTAACCGGCAGAAAAAGATTTTTTCGAAAAAATCCTAAGCCCCGGGGTCACAATTTCATAAAAAGTCTGACTTTCGGCAATTCATTAAAAAATGGTGCCAAACGGTTCCAATTGATCCCCGGAAAGATTTGGCGGTTGAAACAGAAGGCTTTTTATCACAGGAAAAGAAATCAGCCCTCAACAACTTAACCAGCAGAAAAAGATTTTTTTGAAAAAATCCTAAGCCCCGGGGTCACAATTTCATAAAAAATCTGACTTTTGGCAATTCACTCAAAAATTGTGCCAAAAGGTTCCAAATTCTCCCCTGAAAGGTTTGGCAGTTGAAACAGATGGCTTTTTATCACAGGACACGCAATTAGCCCTCGACAACTTAACCGGCAGAAAAAGATTTTTTTGAAAAAATCCTAAGCCCCGGGGTCACAATTTCATAAAAAAATCTGACTTTCGGCAATTCACTCAAAAATGGTGCCAAACGGTTCCAAATGATCCCCTGAAAGGTTTGGCGGTTGAAACACAAGGCTTTTTATCACAGGAAAAGAAATCAGCCCTCACCAACTTAACAGGCAGAAAAATTTTTTTTTGAAAAGATCCTAAGCCCCGGGGTCACAATTTCATAAAAAATCTGACTTTTGGCAATTCACTGAAAAATTGTGCCAAAAGGTTCCAAATTCTCCCCTGAAAGGTTTCGCGGTCGAAACAGATGGCTTTTTATCACAGGACACGAAATCAGCCATCGACAACTTAACCGGCAGAAAAAGATTTTTTTGTAAAAATTCCTAAGCCCCGGGGTCACAATTTCATAAAAAGTCTGACTTTCGGCAATTCATTAAAAAATGGTGTCAAACGGTTCCAAATGATCCCCGGAAAAGTTTGGGAATGGAAATAGAAGAAATCAGCCCTCGACAACTTAACCGGCAGAAAAAGCTTTTTTGAAAAAATCCCTAATCCCCGGGGTCGCAATTTCATAAAAAATCTGACTTTTGGCAATTCACTGAAAAATTGTGCCAAAAGGTTCCTAATTCACCCCTGAAAGGTTTGGCGGTCGAAACAGAAGGCTTTTTATCACATGACACGAAATCAGCCCTCAACAACTTAACCGGCAGAAAAAGGTTTTTTTCGAAAAAATCCTAAGCCCCGGGGTGACAATTTCATAAAAAGTCTGACTTTTGGCAATTCATTAAAAAATGGTGCCAAACGGTTCCAAATGATCCCCGGAAAGGTTTGGCGGTTGAAACAGAAGGCTTTTTAGCACAGGAAAAGAAATCAGCCCTCAACAACTTAACCGGCAGAAAAAGATTTTTTTGAAAAAATCCTAAGCCCCGGGGTCACAATTTCATAAAAAATCTGACTTTCGGCAATTCACTCAAAAATGGTGCCAGACGGTTCCAAATGATCCTCTGAAAGGTTTGGGAATGGAAATAGAAGAAATCAGCCCTCGACAACTTAACCGGCAGAAAAAGATTTTTTGAAAAAATCCCTAATCCCCGGGGTCACAAATTCATAAAAAAACTGACTTTCGGTAATTCATTAAAAAATGGTGCCAGACGGTTGCAAATGATCCTCTGAAAGGTTTGGGAATGGAAATAGAAGAAATCAGCCCTCGACAACTTAACCGGCAGAAAAAGATTTTTTGAAAAAATCCCTAAGCCCCGGGGTCACAAATTCATAAAAAATCTGATTTTCAGCAATTCACTCAAAAATGGTGCCAAACGGTTCCAAATGATCTCCTGAAAGGTTTGGCGGTTGAAACGCAAGGCCTTTTATCACAGGAAAAGAAATCAGCCCTCAACAACATAACCGGCAGAAAAAGATTTTTTTGAAAAAATCCTAAGCCCCGGGGTCACAATTTTATAAAAAATTTGACTTTTGGCAATTCACTCAAAAATTGTGCCAAAAGGTTCCAAATTCACCCCTGAAAGGTTTGGCGGTCGAAACAGATGGCTTTTTATCACATGGCACGAAATCAGCCCTCAACAACTTAACCGGCAGAAAAAGATTTTTTTGAAAAAATCCTAAGCCCCGGGGTCACAATTTCATAAAAAATCTGACTTTCGGCAATTCATTAAAAAATGGTGCCAAACGGTTCCAAATGATCCCCGGAAAGGTTTGGCGGTTGAAACAGAAGGCTTTTTAGCACAGGAAAAGAAATCAGCCCTCAACAACTTAACCGGCAGAAAAAGATTTTTTTGAAAAAATCCTAAGCCCCGGGGTCACAATTTCATAAAAAATCTGACTTTCGGCAATTCACTCAAAAATGGTGCCAGACGGTTCCAAATGATCCTCTGAAAGGTTTGGGAATGGAAATAGAAGAAATCAGCCTTCGACAACTTAACCGGCAGAAAAAGATTTTTTGAAAAAATCCCTAATCCCCGGGGTCACAAATTCATAAAAAAACTGACTTTCGGTAATTCATTAAAAAATGGTGCCAGACGGTTGCAAATGATCCTCTGAAAGGTTTGGGAATGGAAATAGAAGAAATCAGCCCTTGACAAGTTAACCGGCAGAAAAAGATTTTTTTGAAAAAATCCCTAAGCCCCGGGGTCACAAATTCATAAAAAAATCTGACTTTCGGCAATTCACTCAAAAATGGTGCCAAACGGTTCCAAATGATCCCCTGAAAGGTTTGGCGGTTGAAACACAAGGCTTTTTATCACAGGAAAAGAAATCAGCCCTCACCAACTTAACAGGCAGAAAAATTTTTTTTTGAAAAGATCCTAAGCCCCGGGGTCACAATTTCATAAAAAGTCTGACTTTTGGCAATTCATTAAAAAATGGTGCCAAACGGTTCCAAATGATCCCCGGAAAGGTTTGGCGGTTGAAACAGAAGGCTTTTTAGCACAGGAAAAGAAATCAGCCCTCAACAACTTAACCGGCAGAAAAAGATTTTTTTGAAAAAATCCTAAGCCCCGGGGTCACAATTTCATAAAAAATCTGACTTTCGGCAATTCACTCAAAAATGGTGCCAGACGGTTCCAAATGATCCTCTGAAAGGTTTGGGAATGGAAATAGAAGAAATCAGCCCTCGACAACTTAACCGGCAGAAAAAGATTTTTTGAAAAAATCCCTAAGCCCCGGGGTCACAAATTCATAAAAAATCTGATTTTCAGCAATTCACTCAAAAATGGTGCCAAACGGTTCCAAATGATCTCCTGAAAGGTTTGGCGGTTGAAACGCAAGGCCTTTTATCACAGGAAAAGAAATCAGCCCTCAACAACATAACCGGCAGAAAAAGATTTTTTTGAAAAAATCCTAAGCCCCGGGGTCACAATTTTATAAAAAATTTGACTTTTGGCAATTCACTCAAAAATTGTGCCAAAAGGTTCCAAATTCACCCCTGAAAGGTTTGGCGGTCGAAACAGATGGCTTTTTATCACATGGCACGAAATCAGCCCTCAACAACTTAACCGGCAGAAAAAGGTTTTTTTCGAAAAAATCCTAAGCCCCGGGGTCACAATTTCATAAAAAATCTGACTTTCGGCAATTCACTCAAAAATGGTGACAAACGGTTCCAAATGATCCCCTGAAAGGTTTGGCGGTTGAAACACAAGGCTTTTTATCACAGGAAAAGAAATCAGCCCTCACCAACTTAACAGGCAGAAAAAAATTTTTTTGAAAAGATCCTAAGCCCCGGGGTCACAATTTCATAAAAAATCTGACTTTTGGCAATTCACTGAAAAATTGTGCCAAAAGGTTCCAAATTCTCCCCTGAAAGGTTTCGCGGTCGAAACAGATGGCTTTTTATCACAGGACACGAAATCAGCCCTCGACAACTTAACCGGCAGAAAAAGGTTTTTTTCGAAAAAATCCTAAGCCCCGGGGTCACAATTTCATAAAAAGTCTGACTTTTGGCAATTCATTAAGAAATGGTGCCAAACGGTTCCAAATGATCCCCGGAAAGGTTTGGCGGTTGAAACAGAAGGCTTTTTAGCACAGGAAAAGTAATCAGCCCTCAACAACATAACCGGCAGAAAAAGATTTTTTTGAAAAAATCCTAAGCCCCGGGGTCACAATTTTATAAAAAATTTGACTTTTGGCAATTCACTCAAAAATTGTGCCAAAAGGTTCCAAATTCACCCCTGAAAGGTTTGGCGGTCGAAACAGAAGGCTTTTTATCACATGACACGAAATCAGCCCTCAACAACTTAACCGGCAGAAAAAGGTTTTTTTCGAAAAAATCCTAAGCCCCGGGGTGACAATTTCATAAAAAGTCTGACTTTTGGCAATTCATTAAAAAATGGTGCCAAACGGTTCCAAATGATCCCCGGAAAGGTTTGGCGGTTGAAACAGAAGGCTTTTTAGCACAGGAAAAGAAATCAGCCCTCAACAACTTAACCGGCAGAAAAAGATTTTTTTGAAAAAATCCTAAGCCCCGGGGTCACAATTTCATAAAAAATCTGACTTTCGGCAATTCACTCAAAAATGGTGCCAGACGGTTCCAAATGATCCTCTGAAAGGTTTGGGAATGGAAATAGAAGAAATCAGCCCTCGACAACTTAACCGGCAGAAAAAGATTTTTTGAAAAAATCCCTAAGCCCCGGGGTCACAAATTCATAAAAAATCTGATTTTCAGCAATTCACTCAAAAATGGTGCCAAACGGTTCCAAATGATCTCCTGAAAGGTTTGGCGGTTGAAACGCAAGGCCTTTTATCACAGGAAAAGAAATCAGCCCTCAACAACATAACCGGCAGAAAAAGATTTTTTTGAAAAAATCCTAAGCCCCGGGGTCACAATTTTATAAAAAATTTGACTTTTGGCAATTCACTCAAAAATTGTGCCAAAAGGTTCCAAATTCACCCCTGAAAGGTTTGGCGGTCGAAACAGATGGCTTTTTATCACATGGCACGAAATCAGCCCTCAACAACTTAACCGGCAGAAAAAGGTTTTTTTCGAAAAAATCCTAAGCCCCGGGGTCACAATTTCATAAAAAATCTGACTTTCGGCAATTCACTCAAAAATGGTGACAAACGGTTCCAAATGATCCCCTGAAAGGTTTGGCGGTTGAAACACAAGGCTTTTTATCACAGGAAAAGAAATCAGCCCTCACCAACTTAACAGGCAGAAAAAATTTTTTTTGAAAAGATCCTAAGCCCCGGGGTCACAATTTCATAAAAAATCTGACTTTTGGCAATTCACTGAAAAATTGTGCCAAAAGGTTCCAAATTCTCCCCTGAAAGGTTTCGCGGTCGAAACAGATGGCTTTTTATCACAGGACACGAAATCAGCCCTCAACAACTTAACCGGCAGAAAAAGGTTTTTTTCGAAAAAATCCTAAGCCCCGGGGTCACAATTTCATAAAAAATCTGACTTTCGGCAATTCATTAAAAAATGGTGTCAAACGGTTCCAAATGATCCCCGGAAAGGTTTGGGAATGGAAATAGAAGAAATCAGCCCTCGACAACTTAACCGGCAGAAAAAGCTTTTTTGAAAAAAATCCCTAATCCACGGGGTCACAATTTCATAAAAAATCTGACTTTCAGCAATTCACTCAAAAATGGTCCCAAACGGTTCCAAATGATCCCCTGAAAAGTTTGGCGGTTGAAACACAAGGCCTTTTATCACAGGAAAAGTAATCAGCCCTCAACAACATAACCGGCAGAAAAAGATTTTTTTGAAAAAATCCTAAGCCCCGGGGTCACAATTTTATAAAAAATTTGACTTTTGGCAATTCACTCAAAAATTGTGCCAAAAGGTTCCAAATTCACCCCTGAAAGGTTTGGCGGTCGAAACAGAAGGCTTTTTATCACATGACACGAAATCAGCCCTCAACAACTTAACCGGCAGAAAAAGGTTTTTTTCGAAAAAATCCTAAGCCCCGGGGTGACAATTTCATAAAAAGTCTGACTTTTGGCAATTCATTAAAAAATGGTGCCAAACGGTTCCAAATGATCCCCGGAAAGGTTTGGCGGTTGAAACAGAAGGCTTTTTAGCACAGGAAAAGAAATCAGCCCTCAACAACTTAACCGGCAGAAAAAGATTTTTTTGAAAAAATCCTAAGCCCCGGGGTCACAATTTCATAAAAAATCTGACTTTCGGCAATTCACTCAAAAATGGTGCCAGACGGTTCCAAATGATCCTCTGAAAGGTTTGGGAATGGAAATAGAAGAAATCAGCCCTCGACAACTTAACCGGCAGAAAAAGCTTTTTTGAAAAAATCCCTAAGCCCCGGGGTCACAAATTCATAAAAAATCTGACTTTCAGCAATTCACTCAAAAATGGTGCCAAACGGTTCCAAATGATCTCCTGAAAGGTTTGGCGGTTGAAACGCAAGGCCTTTTATCACAGGAAAAGAAATCAGCCCTCAACAACATAACCGGCAGAAAAAGATTTTTTTGAAAAAATCCTAAGCCCCGGGGTCACAATTTTATAAAAAATTTGACTTTTGGCAATTCACTCAAAAATTGTGCCAAAAGGTTCCAAATTCACCCCTGAAAGGTTTGGCGGTCGAAACAGATGGCTTTTTATCACATGGCACGAAATCAGCCCTCAACAACTTAACCGGCAGAAAAAGGTTTTTTTCGAAAAAATCCTAAGCCCCGGGGTCACAATTTCATAAAAAATCTGACTTTCGGCAATTCACTCAAAAATGGTGACAAACGGTTCCAAATGATCCCCTGAAAGGTTTGGCGGTTGAAACACAAGGCTTTTTATCACAGGAAAAGAAATCAGCCCTCACCAACTTAACAGGCAGAAAAAATTTTTTTTGAAAAGATCCTAAGCCCCGGGGTCACAATTTCATAAAAAATCTGACTTTTGGCAATTCACTGAAAAATTGTGCCAAAAGGTTCCAAATTCACCCCTGAAAGGTTTGGCGGTCGAAACAGATGGCTTTTTATCACATGGCACGAAATCAGCCCTCAACAACTTAACCGGCAGAAAAAGGTTTTTTTCGAAAAAATCCTAAGCCCCGGGGTCACAATTTCATAAAAAATCTGACTTTCGGCAATTCACTCAAAAATGGTGACAAACGGTTCCAAATGATCCCCTGAAAGGTTTGGCGGTTGAAACACAAGGCTTTTTATCACAGGAAAAGAAATCAGCCCTCACCAACTTAACAGGCAGAAAAAATTTTTTTTGAAAAGATCCTAAGCCCCGGGGTCACAATTTCATAAAAAATCTGACTTTTGGCAATTCACTGAAAAATTGTGCCAAAAGGTTCCAAATTCTCCCCTGAAAGGTTTCGCGGTCGAAACAGATGGCTTTTTATCACATGGCACGAAATCAGCCCTCAACAACTTAACCGGCAGAAAAAGGTTTTTTTCGAAAAAATCCTAAGCCCCGGGGTCACAATTTCATAAAAAATCTGACTTTCGGCAATTCACTCAAAAATGGTGACAAACGGTTCCAAATGATCCCCTGAAAGGTTTGGCGGTTGAAACACAAGGCTTTTTATCACAGGAAAAGAAATCAGCCCTCACCAACTTAACAGGCAGAAAAAAATTTTTTTGAAAATATCCTAAGCCCCGGGGTCACAATTTCATAAAAAATCTGACTTTTGGCAATTCACTGAAAAATTGTGCCAAAAGGTTCCAAATTCTCCCCTGAAAGGTTTCGCGGTCGAAACAGATGGCTTTTTATCACAGGACACGAAATCAGCCCTCGACAACTTAACCGGCAGAAAAAGGTTTTTTTCGAAAAAATCCTAAGCCCCGGGGTCACAATTTCATAAAAAGTCTGACTTTTGGCAATTCATTAAGAAATGGTGCCAAACGGTTCCAAATGATCCCCGGAAAGGTTTGGCGGTTGAAACAGAAGGCTTTTTAGCACAGGAAAAGAAATCAGCCCTCAACAACTTAACCGGCAGAAAAAGATTTTTTTGTAAAAATTCCTAAGCCCCGGGGTCACAATTTCATAAAAAGTCTGACTTTCGGCAATTCATTAAAAAATGGTGTCAAACGGTTCCAAATGATCCCCGGAAAGGTTTGGGAATGGAAATAGAAGAAATCAGCCCTCGACAACTTAACCGGCAGAAAAAGCTTTTTTGAAAAAATCCCTAATCCCCGGGGTCACAATTTCATAAAAAATCTGACTTTCAGCAATTCACTCAAAAATGGTCCCAAACGGTTCCAAATGATCCCCTGAAAGGTTTGGCGGTTGAAACACAAGGCCTTTTATCACAGGAAAAGTAATCAGCCCTCAACAACATAACCGGCAGAAAAAGATTTTTTTGAAAAAATCCTAAGCCCCCGGGTCACAATTTTATAAAAAATTTGACTTTTGGCAATTCACTCAAAAATTGTGCCAAAAGGTTCCAAATTCACCCCTGAAAGGTTTGGCGGTCGAAACAGAAGGCTTTTTATCACATGACACGAAATCAGCCCTCAACAACTTAACCGGCAGAAAAAGGTTTTTTTCGAAAAAATCCTAAGCCCCGGGGTGACAATTTCATAAAAAGTCTGACTTTTGGCAATTCATTAAAAAATGGTGCCAAACGGTTCCAAATGATCCCCGGAAAGGTTTGGCGGTTGAAACAGAAGGCTTTTTAGCACAGGAAAAGAAATCAGCCCTCAACAACTTAACCGGCAGAAAAAGATTTTTTTGAAAAAATCCTAAGCCCCGGGGTCACAATTTCATAAAAAATCTGACTTTCGGCAATTCACTCAAAAATGGTGCCAGACGGTTCCAAATGATCCTCTGAAAGGTTTGGGAATGGAAATAGAAGAAATCAGCCCTCGACAACTTAACCGGCAGAAAAAGCTTTTTTGAAAAAATCCCTAAGCCCCGGGGTCACAAATTCATAAAAAATCTGACTTTCAGCAATTCACTCAAAAATGGTGCCGAACGGTTCCAAATGATCTCCTGAAAGGTTTGGCGGTTGAAACGCAAGGCCTTTTATCACAGGAAAAGAAATCAGCCCTCAACAACATAACCGGCAGAAAAAGATTTTTTTGAAAAAATCCTAAGCCCCGGGGTCACAATTTTATAAAAAATTTGACTTTTGGCAATTCACTCAAAAATTGTGCCAAAAGGTTCCAAATTCACCCCTGAAAGGTTTGGCGGTCGAAACAGATGGCTTTTTATCACATGGCACGAAATCAGCCCTCAACAACTTAACCGGCAGAAAAAGGTTTTTTTCGAAAAAATCCTAAGCCCCGGGGTCACAATTTCATAAAAAATCTGACTTTCCGCAATTCACTCAAAAATGGTGACAAACGGTTCCAAATGATCCCCTGAAAGGTTTGGCGGTTGAAACACAAGGCTTTTTATCACAGGAAAAGAAATCAGCCCTCACCAACTTAACAGGCAGAAAAATTTTTTTTTGAAAAGATCCTAAGCCCCGGGGTCACAATTTCATAAAAAATCTGACTTTTGGCAATTCACTGAAAAATTGTGCCAAAAGGTTCCAAATTCTCCCCTGAAAGGTTTCGCGGTCGAAACAGATGGCTTTTTATCACAGGACACGAAATCAGCCCTCGACAACTTAACCGGCAGAAAAAGGTTTTTTTCGAAAAAACCCTAAGCCCCGGGGTCACAATTTCATAAAAAGTCTGACTTTTGGCAATTCATTAAGAAATGGTGCCAAACGGTTCCAAATGATCCCCGGAAAGGTTTGGCGGTTGAAACAGAAGGCTTTTTAGCACAGGAAAAGAAATCAGCCCTCAACAACTTAACCGGCAGAAAAAGATTTTTTTGAAAAAATCCTAAGCCCCGGGGTCACAATTTCATAAAAAATCTGACTTTCGGCAATTCACTCAAAAATGGTGCCAGACGGTTCCAAATGATCCTCCGAAAGGTTTGGGAATGGAAATAGAAGAAATCAGCCCTCGACAACTTAACCGGCAGAAAAAGATTTTTTGAAAAAATCCCTAATGCCCGGGGTCACAATTTCATAAAAAATCTGACTTTCAGCAATTCACTCAAAAATGGTGCCAAACGGTTCCAAATGATCCCCTGAAAGGTTTGGCGGTTGAAACACAAGGCCTTTTATCACTGGAAAAGAAATCAGCCCTCAACAACATAACCGGCAGAAAAAGATTTTTTTGAAAAGATCCTAAGCCCCGGGGTCACAATTTTATAAAAAATTTGACTTTTGGCAATTCACTCAAAAATTGTGCCAAAAGGTTCCAAATTCACCCCTGAAAGGTTTGGCGGTCGAAACAGATGGCTTTTTATCACATGACACGAAATCAGCCCTCAACAACTTAACCGGCAGAAAAAGGTTTTTTTCGAAAAAATCCTAAGCCCCGGGGTCACAATTTCATAAAAAGTCTGACTTTTGGCAATTCATTAAAAAATGGTGCCAAACGGTTCCAAATGATCCCCGGAAAGGTTTGGCGGTTGAAACAGTAGGCTTTTTATCACAGGAAAAGAAATCAGCCCTCGACAACTTAACCGGCAGAAAAAGATTTTTTTGAAAAAAATCCTAAGCCCCGGGGTCACAATTTCATAAAAAATCTGACTTTTGGCAATTCACTCAAAAATTGTGCCAAAAGGTTCCAAATTCTCCCCTGAAAGGTTTGGCGGTTGAAACAGAAGGCTTTTTATCACAGGAAAAGAAATCAGCCCTCAACAACATAACCGGTAGAAAAAGATTTTTTTGAAAAAATCCTAAGCCCCGGGGTCACAATTTCATAAAAAATCTGACTTTCGGCAATTCACTCAAAAATGGTGCCAGACGGTTGCAAATGATCCTCTAAAAGGTTTGGGAATGGACATAGAAGAAATCAGCCCTCGACAACTTCACCGGCAGAAGAAGATTTCATCAAAATTCTGACTTTCGGCAATTCATTCAAAAATGGTGCCAAACGGTTGCAAATGCTCCCCTGAGAGTTTTGGCAGTGGAAATAGAAGGGTTTTCATCATAGGACAAGATATCAGACCTCGACAACTTAACCGGCAGAAAAAGATTTTTTTGAAAAAATCCCTAAGCCCCGGGGTCAAAAATTCATAAAAAGTCTGACTTTCGGCAATTCATTAAAAAATGGTGCCAAACGGTTTCAAATGATCCCCGGAAAGGTTTGGCAGTTGAAACAGAAGGCTTTTTATCACAGGACAAGAAATCAGCCCTCAACAACTTAACCGGCAGAAAAAGATTTTTTTGAAAAAATCCTAAGCCCCGGGGTCACAATTTCATAAAAAATCTGACTTTCGGCAATTCACTCAAAAATGGTGCCAGACGGTTCCAAATTATCCTCTGAATGGTTTGGGAATGGAAATAGAAGAAATCAGCCCTCGACAACTTAACAGGCAGAAAAAGATTTTTTTGAAAAAATCCTAAGGCCCGGGGTCACAACTTCATAAAAAAATCTGACTTTCGGCAATTCACTTAAAAATTGTGCCAAAAGGTTCCAAATTCTCCCCTGAAAGGTTTCGCGGTCGAAACAGATGGCTTTTTATCACAGGACACGAAATCAGCCATCGACAACTTAACCGGCAGAAAAAGATTTTTTTGTAAAAATCCCTAAGCCCCGGGGTCACAATTTCATAAAAAGTCTGACTTTCGGCAATTCATTAAAAAATGTTGCCAAACGGTTCGAAATGATCCCTGGAAAGGTTTGGCGGTTGAAACAGAAGGCTTTTTATCACAGGACACGAAATCAGCACACAACAACTTAACCGGCAGAAAAAGATTTTTTTGAAAAAATCCCTAATCCCCGGGGTCACAAATTCATAAAAAATCTGACTTTTGGCAATTTACTCAAAAATTGTGCCAAAAGGTTGCAAATGCTCCCCTGAAAGGTTTGGCGGTTGAAACAGAAGGCTTTTTATCACAGGAAAAGAAATCAGCCCTCGACAACTTAACCGGCAGAAAAAGATTTTTTCGAAAAAATCCTAAGCCCCGGGGTCACAATTTCATAAAAAGTCTGACTTTCGGCAATTCATTAAAAAATGGTGTCAAACGGTTCCAAATGATCCCCGGAAAGGTTTGGGAATGGAAATAGAAGAAATCAGCCCTCGACAACTTAACCGGCAGAAAAAGCTTTTTTGAAAAAATCCCTAATCCCCGGGGTCACAATTTCATAAAAAATCTGACTTTCAGCAATTCACTCAAAAATGGTCCCAAACGGTTCCAAATGATCCCCTGAAAGGTTTGGCGGTTGAAACACAAGGCCTTTTATCACAGGAAAAGTAATCAGCCCTCAACAACATAACCGGCAGAAAAAGATTTTTTTGAAAAAATCCTAAGCCCCGGGGTCACAATTTTATAAAAAATTTGACTTTTGGCAATTCACTCAAAAATTGTGCCAAAAGGTTCCAAATTCACCCCTGAAAGGTTTGGCGGTCGAAACAGAAGGCTTTTTATCACATGACACGAAATCAGCCCTCAACAACTTAACCGGCAGAAAAAGGTATTTTTCGAAAAAATCCTAAGCCCCGGGGTGACAATTTCATAAAAAGTCTGACTTTTGGCAATTCATTAAAAAATGGTGCCAAACGGTTCCAAATGATCCCCGGAAAGGTTTGGCGGTTGAAACAGAAGGCTTTTTAGCACAGGAAAAGAAATCAGCCCTCAACAACTTAACCGGCAGAAAAAGATTTTTTTGAAAAAATCCCTAAGCACCGGGGTCACAAATTCATAAAAAATCTGACTTTTGGCAATTCACTGAAAAATTGTGCCAAAAGGTTCCAAATTCTCCCCTGAAAGGTTTCGCGGTCGAAACAGATGGCTTTTTATCACAGGACACGAAATCAGCCCTCGACAACTTAACCGGCAGAAAAAGGTTTTTTTCGAAAAAATCCTAAGCCCCGGGGTCACAATTTCATAAAAAGTCTGACTTTTGGCAATTCATTAAGAAATGGTGCCAAACGGTTCCAAATGATCCCCGGAAAGGTTTGGCGGTTGAAACAGAAGGCTTTTTATCACAGGAAAAGAAATCAGCCCTCAACAACTTAACCGGCAGAAAAAGATTTTTTTGAAAAAATCCTAAGCCCCGGGGTCACAATTTCATAAAAAATCTGACATTCGGCAATTGACTCAAAAATGGTGCCAGACGGTTCCAAATGATCCTCCGAAAGGTTTGGGAATGGAAATAGAAGAAATCAGCCCTCGACAACTTAACCGGCAGAAAAAGATTTTTTGAAAAAATCCCTAATGCCCGGGGTCACAATTTCATAAAAAATCTGACTTTCAGCAATTCACTCAAAAATGGTGCCAAACGGTTCCAAATGATCCCCTGAAAGGTTTGGCGGTTGAAACACAAGGCCTTTTATCACTGGAAAAGAAATCAGCCCTCAACAACATAACCGGCAGAAAAAGATTTTTTTGAAAAGATCCTAAGCCCCGGGGTCACAATTTTATAAAAAATTTGACTTTTGGCAATTCACTCAAAAATTGTGCCAAAAGGTTCCAAATTCACCCCTGAAAGGTTTGGCGGTCGAAACAGATGGCTTTTTATCACATGACACGAAATCAGCCCTCAACAACTTAACCGGCAGAAAAAGGTTTTTTTCGAAAAAATCCTAAGCCCCGGGGTCACAATTTCATAAAAAGTCTGACTTTTGGCAATTCATTTAAAAATGGTGCCAAACGGTTCCAAATGATCCCCGGAAAGGTTTGGCGGTTGAAACAGTAGGCTTTTTATCACAGGAAAAGAAATCAGCCCTCGACAACTTAACCGGCAGAAAAAGATTTTTTTGAAAAAAATCCTAAGCCCCGGGGTCACAATTTCATAAAAAATCTGACTTTTGGCAATTCACTCAAAAATTGTGCCAAAAGGTTCCAAATTCTCCCCTGAAAGGTTTGGCGGTTGAAACAGAAGGCTTTTTATCACAGGAAAAGAAATCAGCCCTCAACAACATAACCGGTAGAAAAAGATTTTTTTGAAAAAATCCTAAGCCCCGGGGTCACAATTTCATAAAAAATCTGACTTTCGGCAATTCACTCAAAAATGGTGCCAGACGGTTGCAAATGATCCTCTAAAAGGTTTGGGAATGGACATAGAAGAAATCAGCCCTCGACAACTTCACCGGCAGAAGAAGATTTCATCAAAATTCTGACTTTCGGCAATTCATTCAAAAATGGTGCCAAACGGTTGCAAATGCTCCCCTGAGAGTTTTGGCAGTGGAAACAGAAGGGTTTTCATCATAGGACAAGATATCAGACCTCGACAACTTAACCGGCAGAAAAAGATTTTTTTGAAAAAATCCCTAAGCCCCGGGGTCAAAAATTCATAAAAAGTCTGACTTTCGGCAATTCATTAAAAAATGGTGCCAAACGGTTTCAAATGATCCCCGGAAAGGTTTGGCGGTTGAAAGAGAAGGCTTTTTATCACAGGACAAGAAATCAGCCCTCAACAACTTAACCGGCAGAAAAAGATTTTTTTGAAAAAATCCTAAGCCCCGGGGTCACAATTTCATAAAAAATCTGACTTTCGGCAATTCACTCAAAAATGGTGCCAGACGGTTGCAAATTATCCTCTGAATGGTTTGGGAATGGAAATAGAAGAAATCAGCCCTCGACAACTTAACAGGCAGAAAAAGATTTTTTTGAAAAAATCCTAAGCCCCGGGGTCACAATTTCATAAAAAAATCTGACTTTCGGCAATTCACTTAAAAATTGTGCCAAAAGGTTCCAAATTCTCCCCTGAAAGGTTTCGCGGTCGAAACAGATGGCTTTTTATCACAGGACACGAAATCAGCCATCGACAACTTAACCGGCAGAAAAAGATTTTTTTGTAAAAATCCTAAGCCCCGGGGTCACAATTTCATAAAAAGTCTGACTTTCGGCAATTCATTAAAAAATGTTGCCAAACGGTTCGAAATGATCCCTGGAAAGGTTTGGCGGTTGAAACAGAAGGCTTTTTATCACAGGACACGAAATCAGCACACAACAACTTAACCGGCAGAAAAAGATTTTTTTGAAAAAATCCCTAATCCCCGGGGTCACAAATTCATAAAAAATCTGACTTTTGGCAATTTACTCAAAAATTGTGCCAAATGGTTGCAAATGCTCCCCTGAAAGGTTTGGCGGTTGAAACAGAAGGCTTTTTATCACAGGAAAAGAAATCAGCCCTCAACAACTTAACCAGCAGAAAAAGATTTTTTTGAAAAAATCCTAAGCCCCGGGGTCACAATTTCATAAAAAATCTGACTTTTGGCAATTCACTCAAAAATTGTGCCAAAAGGTTCCAAATTCTCCCCTGAAAGGTTTGGCAGTTGAAACAGATGGCTTTTTATCACAGGACACGCAATTAGCCCTCGACAACTTAACCGGCAGAAAAAGATTTTTTTTTTGTAAAAATTCCTAAGCCCCGGGGTCACAATTTCATAAAAAGTCTGACTTTCGGCAATTCACTCAAAAATGGTCCCAAACGGTTCCAAATGATCCCCGGAAAGGTTTGGGAATGGAAATAGAAGAAATCAGCCCTCGACAACTTAACCGGCAGAAAAAGCTTTTTTGAAAAAATCCCTAATCCCCGGGGTCACAATTTCATAAAAAATCTGACTTTCAGCAATTCACTCAAAAATGGTCCCAAACGGTTCCAAATGATCCCCTGAAAGGTTTGGCGGTTGAAACACAAGGCCTTTTATCACAGGAAAAGTAATCCGCCCTCAACAACATAACCGGCAGAAAAAGATTTTTTTGAAAAAATCCTAAGCCCCGGGGTCACAATTTTATAAAAAATTTGACTTTTGGCAATTCACTCAAAAATTGTGCCAAAAGGTTCCAAATTCACCCCTGAAAGGTTTGGCGGTCGAAACAGAAGGCTTTTTATCACATGACACGAAATCAGCCCTCAACAACTTAACCGGCAGAAAAAGGTTTTTTTCGAAAAAATCCTAAGCCCCGGGGTGACAATTTCATAAAAAGTCTGACTTTTGGCAATTCATTAAAAAATGGTGCCAAACGGTTCCAAATGATCCCCGGAAAGGTTTGGCGGTTGAAACAGAAGGCTTTTTAGCACAGGAAAAGAAATCAGCCCTCAACAACTTAACCGGCAGAAAAAGATTTTTTTGAAAAAATCCCTAAGCCCCGGGGTCACAAATTCATAAAAAATCTGACTTTTGGCAATTCACTCAAAAATGGTGCCAAACGGTTCCAAATGATCCCCTGAAAGGTTTGGCGGTTGAAACACAAGGCTTTTTATCACAGGAAAAGAAATCAGCCCTCACCAACTTAACAGGCAGAAAAAATTTTTTTTGAAAAGATTTTGAAAAGGTCACAATTTCATAAAAAATCTGACTTTTGGCAATTCACTGAAAAATTGTGCCAAAAGGTTCCAAATTCTCCCCTGAAAGGTTTCGCGGTCGAAACAGATGGCTTTTTATCACAGGACACGAAATCAGCCATCGACAACTTAACCGGCAGAAAAAGATTTTTTTGTAAAAATTCCTAAGCCCCGGGGTCACAATTTCATAAAAAGTCTGACTTTCGGCAATTCACTCAAAAATGGTCCCAAACGGTTCCAAATGATCCCCGGAAAGGTTTGGGAATGGAAATAGAAGAAATCAGCCCTCGACAACTTAACCGGCAGAAAAAGCTTTTTTGAAAAAATCCCTAATCCCCGGGGTCACAATTTCATAAAAAATCTGACTTTCAGCAATTCACTCAAAAATGGTCCCAAACGGTTCCAAATGATCCCCTGAAAGGTTTGGCGGTTGAAACACAAGGCCTTTTATCACAGGAAAAGTAATCAGCCCTCAACAACATAACCGGCAGAAAAAGATTTTTTTGAAAAAATCCTAAGCCCCGGGGTCACAATTTTATAAAAAATTTGACTTTTGGCAATTCACTCAAAAATTGTGCCAAAAGGTTCCAAATTCACCCCTGAAAGGTTTGGCGGTCGAAACAGAAGGCTTTTTATCACATGACACGAAATCAGCCCTCAACAACTTAACCGGCAGAAAAAGGTTTTTTTCGAAAAAATCCTAAGCCCCGGGGTGACAATTTCATAAAAAGTCTGACTTTTGGCAATTCATTAAAAAATGGTGCCAAACGGTTCCAAATGATCCCCGGAAAGGTTTGGCGGTTGAAACAGAAGGCTTTTTAGCACAGGAAAAGAAATCAGCCCTCAACAACTTAACCGGCAGAAAAAGATTTTTTTGAAAAAATCCCTAAGCCCCGGGGTCACAAATTCATAAAAAATCTGACTTTTGGCAATTCACTGAAAAATTGTGCCAAAAGGTTCCAAATTCTCCCCTGAAAGGTTTCGCGGTCGAAACAGATGGCTTTTTATCACAGGACACGAAATCAGCCATCGACAACTTAACCGGCAGAAAAAGATTTTTTTGTAAAAATTCCTAAGCCCCGGGGTCACAATTTCATAAAAAGTCTGACTTTCGGTAATTCATTAAAAAATGGTGCCAGACGGTTGCAAATGATCCTCTGAAAGGTTTGGGAATGGAAATAGAAGAAATCAGCCCTCGACAACTTAACCGGGAGAAAAAGATTTTTTTGAAAAAATCCCTAAGCCCCGGGGTCACAAATTCATAAAAAATCTGACTTTCGGCAATTCACTCAAAAATGGTGCCAAACAGTTCCAAATGATCCACTGAAAGGTTTCGCAGTTGAAACAGAAGGCTTTTTATCACAGGAAAAGAAATCAGCCCTCACCAACTTAACAGGCAGAAAAAAATTTTTTTTGAAAGGATCCTAACCCCCGGGGTCACAATTTCATAAAAAATCTGACTTTTGGCAATTCACTCAAAAATTGTGCCAAAAGGTTCCAAATTCTCCCCTGAAAGGTTTGGCGGTCGAAACAGATGGCTTTTTATCACAGGACACGAAATCAGCCCTCGACAACTTAACCGGCAGAAAAAGGTTTTTTTCGAAAAAATCCTAAGCCCCGGGGTCACAATTTCATAAAAAGTCTGACTTTTGGCAATTCATTAAGAAATGGTGCCAAACGGTTCCAAATGATCCCCGGAAAGGTTTGGCGGTTGAAACAGAAGGCTTTTTAGCACAGGAAAAGAAATCAGCCCTCAACAACTTAACCGGCAGAAAAAGATTTTTTTGAAAAAATCCTAAGCCCCGGGGTCACAATTTCATAAAAAATCTGACTTTCGGCAATTCACTCAAAAATGGTGCCAGACGGTTCCAAATGATCCTCCGAAAGGTTTGGGAATGGAAATAGAAGAAATCAGCCCTCGACAACTTAACCGGCAGAAAAAGATTTTTTGAAAAAATCCCTAATGCCCGGGGTCACAATTTCATAAAAAATCTGACTTTCAGCAATTCACTCAAAAGTGGTGCCAAACGGTTCCAAATGATCCCCTGAAAGGTTTGGCGGTTGAAACACAAGGCCTTTTATCACTAGAAAAGAAATCAGCCCTCAACAACATAACCGGCAGAAAAAGATTTTTTTGAAAAGATCCTAAGCCCCGGGGTCACAATTTTATAAAAAATTTGACTTTTGGCAATTCACTCAAAAATTGTGCCAAAAGGTTCCAAATTCACCCCTGAAAGGTTTGGCGGTCGAAACAGATGGCTTTTTATCACATGACACGAAATCTGCCCTCAACAACTTAACCGGCAGAAAAAGGTTTTTTTCGAAAAAATCCTAAGCCCCGGGGTCACAATTTCATAAAAAGTCTGACTTTTGGCAATTCATTAAAAAATGGTGCCAAATGGTTCCAAATGATCCCCGGAAAGGTTTGGCGGTTGAAACAGTAGGCTTTTTATCACAGGAAAAGAAATCAGCCCTCGACAACTTAACCGGCAGAAAAAGATTTTTTTGAAAAAAATCCTAAGCCCCGGGGTCACAATTTCATAAAAAATCTGACTTTTGGCAATTCACTCAAAAATTGTGCCAAAAGGTTCCAAATTCTCCCCTAAAAGGTTTGGCGGTTGAAACAGAAGGCTTTTTATCACAGGAAAAGAAATCAGCCCTCAACAACATAACCGGTAGAAAAAGATTTTTTTGAAAAAATCCTAAGCCCCGGGGTCACAATTTCATAAAAAATCTGACTTTCGGCAATTCACTCAAAAATGGTGCCAGACGGTTGCAAATGATCCTCTAAAAGGTTTGGGAATGGACATAGAAGAAATCAGCCCTCGACAACTTCACCGGCAGAAGAAGATTTCATCAAAATTCTGACTTTCGGCAATTCATTCAAAAATGGTGCCAAACGGTTGCAAATGCTCCCCTGAGAGTTTTGGCAGTGGAAACAGAAGGGTTTTCATCATAGGACAAGATATCAGACCTCGACAACTTAACCGGCAGAAAAAGATTTTTTTGAAAAAATCCCTAAGCCCCGGGGTCAAAAATTCATAAAAAGTCTGACTTTCGGCAATTCATTAAAAAATGGTGCCAAACGGTTTCAAATGATCCCCGGAAAGGTTTGGCGGTTGAAACAGAAGGCTTTTTATCACAGGACAAGAAATCAGCCCTCAACAACTTAACCGGCAGAAAAAGATTTTTTTGAAAAAATCCTAAGCCCCGGGGTCACAATTTCATAAAAAATCTGACTTTCGGCAATTCACTCAAAAATGGTGCCAGACGGTTGCAAATTATCCTCTGAATGGTTTGGGAATGGAAATAGAAGAAATCAGCCCTCGACAACTTAACAGGCAGAAAAAGATTTTTTTGAAAAAATCCTAATCCCCGGGGTCACAATTTCATAAAAAAATCTGACTTTCGGCAATTCACTTAAAAATTGTGCCAAAAGGTTCCAAATTCTCCCCTGAAAGGTTTCGCGGTCGAAACAGATGGCTTTTTATCACAGGACACGAAATCAGCCATCGACAACTTAACCGGCAGAAAAAGATTTTTTTGTAAAAATCCTTAAGCCCCGGGGTCACAATTTCATAAAAAGTCTGACTTTCGGCAATTCATTAAAAAATGTTGCCAAACGGTTCGAAATGATCCCTGGAAAGGTTTGGCGGTTGAAACAGAAGGCTTTTTATCACAGGACACGAAATCAGCACACAACAACTTAACCGGCAGAAAAAGATTTTTTTGAAAAAATCCCTAATCCCCGGGGTCACAAATTCATAAAAAATCTGACTTTTGGCAATTTACTCAAAAATTGTGCCAAAAGGTTGCAAATGCTCCCCTGAAAGGTTTGGCGGTTGAAACAGAAGGCTTTTTATCACAGGAAAAGAAATCAGCCCTCGACAACTTAACCGGCAGAAAAAGATTTTTTCGAAAAAATCCTAAGCCCCGGGGTCACAATTTCATAAAAAGTCTGACTTTTGGCAATTCATTAAGAAATGGTGCCAAACGGTTCCAAATGATCCCCGGAAAGGTTTGGCGGTTGAAACAGTAGGCTTTTTATCACAGGAAAAGAAATCAGCCCTCGACAACTTAACCGGCAGAAAAAGATTTTTTGAAAAAATCCCTAATGCCCGGGGTCACAATTTCATAAAAAATCTGACTTTCAGCAATTCACTCAAAAATGGTGCCAAACGGTTCCAAATGATCCCCTGAAAGGTTTGGCGGTTGAAACACAAGGCCTTTTATCACTGGAAAAGAAATCAGCCCTCAACAACATAACCGGCAGAAAAAGATTTTTTTGAAAAGATCCTAAGCCCCGGGGTCACAATTTTATAAAAAATTTGACTTTTGGCAATTCACTCAAAAATTGTGCCAAAAGGTTCCAAATTCACCCCTGAAAGGTTTGGCGGTCGAAACAGATGGCTTTTTATCACATGACACGAAATCAGCCCTCAACAACTTAACCGGCAGAAAAAGGTTTTTTTCGAAAAAATCCTAAGCCCCGGGGTCACAATTTCATAAAAAGTCTGACTTTTGGCAATTCATTAAAAAATGGTGCCAAACGGTTCCAAATGATCCCCGGAAAGGTTTGGCGGTTGAAACAGTAGGCTTTTTATCACAGGAAAAGAAATCAGCCCTCGACAACTTAACCGGCAGAAAAAGATTTTTTTGAAAAAAATCCTAAGCCCCGGGGTCACAATTTCATAAAAAATCTGACTTTTGGCAATTCACTCAAAAATTGTGCCAAAAGGTTCCAAATTCTCCCCTGAAAGGTTTGGCGGTTGAAACAGAAGGCTTTTTATCACAGGAAAAGAAATCAGCCCTCAACAACATAACCGGTAGAAAAAGATTTTTTTGAAAAAATCCTAAGCCCCGGGGTCACAATTTCATAAAAAATCTGACTTTCGGCAATTCACTCAAAAATGGTGCCAGACGGTTGCAAATGATCCTCTAAAAGGTTTGGGAATGGACATAGAAGAAATCAGCCCTCGACAACTTCACCGGCAGAAGAAGATTTCATCAAAATTCTGACTTTCGGCAATTCATTCAAAAATGGTGCCAAACGGTTGCAAATGCTCCCCTGAGAGTTTTGGCAGTGGAAACAGAAGGGTTTTCATCATAGGACAAGATATCAGACCTCGACAACTTAACCGGCAGAAAAAGATTTTTTTGAAAAAATCCCTAAGCCCCGGGGTCAAAAATTCATAAAAAGTCTGACTTTCGGCAATTCATTAAAAAATGGTGCCAAACGGTTTCAAATGATCCCCGGAAAGGTTTGGCGGTTGAAACAGAAGGCTTTTTATCACAGGACAAGAAATCAGCCCTCAACAACTTAACCGGCAGAAAAAGATTTTTTTGAAAAAATCCTAAGCCCCGGGGTCACAATTTCATAAAAAATCTGACTTTCGGCAATTCACTCAAAAATGGTGCCAGACGGTTGCAAATTATCCTCTGAATGGTTTGGGAATGGAAATAGAAGAAATCAGCCCTCGACAACTTAACAGGCAGAAAAAGATTTTTTTGAAAAAATCCTAATCCCCGGGGTCACAATTTCATAAAAAAATCTGACTTTCGGCAATTCACTTAAAAATTGTGCCAAAAGGTTCCAAATTCTCCCCTGAAAGGTTTCGCGGTCGAAACAGATGGCTTTTTATCACAGGACACGAAATCAGCCATCGACAACTTAACCGGCAGAAAAAGATTTTTTTGTAAAAATCCTTAAGCCCCGGGGTCACAATTTCATAAAAAGTCTGACTTTCGGCAATTCATTAAAAAATGTTGCCAAACGGTTCGAAATGATCCCTGGAAAGGTTTGGCGGTTGAAACAGAAGGCTTTTTATCACAGGACACGAAATCAGCACACAACAACTTAACCGGCAGAAAAAGATTTTTTTGAAAAAATCCCTAATCCCCGGGGTCACAAATTCATAAAAAATCTGACTTTTGGCAATTTACTCAAAAATTGTGCCAAAAGGTTGCAAATGCTCCCCTGAAAGGTTTGGCGGTTGAAACAGAAGGCTTTTTATCACAGGAAAAGAAATCAGCCCTCGACAACTTAACCGGCAGAAAAAGATTTTTTCGAAAAAATCCTAAGCCCCGGGGTCACAATTTCATAAAAAGTCTGACTTTTGGCAATTCATTAAGAAATGGTGCCAAACGGTTCCAAATGATCCCCGGAAAGGTTTGGCGGTTGAAACAGTAGGCTTTTTATCACAGGAAAAGAAATCAGCCCTCGACAACTTAACCGGCAGAAAAAGATTTTTTGAAAAAATCCCTAATGCCCGGGGTCACAATTTCATAAAAAATCTGACTTTCAGCAATTCACTCAAAAATGGTGCCAAACGGTTCCAAATGATCCCCTGAAAGGTTTGGCGGTTGAAACACAAGGCCTTTTATCACTGGAAAAGAAATCAGCCCTCAACAACATAACCGGCAGAAAAAGATTTTTTTGAAAAGATCCTAAGCCCCGGGGTCACAATTTTATAAAAAATTTGACTTTTGGCAATTCACTCAAAAATTGTGCCAAAAGGTTCCAAATTCACCCCTGAAAGGTTTGGCGGTCGAAACAGATGGCTTTTTATCACATGACACGAAATCAGCCCTCAACAACTTAACCGGCAGAAAAAGGTTTTTTTCGAAAAAATCCTAAGCCCCGGGGTCACAATTTCATAAAAAGTCTGACTTTTGGCAATTCATTAAAAAATGGTGCCAAACGGTTCCAAATGATCCCCGGAAAGGTTTGGCGGTTGAAACAGTAGGCTTTTTATCACAGGAAAAGAAATCAGCCCTCGACAACTTAACCGGCAGAAAAAGATTTTTTTGAAAAAAATCCTAAGCCCCGGGGTCACAATTTCATAAAAAATCTGACTTTTGGCAATTCACTCAAAAATTGTGCCAAAAGGTTCCAAATTCTCCCCTGAAAGGTTTGGCGGTTGAAACAGAAGGCTTTTTATCACAGGAAAAGAAATCAGCCCTCAACAACATAACCGGTAGAAAAAGATTTTTTTGAAAAAATCCTAAGCCCCGGGGTCACAATTTCATAAAAAATCTGACTTTCGGCAATTCACTCAAAAATGGTGCCAGACGGTTGCAAATGATCCTCTAAAAGGTTTGGGAATGGACATAGAAGAAATCAGCCCTCGACAACTTCACCGGCAGAAGAAGATTTCATCAAAATTCTGACTTTCGGCAATTCATTCAAAAATGGTGCCAAACGGTTGCAAATGCTCCCCTGAGAGTTTTGGCAGTGGAAACAGAAGGGTTTTCATCATAGGACAAGATATCAGACCTCGACAACTTAACCGGCAGAAAAAGATTTTTTTGAAAAAATCCCTAAGCCCCGGGGTCAAAAATTCATAAAAAGTCTGACTTTCGGCAATTCATTAAAAAATGGTGCCAAACGGTTTCAAATGATCCCCGGAAAGGTTTGGCGGTTGAAACAGAAGGCTTTTTATCACAGGACAAGAAATCAGCCCTCAACAACTTAACCGGCAGAAAAAGATTTTTTTGAAAAAATGCTAAGCCCCGGGGTCACAATTTCATAAAAAATCTGACTTTCGGCAATTCACTCAAAAATGGTGCCAGACGGTTGCAAATTATCCTCTGAATGGTTTGGGAATGGAAATAGAAGAAATCAGCCCTCGACAACTTAACAGGCAGAAAAAGATTTTTTTGAAAAAATCCTAAGCCCCGGGGTCACAATTTCATAAAAAAATCTGACTTTCGGCAATTCACTTAAAAATTGTGCCAAAAGGTTCCAAATTCTCCCCTGAAAGGTTTCGCGGTCGAAACAGATGGCTTTTTATCACAGGACACGAAATCAGCCATCGACAACTTAACCGGCAGAAAAAGATTTTTTTGTAAAAATCCCTAAGCCCCGGGGTCACAATTTCATAAAAAGTCTGACTTTCGGCAATTCATTAAAAAATGTTGCCAAACGGTTCGAAATGATCCCTGGAAAGGTTTGGCGGTTGAAACAGAAGGCTTTTTATCACAGGACACGAAATCAGCACACAACAACTTAACCGGCAGAAAAAGATTTTTTTGAAAAAATCCCTAATCCCCGGGGTCACAAATTCATAAAAAATCTGACTTTTGGCAATTTACTCAAAAATTGTGCCAAAAGGTTGCAAATGCTCCCCTGAAAGGTTTGGCGGTTGAAACAGAAGGCTTTTTATCACAGGAAAAGAAATCAGCCCTCGACAACTTAACCGGCAGAAAAAGATTTTTTCGAAAAAATCCTAAGCCCCGGGGTCACAATTTCATAAAAAGTCTGACTTTCGGCAATTCATTAAAAAATGGTGCCAAACGGTTCCAATTGATCCCCGGAAAGATTTGGCGGTTGAAACAGAAGGCTTTTTATCACAGGAAAAGAAATCAGCCCTCAACAACTTAACCAGCAGAAAAAGATTTTTTTGAAAAAATCCTAAGCCCCGGGGTCACAATTTCATAAAAAATCTGACTTTTGGCAATTCACTCAAAAATTGTGCCAAAAGGTTCCAAATTCTCCCCTGAAAGGTTTGGCAGTTGAAACAGATGGCTTTTTATCACAGGACACGCAATTAGCCCTCGACAACTTAACCGGCAGAAAAAGATTTTTTTGAAAAAATCCTAAGCCCCGGGGTCACAATTTCATAAAAAAATCTGACTTTCGGCAATTCACTCAAAAATGGTGCCAAACGGTTCCAAATGATCCCCTGAAAGGTTTGGCGGTTGAAACAGAAGGCTTTTTATCACAGGAAAAGAAATCAGCCCTCACCAACTTAACAGGCAGAAAGAATTTTTTTTGAAAAGATCCTAAGCCCCGGGGTCACAATTTCATAAAAAATCTGACTTTTGGCAATTCACTGAAAAATTGTGCCAAAAGGTTCCAAATTCTCCCCTGAAAGGTTTCGCGGTCGAAACAGATGGCTTTTTATCACAGAACACGAAATCAGCCATCGACAACTTAACCGGCAGAAAAAGATTTTTTTGTAAAAATTCCTAAGCCCCGGGGTCACAATTTCATAAAAAGTCTGACTTTCGGCAATTCATTAAAAAATGGTGCCAAACGGTTCCAAATGATCCCCGGAAAGGTTTGGCGGTTGAAACAGAAGGCTTTTTAGCACAGGAAAAGAAATCAGCCCTCAACAACTTAACCGGCAGAAAAAGATTTTTTTGAAAAAATCCTAAGCCCCGGGGTCACAATTTCATAAAAAATCTGACTTTCGGCAATTCACTCAAAAATGGTGCCAGACGGTTCCAAATGATCCTCTGAAAGGTTTGGGAATGGAAATAGAAGAAATCAGCCCTCAACAACTTAACCGGCAGAAAAAGATTTTTTGAAAAAATCCCTAAGCCCCGGGGTCACAAATTCATAAAAAATCTGACTTTCAGCAATTCACTCAAAAATGGTGCCAAACGGTTCCAAATGATCTCCTGAAAGGTTTGGCGGTTGAAACGCAAGGCCTTTTATCACAGGAAAAGAAATCAGCCCTCAACAACATAACCGGCAGAAAAAGATTTTTTTGAAAAAATCCTAAGCCCCGGGGTCACAATTTTATAAAAAATTTGACTTTTGGCAATTCACTCAAAAATTGTGCCAAAAGGTTCCAAATTCTCCCCTGAAAGGTTTCGCGGTCGAAACAGATGGCTTTTTATCACAGGACACGAAATCAGCCATCGACAACTTAACCGGCAGAAAAAGATTTTTTTGTAAAAATTCCTAAGCCCCGGGGTCACAATTTCATAAAAAGTCTGACTTTCGGTAATTCATTAAAAAATGGTGTCAAACGGTTCCAAATGATCCCCGGAAAGGTTTGGGAATGGAAATAGAAGAAATCAGCCCTCGACAACTTAACCGGCAGAAAAAGCTTTTTTGAAAAAATCCCTAATCCCCGGGGTCACAATTTCATAAAAAATCTGACTTTCAGCAATTCACTCAAAAATGGTCCCAAACGGTTCCAAATGATCCCCTGAAAGGTTTGGCGGTTGAAACACAAGGCCTTTTATCACAGAAAAAGTAATCAGCCCTCAACAACATAACCGGCAGAAAAAGATTTTTTTGAAAAAATCCTAAGCCCCGGGGTCACAATTTTATAAAAAATTTGACTTTTGGCAATTCACTCAAAAATTGTGCCAAAAGGTTCCAAATTCACCCCTGAAACGTTTGGCGGTCGAAACAGAAGGCTTTTTATCACATGACACGAAATCAGCCCTCAACAACTTAACCGGCAGAAAAAGGTTTTTTTCGAAAAAATCCTAAGCCCCGGGGTGACAATTTCATAAAAAGTCTGACTTTTGGCAATTCATTAAAAAATGGTGCCAAACGGTTCCAAATGATCCCCGGAAAGGTTTGGCGGTTGAAACAGAAGGCTTTTTATCACAGGAAAAGAAATCAGCCCTCAACAACTTAACCGGCAGAAAAAGATTTTTTTGAAAAAATCCTAAGCCCCGGGGTCACAATTTCATAAAAAATCTGACTTTCGGCAATTCACTCAAAAATGGTGCCAGACGGTTGCAAATGATCCTCTGAAAGGTTTGGGAATGGAAATAGAAGAAATCAGCCCTCGACAACTTAACCGGCAGAAAAAGATTTTTTTGAAAAAATCCCTAATCCCCGGGGTCACAATTTCATAAAAAATCTGACTTTCAGCAATTCACTCAAAAATGGTCCCAAACGGTTCCAAATGATCCCCTGAAAGGTTTGGCGGTTGAAACACAAGGCCTTTTATCACAGGAAAAGTAATCAGCCCTCAACAACATAACCGGCAGAAAAAGATTTTTTTGAAAAAATCCTAAGCCCCGGGGTCACAATTTTATAAAAAATTTGACTTTTGGCAATTCACTCAAAAATTGTGCCAAAAGGTTCCAAATTCACCCCTGAAAGGTTTGGCGGTTGAAACAGAAGGCTTTTTATCACAGGAAAAGAAATCAGCCCTCAACAACTTAACCGGCAGAAAAAGATTTTTTTGAAAAAATCCTAAGCCCCGGGGTCACAGTTTCATAAAAGATCTGACTTTCGGCAATTCACTCAAAAATGGTGCCAGACGGTTCCAAATGATCCTCTGAAAGGTTTGGGAATGGAAATAGAAGAAATCAGCCCTTGACAACTTAACCGGCAGAAAAAGATTTTTTGAAAAAATCCCTAATCACAATTTCCAAATGATCCTCTGAAAGGTTTGGGAATGGAAATAGAAGAAATCAGCCCTCGACAACTTCACCGGCAGAAAAAGGTTTTTTTCGAAAAAATCCTAAGCCCCGGGGTCACAATTTCATAAAAAGTCTGACTTTTGGCAATTCATTAAAAAATGGTGCCAAACGGTTCCAAATGATCCCCGGAAAGGTTTGGCGGTTGAAACAGAAGGCTTTTTATCACAGGAAAAGAAATCAGCCCTCGACAACTTAACCGGCAGAAAAAGATTTTTTTGAAAAAATCCCTAAGCCCCGGGGTCACAAATTCATAAAAAATCTGACTTTCTGCAATTTACTCAAAAATGGTGCCAAACGGTTGCAAATGCTCCCCTGAAAGGATTGGCGGTTGAAACAGAAGGCTTTTTATCACAGGAAAAGAAATCATCCCTCAACAACTTAACCGGCAGAAAAAGATTTTTTTGAAATAATCCTAAGCCCCGGGGTCACAATTTCATAAAAAATCTGACTTTTGGCAATTCACTCAAAAATTGTGCCAAAAGGTTCCAAATTCTCCCCTGAAAGGTTTGGCGGTTGAAACAGAAGGCTTTTTATCACAGGAAAAGAAATCAGCCCTCAACAACATAACCGGTAGAAAAAGATTTTTTTGAAAAAATCCTAAGCCCCGGGGTCACAATTTCATAAAAAATCTGACTTTCGGCAATTCACTCAAAAATGGTGCCAGACGGTTGCAAATGATCCTCTAAATGGTTTAGGAATGGAAATAGAAGAAATCAGCCCTCGACAACTTCACCGGCAGAAGAAGATTTCATCAAAATTCTGACTTTCGGCAATTCATTCAAAAATGGTGCCAAACGGTTGCAAATGCTCCCCTGAGAGTTTTGGCAGTGGAAACAGAAGGGTTTTCATCATAGGACAAGAAATCAGACCTCGACAACTTAACCGGCAGAAAAAGATTTTTTTGAAAAAATCCCTAAGCCCCGGGGTCAAAAATTCATAAAAAGTCTGACTTTCGGCAATTCATTAAAAAATGGTGCCAAACGGTTTCAAATGATCCCCGGAAAGGTTTGGCGGTTGAAACAGAAGGCTTTTTATCACAGGACAAGAAATCAGCCCTCAACAACTTAACCGGCAGAAAAAGATTTTTTTGAAAAAATCCTAAGCCCCGGGGTCACAATTTCATAAAAAATCTGACTTTCAGCAATTCACTCAAAAATGGTGCCAGACGGTTGCAAATTATCCTCTGAATGGTTTGGAATGGAAATAGAAGAAATCAGCCCTCGACAACTTAACAGGCAGAAAAAGATTTTTTTGAAAAAATCCAAAGCCCCGGGGTCACAATTTCATAAAAAAATCTGACTTTCGGCAATTCACTGAAAAATTGTGCCAAAAGGTTCCAAATTCTCCCCTGAAAGGTTTCGCGGTCGAAACAGATGGCTTTTTATCACAGGACACGAAATCAGCCATCGACAACTTAACCGGCAGAAAAAGATTTTTTTGTAAAAATCCCTAAGCCCCGGGGTCACAATTTCATAAAAAGTCTGACTTTCGGCAATTCATTAAAAAATGTTGCCAAACGGTTCCAAATGATCCCTGGAAAGGTTTGGCGGTTGAAACAGAAGGCTTTTTATCACAGGACACGAAATCAGCACACAACAACTTAACCGGCAGAAAAAGATTTTTTTGAAAAAATCCCTAATCCCCGGGGTCACAAATTCATAAAAAATCTGACTTTTGGCAATTTACTCAAAAATTGTGCCAAAAGGTTGCAAATGCTCCCCTGAAAGGTTTGGCGGTTGAAACAGAAGGCTTTTTATCACAGGGAAAGAAATCAGCCCTCGACAACTTAACCGGCAGAAAAAGATTTTTTTGAAAAAATCCCTAAGCCCCGGGGTCACAAATTCATAAAAAATCTGACTTTCGGCAATTTACTCAAAAATGGTGCCAAACGGTTGCAAATGCTCCCCTGAAAGGTTTGGCGGTTGAAACAGAAGGCTTTTTATCACAGGAAAAGAAATCATCCCTCAACAACTTAACCGGCAGAAAAAGATTTTTTTGAAAAAATCCTAAGCCCTGGGGTCACAATTTCATAAAAAATCTGACTTTTGGCAATTCACTCAAAAATTGTGCCAAAAGGTTCCAAATTCTCCCCTGAAAGGTTTGGCGGTTGAAACAGAAGGCTTTTTATCACAGGAAAAGAAATCAGCCCTCAACAACATAACCGGTAGAAAAAGATTTTTTTGAAAAAATCCTAAGCCCCGGGGTCACAATTTCATAAAAAATCTGACTTTCGGCAATTCACTCAAAAATGGTGCCAGACGGATGCAAATGATCCTCTAAAAGGTTTGGGAATGGAAATAGAAGAAATCAGCCCTCGACAACCTCACCGGCAGAAGAAGATTTCATCAAAATTCTGACTTTCGGCAATTCATTCAAAAATGGTGCCAAACGGTTGCAAATGCTCCCCTGAGAGTTTTGGCAGTGGAAACAGAAGGGTTTTCATCATAGGACAAGAAATCAGACCTCGACAACTTAACCGGCAAAAAAAGATTTTTTTGAAAAAATCCCTAAGCCCCGGGGTCACAAATTCATAAAAAGTCTGACTTTCGGCAATTCATTAAAAAATGGTGCCAAACGGTTTCAAATGATCCCCGGAAAGGTTTGGCAGTTGAAACAGAAGGCTTTTTATCACAGGACAAGAAATCAGCCCTCAACAACTTAACCGGCAGAAAAAGATTTTTTTGTAAAAATCCCTAAGCACCGGGGTCACAATTTCATAAAAAGTCTGACTTTCGGCAATTCATTAAAAAATGGTGCCAAACGGTTCCAAATGATCCCCAGAAAGGTTTGGGAATGGAAATAGAAGAAATCAGCCCTCGACAACTTAACCGGCAGAAAAAGTTATTTTGAAAAAATCCCTAATCCCCGGGGTCACAATTTCATAAAAAATCTGACTTTCGGCAATTTACTCAAAAATTGTGCCAAACGGTTGCAAATGCTCCCCTGAAAGGTTTCGCCGTTGAAACAGAAGGCTTTTTATCACAGGAAAAGAAATCAGCCCTCACCAACTTAACAGGCAGAAAAATTTTTTTTTGAAAAGATCCTAAGCCCCGGGGTCACAATTTCATAAAAAATCTGACTTTCGGCAATTCACTCAAAAATTGTGCCAAAAGGTTCCAAATTCTCCCCTGAAAGCTTTGGCGGTTGAAACACAAGGCTTTTTATCACAGGAAAAGAAATCAGCCCTCACCAACTTAACAGGCAGAAAAAATTTTTTTTGAAAAGATCCTAAGCCCCGGGGTCACAATTTCATAAAAAAATCTGACTTTTGGCAATTCACTGAAAAATTGTGCCAAAAGGTTCCAAATTCTCCCCTGAAAGGTTTCGCGGTCGAAACAGATGGCTTTTTATCACAGGACACGAAATCAGCCCTCGACAACTTAACCGGCAGAAAAAGATTTTTTTGTAAAAATCCCTAAGCCCCGAGGTCACAATTTCATAAAAAGTCTGACTTTCGGCAATTCATAAAAAAAATGGTGCCAAACGGTTCCAAATGATCCCCGGAAAGGTTTGGGAATGGAAATAGAAGAAATCAGCCCTCAACAACTTAACCGGCAGAAAAAGGTTTTTTTCGAAAAAATCCTAAGCCCCGGGGTCACAATTTCATAAAAAGTCTGACTTTCGGCAATTCATTAAAAAATGGTGCCAAACGGTTCCAAATGATCCCCGGAAAGATTTGGCGGTTGAAACAGAAGGCTTTTTATCACAGGAAAAGAAATCAGCCCTCAACAACTTAACCGGCAGAAAAAGATTTTTTTGAAAAAATCCTAAGCCCCGGGGTCACAATTTCATAAAAAATCTGACTTTTGGCAATTCACTCAAAAATTGTGCCAAAAGGTTCCAAATTCTCCCCTGAAAGGTTTGGCAGTTGAAACAGATGGCTTTTTATCACAGGACACGCAATTAGCCCTCGACAACTTAACCGGCAGAAAAAGATTTTTTTGAAAAAATCCTAAGCCCCGGGGTCACAATTTCATAAAAAAATCTGACTTTCGGCAATTCACTCAAAAATGGTGACAAACGGTTCCAAATGATCCCCTGAAAGGTTTGGCGGTTGAAACACAAGGCTTTTTATTACAGGAAAAGAAATCAGCCCTCACCAACTTAACAGGCAGAAAAAATTTTTTTTGAAAAGATCCTAAGCCCCGGGGTCACAATTTCATAAAAAATCTGACTTTTGGCAATTCACTGAAAAATTGTGCCAAACGGTTCCAAATGATCACCGGAAAGGTTTGGCGGTTGAAACAGAAGGCTTTTTATCACAGGAAAAGAAATCAGCCCTCAACAACTTAACCGGCAGAAAAAGATTTTTTTGAAAAAATCCTAAGCCCCGGGGTCACAATTTCATAAAAAATCTGACTTTCGGCAATTCACTCAAAAATGGTGCCAGACGGTTGCAAATGATCCTCTGAAAGGTTTGGGAATGGAAATAGAAGAAATCAGCCCTCGACAACTTCACCGGCAGAAAAAGATTTTTTTGTAAAAATCCCTAAGCCCCGGGGTCACAATTTCATAAAAAGTCTGACTTTCGGCAATTCATTAAAAAATGTTGCCAAACGGTTCCAAATGATCCCTGGAAAGGTTTGGCGGTTGAAACAGAAGGCTTTTTATCACAGGACACGAAATCAGCACACAACAACTTAACCGGCAGAAAAAGATTTTTTTGAAAAAATCCCTAATCCCCGGGGTCACAAATTCATAAAAAATCTGACTTTTGGCAATTTACTCAAAAATGGTGCCAAACGGTTGCAAATGCTCCCCTGAAAGGTTTGGCGGTTGAAACAGAAGGCTTTTTATCACAGGAAAAGAAATCATCCCTCAACAACTTAACCGGCAGAAAAAGATTTTTTTGAAAAAATCCTAAGCCCCGGGGTCACAATTTCATAAAAAATCTGACTTTTGGCAATTCACTCAAAAATTGTGCCAAAAGGTTCCAAATTCTCCCCTGAAAGGTTTGGCGGTTGAAACAGAAGGCTTTTTATCACAGGAAAAGAAATCAGCCCTCAACAACATAACCGGTAGAAAAAGATTTTTTTGAAAAAATCCTAAGCCCCGGGGTCACAATTTCATAAAAAATCTGACTTTCGGCAATTCACTCAAAAATGGTGCCAGACGGATGCAAATGATCCTCTAAAAGGTTTGGGAATGGAAATAGAAGAAATCAGCCCTCGACAACTTCACCGGCAGAAGAAGATTTCATCAAAATTCTGACTTTCGGCAATTCATTCAAAAATGGTTCCAAACGGTTGCAAATGCTCCCCTGAGAGTTTTGGCAGTGGAAACAGAAGGGTTTTCATCATAGGACAAGAAATCAGACCTCGACAACTTAACCGGCAAAAAAAGATTTTTTTGAAAAAATTCCTAAGCCCCGGGGTCACAAATTCATAAAAAGTCTGACTTTCGGCAATTCATTAAAAAATGGTGCCAAACGGTTTCAAATGATCCCCGGAAAGGTTTGGCGGTTGAAACAGAAGGCTTTTTATCACAGGACAAGAAATCAGCCCTCAACAACTTAACCGGCAGAAAAAGATTTTTTTGAAAAAATCCTAAGCCCCGGGGTCACAATTTCATAAAAAATCTGACTTTTGGCAATTCACTCAAAAATTGTGCCAAAAGGTTCCAAATTCTCCCCTGAAAGGTTTGGCAGTTGAAACAGATGGCTTTTTATCACAGGACACGCAATTAGCCCTCGACAACTTAACCGGCAGAAAAAGATTTTTTGTGAAAAAATCCTAAGCCCCAGGGTCACAATTTCATAAAAAAATCTGACTTTCGGCAATTCACTCAAAAATGGTGACAAACGGTTCCAAATGATCCCCTGAAAGGTTTGGCGGTTGAAACACAAGGCTTTTTATCACAGGAAAAGAAATCAGCCCTCACCAACTTAACAGGCAGAAAAATTTTTTTTTGAAAAGATCCTAAGCCCCGGGGTCACAATTTCATAAAAAATCTGACTTTTGGCAATTCACTGAAAAATTGTGCCAAACGGTTCCAAATTCTCCCCTGAAAGGTTTCGCGGTCGAAACAGATGGCTTTTTATCACAGGACACGAAATCAGCCCTCGACAACTTAACCGGCAGAAAAAGATTTTTTTGTAAAAATCCCTAAGCCCCGGGGTCACAATTTCATAAAAAGTCTGACTTTCGGCAATTCATAAAAAAAATGGTGCCAAACGGTTCCAAATGATCCCCAGAAAGGTTTGGGAATGGAAATAGAAGAAATCAGCCCTCAACAACTTAACCGGCAGAAAAAGGTTTTTTTCGAAAAAATCCTAAGCCCCGGGGTCAAAATTTCATAAAAAGTCTGACTTTCGGCAATTCATTAAAAAATGGTGCCAAACGGTTCCAAATGATCCCCGGAAAGATTTGGCGGTTGAAACAGAAGGCTTTTTATCACAGGAAAAGAAATCAGCCCTCAACAACTTAACCGGCAGAAAAAGATTTTTTTGAAAAAATCCTAAGCCCCGGGGTCACAATTTCATAAAAAATCTGACTTTTGGCAATTCACTCAAAAATTGTGCCAAAAGGTTCCAAATTCTCCCCTGAAAGGTTTGGCAGTTGAAACAGATGGCTTTTTATCACAGGACACGCAATTAGCCCTCGACAACTTAACCGGCAGAAAAAGATTTTTTTGAAAAAATCCTAAGCCCCGGGGTCACAATTTCATAAAAAAATCTGACTTTCGGCAATTCACTCAAAAATGGTGACAAACGGTTCCAAATGATCCCCTGAAAGGTTTGGCGGTTGAAACACAAGGCTTTTTATCACAGGAAAAGAAATCAGCCCTCACCAACTTAACAGGCAGAAAAAAATTTTTTTGAAAAGATCCTAAGCCCCGGGGTCACAATTTCATAAAAAATCTGACTTTTGGCAATTCACTGAAAAATTGTGTCAAACGGTTCCAAATGATCCCCGGAAAGGTTTGGCGGTTGAAGCAGAAGGCTTTTTATCACAGGAAAAGAAATCAGCCCTCAACAACTTAACCGGCAGAAAAAGATTTTTTTGAAAAAATCCTAAGCCCCGGGGTCACAATTTCATAAAAAATCTGACTTTCGGCAATTCACTCAAAAATGGTGCCAGACGGTTGCAAATGATCCTCTGAAAGGTTTGGGAATGGAAATAGAAGAAATCAGCCCTCAACAACTTCACCGGCAGAAAAAGATTTTTTTGTAAAAATCCCTAAGCCCCGGGGTCACAATTTCATAAAAAGTCTGACTTTCGGCAATTCATTAAAAAATGTTGCCAAACGGTTCCAAATGATCCCTGGAAAGGTTTGGCGGTTGAAACAGAATGCTTTTTATCACAGGACACGAAATCAGCACACAACAACTTAACCGGCAGAAAAAGATTTTTTTGAAAAAATCCCTAATCCCCGGGGTCACAAATTCATAAAAAATCTGACTTTTGGCAATTTACTCAAAAATTGTGCCAAAAGGTTGCAAATGCTCCCCTGAAAGGTTTAGCGGTTGAAACAGAAGGCTTTTTATCACAGGAAAAGAAATCATCCCTCAACAACTTAACCGGCAGAAAAAGATTTTTTTGAAAAAATCCTAAGCCCCGGGGTCACAATTTCATAAAAAATCTGACTTTTGGAAATTCACTCAAAAATTGTGCCAAAAGGTTCCAAATTCTCCCCTGAAAGGTTTGGCGGTTGAAACAGAAGGCTTTTTATCACAGGAAAAGAAATCAGCCCTCAACAACATAACCGGTAGAAAAAGATTTTTTTGAAAAAATCCTAAGCCCCGGGGTCACAATTTCATAAAAAATCTGACTTTCGGCAATTCACTCAAAAATGGTGCCAGACGGATGCAAATGATCCTCTAAAAGGTTTGGGAATGGAAATAGAAGAAATCAGCCCTCGACAACTTCACCGGCAGAAGAAGATTTCATCAAAATTCTGACTTTCGGCAATTCATTCAAAAATGGTGCCAAACGGTTGCAAATGCTCCCCTGAGAGTTTTGGCAGTGGAAACAGAAGGGTTTTCATCATAGCACAAGAAATCAGACCTCGACAACTTAACCGGCAAAAAAATTATTTTTTTGAAAAAATCCCTAAGCCCCGGGGTCACAAATTCATAAAAAGTCTGACTTTCGGCAATTCATTAAAAAATGGTGCCAAACGGTTTCAAATGATCCCCGGAAAGGTTTGGCGGTTGAAACAGAAGGCTTTTTATCACAGGACAAGAAATCAGCCCTCAACAACTTAACCGGCAGAAAAAGATTTTTTTGTAAAAATCCCTAAGCACCGGGGTCACAATTTCATAAAAAGTCTGACTTTCGGCAATTCATTAAAAAATGGTGCCAAACGGTTCCAAATGATCCCCGGAAAGGTTTGGGAATGGAAATAGAAGAAATCAGCCCTCGACAACTTAACCGGCAGAAAAAGTTATTTTGAAAAAATCCCTAATCCCCGGGGTCACAAATTCATAAAAAATCTGACTTTCGGCAATTTACTCAAAAATGGTGCCAAACGGTTGCAAATGCTCCCCTGAAAGGTTTCGCCGTTGAAACAGAAGGCTTTTTATCACAGGAAAAGAAATCAGCCCTCACCAACTTAACAGGCAGAAAAAAATTTTTTTGAAAAGATCCTAAGCCCCGGGGTCACAATTTCATAAAAAATCTGACTTTTGGCAATTCACTCAAAAATTGTGCCAAAAGGTTCCAAATTCTCCCCTGAAAGGTTTGGCGGTCGAAACAGATGGCTTTTTATCACAGGAAAAGAAATCAGCCCTCACCAACTTAACAGGCAGAAATTTTTTTTTTTTTAAAGATCCTAAGCCCCGGGGTCACAATTTCATAAAAAATCTGACTTTTGGCAATTCACTCAAAAATTGTGCCAAAAGGTTCCAAATTCTCCCCTGAAAGGTTTCGCGGTCGAAACAGATGGCTTTTTATCACAGGACACGAAATCAGCCCTCGACAACTTAACCGGCAGAAAAAGATTTTTTTGTAAAAATCCCTAAGCCCCGGGGTCACAATTTCATAAAAAGTCTGACTTTCGGCAATTCATAAAAAAAATGGTGCCAAACGGTTCCAAATGATCCCCAGAAAGGTTTGGGAATGGAAATAGAAGAAATCAGCCCTCAACAACTTAACCGGCAGAAAAAGGTTTTTTTCGAAAAAATCCTAAGCCCCGGGGTCAAAATTTCATAAAAAGTCTGACTTTCGGCAATTCATTAAAAAATGGTGCCAAACGGTTCCAAATGATCCCCGGAAAGATTTGGCGGTTGAAACAGAAGGCTTTTTATCACAGGAAAAGAAATCAGCCCTCACCAACTTAACAGGCAGAAAAAATTTTTTTTGAAAGGATCCTAAGCCCCGGGGTTACAATTTCATAAAAAATCTGACTTTTGGCAATTCACTCAAAAATTGTGCCAAAAGGTTCCAAATTCTCCCCTGAAAGGTTTGGCGGTCGAAACAGATGGCTTTTTATCACAGGACACGAAATCAGCCCTCAACAACTTAACCGGCAGAAAAAGGTTTTTTTCGAAAAAATCCTAAGCCCCAGGGTCACAATTTCATAAAAAGTCTGACTTTTGGCAATTCATTAAAAAATGGTGCCAAACGGTTCCAAATGATCCCCGGAAAGGTTTGGCGGTTGAAACAGAAGGATTTTTAGCACAGGAAAAGAAATCAGCCCTCAACAACTTAACCGGCAGAAAAAGATTTTTTTGAAAAAATCCTAAGCCCCGGGGTCACAATTTCATAAAAAATCTGACTTTCGGCAATTCACTCAAAAATGGTGCCAGACGGTTCCAAATGATCCTCTGAAAGGTTTGGGAATAGAAATAGAAGAAATCAGCGCTCGACAACTTAACCGGCAGAAAAAGATTTTTTGAAAAAATCCCTAATCCCCGGGGTCACAATTTCATAAAAAATCTGACTTTCAGCAATTCACTCAAAAATGGTGCCAAACGGTTCCAAATGATCCCCTGAAAGGTTTGGCGGTCGAAACAGATGGCTTTTTATCACATGACACGAAATCAGCCCTCAACAACTTAACCGGCAGAAAAAGGTTTTTTTCGAAAAAATCCTAAGGCCCGGGGTCACAATTTCATAAAAAGTCTGACTTTTGGCAATTCATTAAAAAATGGTGCCAAACGGTTCCAAATGATCCCCGGAAAGGTTTGGCGGTTGAAACAGAAGGCTTTTTAGCACAGGAAAAGAAATCAGCCCTCTGACTTTTGGCAATTCACTCAAAAATTGTGCCAAAAGGTTCCAAATTCACCCCTGAAAGGTTTGGCGGTCGAAACAGATGGCTTTTTATCACATGACACGAAATCAGCCCTCAACAACTTAACCGGCAGAAAAAGGTTTTTTTCGAAAAAATCCTAAGCCCCGGGGTCACAATTTCATAAAAAGTCTGACTTTTGGCAATTCATTAAAAAATGGTGCCAAACGGTTCCAAATGATCCCCGGAAAGGTTTGGCGGTTGAAACAGAAGGCTTTTTATCACAGGAAAAGAAATCAGCCCTCAACAACTTAACCGGCAGAAAAAGATTTTTTTGAAAAAATCCTAAGCCCCGGGGTCACAATTTCATAAAAAATCTGACTTTCGGCAATTCACTCAAAAATGGTGCCAGACGGTTCCAAATGATCCTCTGAAAGGTTTGGGAATGGAAATAGAAGAAATCAGCCCTCGACAACTTAACCGGCAGAAAAAGATTTTTTGAAAAAATCCCTAATCCCCGGGGTCACAATTTCATAAAAAATCTGACTTTCAGCAATTCACTCAAAAATGGTGCCAAACGGTTCCAAATGATCCCCTGAAAGGTTTGGCGGTCGAAACAGATGGCTTTTTATCACATGACACGAAATCAGCCCTCAACAACTTAACCGGCAGAAAAAGGTTTTTTTCGAAAAAATCCTAAGCCCCGGGGTCACAATTTCATAAAAAGTCTGACTTTTGGCAATTCATTAAAAAATGGTGCCAAACGGTTCCAAATGATCCCCGGAAAGGTTTGGCGGTTGAAACAGAAGGCTTTTTAGCACAGGAAAAGAAATCAGCCCTCAACAACATAACCGGCAGAAAAAGATTTTTTTGAAAAAATCCTAAGCCCCGGGGTCACAATTTTATAAAAAATTTGACTTTTGGCAATTCACTCAAAAATTGTGCCAAAAGGTTCCAAATTCACCCCTGAAAGGTTTGGCGGTCGAAACAGATGGCTTTTTATCACATGACACGAAATCAGCCCTCAACAACTTAACCGGCAGAAAAAGGTTTTTTTCGAAAAAATCCTAAGCCCCGGGGTCACAATTTCATAAAAAGTCTGACTTTTGGCAATTCATTAAAAAATGGTGCCAAACGGTTCCAAATGATCCCCGGAAAGGTTTGGCGGTTGAAACAGAAGGCTTTTTATCACAGGAAAAGAAATCAGCCCTCAACAACTTAACCGGCAGAAAAAGATTTTTTTGAAAAAATCCTAAGCCCCGGGGTCACAATTTCATAAAAAATCTGACTTTCGGCAATTCACTCAAAAATGGTGCCAGACGGTTGCAAATGATCCTCTGAAAGGTTTGGGAATGGAAATAGAAGAAATCAGCCCTCGACAACTTAACCGGCAGAAAATATTTTTTTGAAAAAATCCCTAAGCCCCGGGGTCACAAATTCATAAAAAATCTGACTTTCGGCAATTCACTCAAAAATGGTGCCAAACAGTTCCAAATGATCCCCTGAAAGGTTTCGCAGTTGAAACAGAAGGCTTTTTATCACAGGAAAAGAAATCAGCCCTCACCAACTTAACAGGCAGAAAAAAAATTTTTTGAAAAGATCCTAAGCCCCGGGGTCACAATTTCATAAAAAATCTGACTTTTGGCAATTCACTCAAAAATTGTGCCAAAAGGTTCCAAATTCACCCCTGAAAGGTGTGGCGGTCGAAACAGATGGCTTTTTATCACAGGACACGAAATCAGCCCTCGACAACTTAACCGGCAGAAAAAGGTTTTTTTCGAAAAAATCCTAAGCCCCGGGGTCACAATTTCATAAAAAGTCTGACTTTTGGCAATTCATTAAAAAATGGTGCCAAACGGTTCCAAATGATCCCCGGAAAGGTTTGGCGGTTGAAACAGAAGGCTTTTTATCACAGGAAAAGAAATCAGCCCTCAACAACTTAACCGGCAGAAAAAGATTTTTTTGAAAAAATCCTAAGCCCCGGGGTCACAATTTCATAAAAAATCTGACTTTCGGCAATTCAATCAAAAATGGTGCCAGACGGTTGCAAATGATCCTCTGAAAGGTTTGGGAATGGAAATAGAAGAAATCAGCCCTCGACAACTTAATCGGCAGAAAAAGATTTTTTTGTAAAAATCCCTAAGCCCCGGGGTCACAATTTCATAAAAAGTCTGACTTTCGGCAATTCATAAAAAAAATGGTGCCAAACGGTTCCAAATGATCCCCGGAAAGGTTTGGGAATGGAAATAGAAGAAATCAGCCCTCAACAACTTAACCGGCAGAAAAAGGTTTTTTTCGAAAAAATCCTAAGCCCCGGGGTCACAATTTCATAAAAAGTCTGACTTTCGGCAATTCATTAAAAAATGGTGCCAAACGGTTCCAAATGATCCCCGGAAAGATTTGGCGGTTGAAACAGAAGGCTTTTTATCACAGGAAAAGAAATCAGCCGTCAACAACTTAACCGGCAGAAAAAGATTTTTTTGAAAAAATCCTAAGCCCTGGGGTCACAATTTCATAAAAAATCTGACTTTTGGCAATTCACTCAAAAATGGTGCCAAAAGGTTCCAAATTCTCCCCTGAAAGGTTTGGCAGTTGAAACAGATGGCTTTTTATCACAGAACACGCAATTAGCCCTCGACAACTTAACCGGCAGAAAAAGATTTTTTTGAAAAAATCCTAAGCCCCGGGGTCACAATTTCATAAAAAAATCTGACTTTCGGCAATTCACTCAAAAATGGTGACAAACGGTTCCAAATGATCCCCTGAAAGGTTTGGCGGTTGAAACACAAGGCTTTTTATCACAGGAAAAGAAATCAGCCCTCACCAACTTAACAGGCAGAAAAATTTTTTTTTGAAAAGATCCTAAGCCCCGGGGTCACAATTTCATAAAAAATCTGACTTTTGGCAATTCACTGAAAAATTGTGCCAAACGGTTCCAAATGATCCCCGGAAAGGTTTGGCGGTTGAAACAGAAGGCTTTTTATCACAGGAAAAGAAATCAGCCCTCAACAACTTAACCGGCAGAAAAAGATTTTTTTGAAAAAATCCTAAGCCCCGGGGTCACAAATTCATAAAAAATCTGACTTTCGGCAATTCACTCAAAAATGGTGCCAAACAGTTCCAAATGATACACTGAAAGGTTTCGCAGTTGAAACAGAAGGCTTTTTATCACAGGAAAAGAAATCAGCCCTCACCAACTTAACAGGCAGAAAAAAATTTTTTTGAAAGGATCCTAAGCCCCGGGGTCACAATTTCATAAAAAATCTGACTTTTGGCAATTCACTCAAAAATTGTGCCAAAAGGTTCCAAATTCTCCCCTGAAAGGTTTGGCGGTCGAAACAGATGGCTTTTTATCACAGGACACGAAATCAGCCCTCAACAACTTAACCGGCAGAAAAAGGTTTTTTTCGAAAAAATCCTAAGCCCCAGGGTCACAATTTCATAAAAAGTCTGACTTTTGGCAATTCATTAAAAAATGGTGCCAAACGGTTCCAAATGATCCCCGGAAAGGTTTGGCGGTTGAAACAGAAGGATTTTTAGCACAGGAAAAGAAATCAGCCCTCAACAACTTAACCGGCAGAAAAAGATTTTTTTGAAAAAATCCTAAGCCCCGGGGTCACAATTTCATAAAAAATCTGACTTTCGGCAATTCACTCAAAAATGGTGCCAGACGGTTCCAAATGATCCTCTGAAAGGTTTGGGAATGGAAATAGAAGAAATCAGCCCTCGACAACTTAACCGGCAGAAAAAGATTTTTTGAAAAAATCCCTAATCCCCGGGGTCACAATTTCATAAAAAATCTGACTTTCAGCAATTCACTCAAAAATGGTGCCAAACGGTTCCAAATGATCCCCTGAAAGGTTTGGCGGTTGAAACACAAGGCCTTTTATCACAGGAAAAGAAATCAGCCCTCAACAACATAACCGGCAGAAAAAGATTTTTTTGAAAAAATCCTAAGCCCCGGGGTCACAATTTTATAAAAAATTTGACTTTTGGCAATTCACTCAAAAATTGTGCCAAAAGGTTCCAAATTCACCCCTGAAAGGTTTGGCGGTCGAAACAGATGGCTTTTTATCACATGACACGAAATCAGCCCTCAACAACTTAACCGGCAGAAAAAGGTTTTTTTCGAAAAAATCCTAAGCCCCGGGGTCACAATTTCATAAAAAGTCTGACTTTTGGCAATTCATTAAAAAATGGTGCCAAACGGTTCCAAATGATCCCCGGAAAGGTTTGGCGGTTGAAACAGAAGGCTTTTTAGCACAGGAAAAGAAATCAGCCCTCAACAACTTAACCGGCAGAAAAAGATTTTTTTGAAAAAATCCTAAGCCCCGGGGTCACAATTTCATAAAAAATCTGACTTTCGGCAATTCACTCAAAAATGGTGCCAGACGGATGCAAATGATCCTCTAAAAGGTTTGGGAATGGAAATAGAAGAAATCAGCCCTCGACAACTTCACCGGCAGAAGAAGATTTCATCAAAATTCTGACTTTCGGCAATTCATTCAAAAATGGTGCCAAACGGTTGCAAATGCTCCCCTGAGAGTTTTGGCAGTGGAAACAGAAGGGTTTTCATCATAGGACAAGAAATCAGACCTCGACAACTTAACCGGCAAAAAAATAATTTTTTTGAAAAAATCCCTAAGCCCCGGGGTCACAAATTCATAAAAAGTCTGACTTTCGGCAATTCATTAAAAAATGGTGCCAAACGGTTTCAAATGATCCCCGGAAAGGTTTGGCGGTTGAAACAGAAGGCTTTTTATCACAGGACAAGAAATCAGCCCTCAACAACTTAACCGGCAGAAAAAGATTTTTTTGTAAAAATCCCTAAGCACCGGGGTCACAATTTCATAAAAAGTCTGACTTTCGGCAATTCATTAAAAAATGGTGCCAAACGGTTCCAAATGATCCCCGGAAAGGTTTGGGAATGGAAATAGAAGAAATCAGCCCTCGACAACTTAACCGGCAGAAAAAGTTATTTTGAAAAAATCCCTAATCCCCGGGGTCACAAATTCATAAAAAATCTGACTTTCGGCAATTTACTCAAAAATGGTGCCAAACGGTTGCAAATGCTCCCCTGAAAGGTTTCGCCGTTGAAACAGAAGGCTTTTTATCACAGGAAAAGAAATCAGCCCTCACCAACTTAACAGGCAGAAAAAATTTTTTTTGAAAAGATCCTAAGCCCCGGGGTCACAATTTCATAAAAAATCTGACTTTTGGCAATTCATTCAAAAATTGTGCCAAAAGGTTCCAAATTCTCCCCTGAAAGGTTTGGCGGTCGAAACAGATGGCTTTTTATCACAGGAAAAGAAATCAGCCCTCACCAACTTAACAGGCAGAAAATTTTTTTTTTGAAAAGATCCTAAGCCCCGGGGTCACAATTTCATAAAAAATCTGACTTTTGGCAACTCACTCAAAAATTGTGCCAAAAGGTTCCAAATTCTCCCCTGAAAGGTTTCGCGGTCGAAACAGATGGCTTTTTATCACAGGACACGAAATCAGCCCTCGACAACTTAATCGGCAGAAAAAGATTTTTTTGTAAAAATCCCTAAGCCCCGGGGTCACAATTTCATAAAAAGTCTGACTTTCGGCAATTCATAAAAAAAATGGTGCCAAACGGTTCCAAATGATCCCCGGAAAGGTTTGGGAATGGAAATAGAAGAAATCAGCCCTCAACAACTTAACCGGCAGAAAAAGGTTTTTTTCGAAAAAATCCTAAGCCCCGGGTCACAATTTCATAAAAAGTCTGACTTTCGGCAATTCATTAAAAAATGGTGCCAAACGGTTCCAAATGATCCCCGGAAAGATTTGGCGGTTGAAAACAGAAGGCTTTTTATCACAGGAAAAGAAATCAGCCCTCAACAACTTAACCGGCAGAAAAAGATATTTTTGAAAAAATCCTAAGCCCCGGGGTCACAATTTCATAAAAAATCTGACTTTTGGCAATTCACTCAAAAATGGTGCCAAAAGGTTCCAAATTCTCCCCTGAAAGGTTTGGCAGTTGAAACAGATGGCTTTTTATCACAGAACACGCAATTAGCCCTCGACAACTTAACCGGCAGAAAAAGATTTTTTGAAAAAATCCTAAGCCCCGGGGTCACAATTTCATAAAAAAATCTGACTTTCGGCAATTCACTCAAAAATGGTGACAAACGGTTCCAAATGATCCCCTGAAAGGTTTTGGCGGTTGAAACACAAGGCTTTTTATCACAGGAAAAGAAATCAGCCCTCACCAACTTAACAGGCAGAAAAAATTTTTTTGAAAAGATCCTAAGCCCCGGGGTCACAATTTCATAAAAAATCTGACTTTTGGCAATTCACTGAAAAATTGTGCCAAACGGTTCCAAATGATCCCCAGAAAGGTTTGGCGGTTGAAACAGAAGGCTTTTTATCACAGGAAAAGAAATCAGCCCTCAACAACTTAACCGGCAGAAAAAGATTTTTTTGAAAAAATCCTAAGCCCCGGGGTCACAAATTCATAAAAAATCTGACTTTCGGCAATTCACTCAAAAATGGTGCCAAACAGTTCCAAATGATACACTGAAAGGTTTCGCAGTTGAAACAGAAGGCTTTTTATCACAGGAAAAGAAATCAGCCCTCACCAACTTAACAGGCAGAAAAAAATTTTTTTGAAAGGATCCTAAGCCCCGGGGTTACAATTTCATAAAAAATCTGACTTTTGGCAATTCACTCAAAAATTGTGCCAAAAGGTTCCAAATTCTCCCCTGAAAGGCTTGGCGGTCGAAACAGATGGCTTTTTATCACAGGACACGAAATCAGCCCTCAACAACTTAACCGGCAGAAAAAGGTTTTTTTCGAAAAAATCCTAAGCCCCAGGGTCACAATTTCATAAAAAGTCTGACTTTTGGCAATTCATTAAAAAATGGTGCCAAACGGTTCCAAATGATCCCCGGAAAGGTTTGGCGGTTGAAACAGAAGGATTTTTAGCACAGGAAAAGAAATCAGCCCTCAACAACTTAACCGGCAGAAAAAGATTTTTTTGAAAAATCCTAAGCCCCGGGGTCACAATTTCATAAAAAATCTGACTTTCGGCAATTCACTCAAAAATGGTGCCAGACGGTTCCAAATGATCCTCTGAAAGGTTTGGGAATGGAAATAGAAGAAATCAGCCCTCGACAACTTAACCGGCAGAAAAAGATTTTTTGAAAAAATCCCTAATCCCCGGGGTCACAATTTCATAAAAAATCTGACTTTCAGCAATTCACTCAAAAATGGTGCCAAACGGTTCCAAATGATCCCCTGAAAGGTTTGGCGGTCGAAACAGATGGCTTTTTATCACATGACACGAAATCAGCCCTCAACAACTTAACCGGCAGAAAAAGGTTTTTTTCGAAAAAATCCTAAGCCCCGGGGTCACAATTTCATAAAAAGTCTGACTTTTGGCAATTCATTAAAAAATGGTGCCAAACGGTTCCAAATGATCCCCGGAAAGGTTTGGCGGTTGAAACAGAAGGCTTTTTTACCACAGGAAAAGAAATCAGCCCTCAACAACATAACCGGCAGAAAAAGATTTTTTTGAAAAAATCCTAAGCCCCGGGGTCACAATTTTATAAAAAATTTGACTTTTGGCAATTCACTCAAAAATTGTGCCAAAAGGTTCCAAATTCACCCCTGAAAGGTTTGGCGGTCGAAACAGATGGCTTTTTATCACATGACACGAAATCAGCCCTCAACAACTTAACCGGCAGAAAAAGGTTTTTTTCGAAAAAATCCTAAGCCCCGGGGTCACAATTTCATAAAAAGTCTGACTTTTGGCAATTCATTAAAAAATGGTGCCAAACGGTTCCAAATGATCCCCGGAAAGGTTTGGCGGTTGAAACAGAAGGCTTTTTATCACAGGAAAAGAAATCAGCCCTCAACAACTTAACCGGCAGAAAAAGATTTTTTTGAAAAAATCCTAAGCCCCGGGGTCACAATTTCATAAAAAATCTGACTTTCGGCAATTCACTCAAAAATGGTGCCAGACGGTTGCAAATGATCCTCTGAAAGGTTTGGGAATGGAAATAGAAGAAATCAGCCCTCGACAACTTAACCGGCAGAAAAATATTTTTTTGAAAAAAATCCCTAAGCCCCGGGGTCACAAATTCATAAAAAATCTGACTTTCGGCAATTCACTCAAAAATGGTGCCAAACAGTTCCAAATGATCCCCTGAAAGGTTTCGCAGTTGAAACAGAAGGCTTTTTATCACAGGAAAAGAAATCAGCCCTCACCAACTTAACAGGCAGAAAAAAAATTTTTTGAAAAGATCCTAAGCCCCGGGGTCACAATTTCATAAAAAATCTGACTTTTGGCAATTCACTCAAAAATTGTGCCAAAAGGTTCCAAATTCACCCCTGAAAGGTGTGGCGGTCGAAACAGATGGCTTTTTATCACAGGACACGAAATCAGCCCTCGACAACTTAACCGGCAGAAAAAGGTTTTTTTCGAAAAAATCCTAAGCCCCGGGGTCACAATTTCATAAAAAGTCTGACTTTTGGCAATTCATTAAAAAATGGTGCCAAACGGTTCCAAATGATCCCCGGAAAGGTTTGGCGGTTGAAACAGAAGGCTTTTTATCACAGGAAAAGAAATCAGCCCTCAACAACTTAACCGGCAGAAAAAGATTTTTTTGAAAAAATCCTAAGCCCCGGGGTCACAATTTCATAAAAAATCTGACTTTCGGCAATTCAATCAAAAATGGTGCCAGACGGTTGCAAATGATCCTCTGAAAGGTTTGGGAATGGAAATAGAAGAAATCAGCCCTCGACAACTTAACCGGCAGAAAAAGATTTTTTTGAAAAAATCCCTAAGCCCCGGGGTCACAAATTCATAAAAAATCTGACTTTCGGCAATTCACTCAAAAATGGTGCCAAACAGTTCCAAATGATCCCCTGAAAGGTTTCGCAGTTGAAACAGAAGGCTTTTTATCACAGGAAAAGAAATCAGCCCTCACCAACTTAACAGGCAGAAAAAATTTTTTTTGAAAAGATCCTAAGCCCCGGGGTCACAATTTCATAAAAAATCTGACTTTTGGCAATTCACTCAAAAATGGTGCCAAAAGGTTCCAAATTCTCCCCTGAAAGGTTTGGCAGTTGAAACAGATGGCTTTTTATCACAGAACACGCAATTAGCCCTCGACAACTTAACCGGCAGAAAAAGATTTTTTTGAAAAAATCCTAAGCCCCGGGGTCACAATTTCATAAAAAAATCTGACTTTCGGCAATTCACTCAAAAATGGTGACAAACGGTTCCAAATGATCCCCTGAAAGGTTTGGCGGTTGAAACACAAGGCTTTTTATCACAGGAAAAGAAATCAGCCCTCACCAACTTAACAGGCAGAAAAATTTTTTTTTGAAAAGATCCTAAGCCCCGGGGTCACAATTTCATAAAAAATCTGACTTTTGGCAATTCACTGAAAAATTGTGCCAAACGGTTCCAAATGATCCCCGGAAAGGTTTGGCGGTTGAAACAGAAGGCTTTTTATCACAGGAAAAGAAATCAGCCCTCAACAACTTAACCGGCAGAAAAAGATTTTTTTGAAAAAATCCTAAGCCCCGGGGTCACAAATTCATAAAAAATCTGACTTTCGGCAATTCACTCAAAAATGGTGCCAAACAGTTCCAAATGATACACTGAAAGGTTTCGCAGTTGAAACAGAAGGCTTTTTATCACAGGAAAAGAAATCAGCCCTCACCAACTTAACAGGCAGAAAAAATTTTTTTTGAAAGGATCCTAAGCCCCGGGGTTACAATTTCATAAAAAATCTGACTTTTGGCAATTCACTCAAAAATTGTGCCAAAAGGTTCCAAATTCTCCCCTGAAAGGTTTGGCGGTCGAAACAGATGGCTTTTTATCACAGGACACGAAATCAGCCCTCAACAACTTAACCGGCAGAAAAAGGTTTTTTTCGAAAAAATCCTAAGCCCCAGGGTCACAATTTCATAAAAAGTCTGACTTTTGGCAATTCATTAAAAAATGGTGCCAAACGGTTCCAAATGATCCCCGGAAAGGTTTGGCGGTTGAAACAGAAGGATTTTTAGCACAGGAAAAGAAATCAGCCCTCAACAACTTAACCGGCAGAAAAAGATTTTTTTGAAAAAATCCTAAGCCCCGGGGTCACAATTTCATAAAAAATCTGACTTTCGGCAATTCACTCAAAAATGGTGCCAGACGGTTCCAAATGATCCTCTGAAAGGTTTGGGAATGGAAATAGAAGAAATCAGCCCTCGACAACTTAACCGGCAGAAAAAGATTTTTTGAAAAAATCCCTAATCCCCGGGGTCACAATTTCATAAAAAATCTGACTTTCAGCAATTCACTCAAAAATGGTGCCAAACGGTTCCAAATGATCCCCTGAAAGGTTTGGCGGTTGAAACACAAGGCCTTTTATCACAGGAAAAGAAATCAGCCCTCAACAACATAACCGGCAGAAAAAGATTTTTTTGAAAAAATCCTAAGCCCCGGGGTCACAATTTCATAAAAAATCTGACTTTCGGCAATTCACTCAAAAATGGTGCCAGACGGTTGCAAATGATCTTCTGAAAGGTTTGGGAATGGAAATAGAAGAAATCAGCCCTCGACAACTTAACCGGCAGAAAAATATTTTTTTGAAAAAATCCCTAAGCCCCGGGGTCACAAATTCATAAAAAATCTGACTTTCGGCAATTCACTCAAAAATGGTGCCAAACAGTTCCAAATGATCCCCTGAAAGGTTTCGCAGTTGAAAAAGAAGGCTTTTTATCACAGGAAAAGAAATCAGCCCTCACCAACTTAACAGGCAGAAAAAAATTTTTTTTGAAAAGATCCTAAGCCCCGGGGTCACAATTTCATAAAAAATCTGACTTTTGGCAATTCACTCAAAAATTGTGCCAAAAGGTTCCAAATTCACCCCTGAAAGGTGTGGCGGTCGAAACAGATGGCTTTTTATCACAGGACACGAAATCAGCCCTCGACAACTTAACCGGCAGAAAAAGGTTTTTTTCGAAAAAATCCTAAGCCCCGGGGTCACAATTTCATAAAAAGTCTGACTTTTGGCAATTCATTAAAAAATGGTGCCAAACGGTTCCAAATGATCCCCGGAAAGGTTTGGCGGTTGAAACAGAAGGCTTTTTAGCACAGGAAAAGAAATCAGCCCTCAACAACTTAACCGGCAGAAAAAGATTTTTTTGAAAAAATCCTAAGCCCCGGGGTCACAATTTCATAAAAAATCTGACTTTCGGCAATTCAATCAAAAATGGTGCCAGACGGTTGCAAATGATCCTCTGAAAGGTTTGGGAATGGAAATAGAAGAAATCAGCCCTCGACAACTTAACCGGCAGAAAAAGATTTTTTTGAAAAAATCCCTAAGCCCCGGGGTCACAAATTCATAAAAAATCTGACTTTCGGCAATTCACTCAAAAATGGTGCCAAACAGTTCCAAATGATCCCCTGAAAGGTTTCGCAGTTGAAACAGAAGGCTTTTTATCACAGGAAAAGAAATCAGCCCTCACCAACTTAACAGGCAGAAAAATTTTTTTTTGAAAAGATCCTAAGCCCCGGGGTCACAATTTCATAAAAAATCTGACTTTTGGCAATTCACTCAAAAATTGTGCCAAAAGGTTCCAAATTCACCCCTGAAAGGTTTGGCGGTCGAAACAGATGGCTTTTTATCACATGACACGAAATCAGCCCTCAACAACTTAACCGGCAGAAAAAGGTTTTTTTCGAAAAAATCCTAAGCCCCGGGGTCACAATTTCATAAAAAGTCTGACTTTTGGCAATTCATTAAAAAATGGTGCCAAACGGTTCCAAATGATCCCCGGAAAGGTTTGGCGGTTGAAACAGAAGGCTTTTTATCACAGGAAAAGAAATCAGCCCTCAACAACTTAACCGGCAGAAAAAGATTTTTTTGAAAAAATCCTAAGCCCCGGGGTCACAATTTCATAAAAAATCTGACTTTCGGCAATTCAATCAAAAATGGTGCCAGACGGTTGCAAATGATCCTCTGAAAGGTTTGGGAATGGAAATAGAAGAAATCAGCCCTCGACAACTTAACCGGCAGAAAAAGATTTTTTTGAAAAAATCCCTAAGCCCCGGGGTCACAAATTCATAAAAAATCTGACTTTCGGCAATTCACTCAAAAATGGTGCCAAACAGTTCCAAATGATCCCCTGAAAGGTTTCGCAGTTGAAACAGAAGGCTTTTTATCACAGGAAAAGAAATCAGCCCTCACCAACTTAACAGGCAGAAAAAATTTTTTTTGAAAAGATCCTAAGCCCCGGGGTCACAATTTCATAAAAAATCTGACTTTTGGCAATTCACTCAAAAATTGTGCCAAAAGGTTCCAAATTCTCCCCTGAAAGGTTTGGCGGTCGAAACAGATGGCTTTTTATCACAGGACACGAAATCAGCCCTCGACAACTTAACCGGCAGAAAAAGATTATTTTGAAAAAATCCTAAGCCCCGGGGTCACAATTTCATAAAAAATCTCACTTTCGGCAATTCACTCAAAAATGGCCCAGACGGTTGCAAATTCTCCCCTGAAAGGTTTGGCGGTTGAAACAGAAGTCTTTTTATCACAGGAAAAGAAATCAGCCCTCAACAACATAACCGGTAGAAAAAGATTTTTTTGAAAAAATCCTAAGCCCCAGGGTCACAATTTCATAAAAAGTCTGACTTTTGGCAATTCATTAAAAAATGGTGCCAAACGGTTCCAAATGATCCCCGGAAAGGTTTGGCGGTTGAAACAGAAGGATTTTTAGCACAGGAAAAGAAATCAGCACTCAACAACTTAACCGGCAGAAAAAGATTTTTTTGAAAAAATCCTAAGCCCCGGGGTCACAATTTCATAAAAAATCTGACTTTCGGCAATTCACTCAAAAATGGTGCCAGACGGTTCCAAATGATCCTCTGAAAGGTTTGGGAATGGAAATAGAAGAAATCAGCCCTCGACAACTTAACCGGCAGAAAAAGATTTTTTGAAAAAATCCCTAATCCCCGGGGTCACAATTTCATAAAAAATCTGACTTTCAGCAATTCACTCAAAAATGGTGCCAAACGGTTCCAAATGATCCCCTGAAAGGTTTGGCGGTTGAAACACAAGGCCTTTTATCACAGGAAAAGAAATCAGCCCTCAACAACATAACCGGCAGAAAAAGATTTTTTTGAAAAAATCCTAAGCCCCGGGGTCACAATTTTATAAAAAATTTGACTTTTGGCAATTCACTCAAAAATTGTGCCAAAAGGTTCCAAATTCACCCCTGAAAGGTTTGGCGGTCGAAACAGATGGCTTTTTATCACATGACACGAAATCAGCCCTCAACAACTTAACCGGCAGAAAAAGGTTTTTTTCGAAAAAATCCTAAGCCCCGGGGTCACAATTTCATAAAAAATCTGACTTTTGGCAATTCATTAAAAAATGGTGCCAAACGGTTCCAAATGATCCCCGGAAAGGTTTGGCGGTTGAAACAGAAGGCTTTTTATCACAGGAAAAGAAATCAGCCCTCAACAACTTAACCGGCAGAAAAAGATTTTTTTGAAAAAATCCTAAGCCCCGGGGTCACAATTTCATAAAAAATCTGACTTTCGGGAATTCACTCAAAAATGGTGCCAGACGGTTGCAAATGATCCTCTGAAAGGTTTCGGAATGGAAATAGAAGAAATCAGCCCTCGACAACTTAACCGGCAGAAAAAGATTTTTTTGAAAAAATCCCTAAGCCCCGGGGTCACAAATTCATAAAAAATCTGACTTTCGGCAATTCACTCAAAAATGGTGCCAAACAGTTCCAAATGATCCCCTGAAAGGTTTCGCAGTTGAAACAGAAGGCTTTTTATCACAGGAAAAGAAATCAGCCCTCACCAACTTAACAGGCAGAAAAAAGTTTTTTTGAAAAGATCCTAAGCCCCGGGGTCACAATTTCATAAAAAATCTGACTTTTGGCAATTCACTCAAAAATTGTGCCAAAAGGTTCCAAATTCTCCCCTGAAAGGTGTGGCGGTCGAAACAGATGGCTTTTTACCACAGGACACGAAATCAGCCCTCGACAACTTAACCGGCAGAAAAAGGTTTTTTTCGAAAAAATCCTAAGCCCGGGGTCACAATTTCATAAAAAGTCTGACTTTTGGCAATTCATTAAAAAATGGTGCCAAACGGTTCCAAATGATCCCCGGAAAGGTTTGGCGGTTGAAACAGAAGGCTTTTTATCACAGGAAAAGAAATCAGCCCTCAACAACTTAACCGGCAGAAAAAGATTTTTTTGAAAAAATCCTAAGCCCCGGGGTCACAATTTCATAAAAAATCTGACTTTCGGCAATTCACTCAAAAATGGTGCCAGACGGTTGTAAATGATCCTCTGAAAGGTTTGGGAATGGAAATAGAAGAAATCAGCCCTCGACAACTTAACCGGCAGAAAAAGATTTTTTTGAAAAAATCCCTAAGCCCCGGGGTCACAAATTCATAAAAAATCTGACTTTCGGCAATTCACTCAAAAATGATGCCAAAGAGTTCCAAATGATCCCCTGAAAGGTTTCGCAGTTGAAACAGAAGGCTTTTTATTACAGGAAAAGAAATCAGCCCTCACCAACTTAACAGGCAGAAAAATTTTTTTTTGAGAAGATCCTAAGCCCCGGGGTCACAATTTCATAAAAAATCTGACTTTTGGCAATTCACTCAAAAATTGTGCCAAAAGGTTCCAAATTCTCCCCTGAAAGGTTTGGCGGTCGAAACAGATGGCTTTTTATCACAGGACACGAAATCAGCCCTCGACAACTTAACCGGCAGAAAAAGATTTTTTTGAAAAAATCCTAAGCCCCGGGGTCACAATTTCATAAAAAATCTGACTTTCGGCAATTCACTCAAAAATTGTGCTAAAAGGTTCCAAATTCTCCCCTGAAAGGTTTGGCGGTCGAAACAGATGGCTTTTTATCACAGGAAAAGAAATCAGCCCTCGACAACTTAACCGGCAGATAAAGATTCTTTTGAAAAAATCCCTAAGCCCCGGCATCACAATTTTATAAAAAGTCTGACTTTCAGCAATTCATTGAAAAATGGTGCCAAATGGTTGCAAATGCTCCCCTGAAAGGTTTGGGAATGGTAATAGAAGAAACCAGTCCTCGACAACTTAACCGGCAGAAAAAGTTGTTTTGAAAAAATCCCTAATCCCCGGGGTCACAAATTCATAAAAAATCTGACTTTTGGCAATTTACTCAAAAATGGTGCCAAACGGTTGCAAAAGCTCCCCTGAAAGGTTTGGCGGTTGAAACAGAAGGCTTTTTATCACAGGACAAGAAATCAGGCCTCAACAACTTAACCGGCAGAAAAAGATTTTTTTGAAAAAATCCTAAGCCCCGGGGTCACAATTTCATAAAAAATCTGACTTTCGGCAATTCACTCAAAAATGGTGACAAACGGTTCCAAATGATCCCCTGAAAGGTTTGGCGGTTGAAACACAAGGCTTTTTATCACAGGAAAAGAAATCAGACCTCACCAACTTAACAGGCAGAAAAAAATTTTTTTGAAAAGATCCTAAGCCCCGGGGTCACAATTTCATAAAAAATCTGACTTTTGGCAATTCACTGAAAAATTGTGCCAAAAGGTTCCAAATTCTCCCCTGAAAGGTTTCGCGGTCGAAACAGATGGCTTTTTATCACAGGACACGAAATCAGCCATCGCCAACTTAACCGGCAGAAAAAGATTTTTTTGTAAAAATCCCTAAGCCCCGGGGTCACAATTTCATAAAAAGTCTGACTTTCGGCAATTCATTAAAAAATGGTGTCAAACGGTTCCAAATGATCCCCGGAAAGGTTTGGGAATGGAAATAGAAGAAATCAGCCCTCGACAACTTAACCGGCAGAAAAAGTTTTTTTGAAAAAATCCCTAATCCCCGGGGTCACAATTTCATAAAAAATCTGACTTTCAGCAATTCACTCAAAAATGGTGCCAAACGGTTCCAAATGATCCCCTGAAAGGTTTGGCGGTGGAAACACAAGGCCTTTTACCACAGGAAATCAGCCCTCAACAACATCACCGGCAGAAAAGGATTTTTTTGAAAAAATCCTAAGCCCCGGGGTCACAATTTCATAAAAAATCTGACTTTCGGCAATTCACTCAAAAATGGTGCCAAACAGTTCCAAATGATCCCCTGAAAGGTTTCGCAGTTGAAACAGAAGGCTTTTTATCACAGGAAAATAAATCAGCCCTCAACAACTTAACCGGCAGAAAAAGATTTTTTTGAAAAAATCCTAAGCCCCGGGGTCACAATTTCATAAAAAAATCTGACTTTCGGCAATTCACTCAAAAATGGTGACAAACGGTTCCAAATGATCCCCTGAAAGGTTTGGCGGTTGAAACACAAGGCTTTTTATCACAGGAAAAGAAATCAGCCCTCACCAACTTAACAGGCAGAAAAAAATTTTTTTGAAAAGATCCTAAGCCCCGGGATCACAATTTCATAAAAAATCTGACTTTTGGCAATTCACTGAAAAATTGTGCCAAAAGGTTCCAAATTCTCCCCTGAAAGGTTTCGCGGTCGAAACAGATGGCTTTTTATCACAGGACACGAAATCAGCCATCGACAACTTAACCGGCAGAAAAAGATTTTTTTGTAAAAATCCCTAAGCCCCGGGGTCACAATATCATAAAAAGTCTGACTTTCGGCAATTCATTAAAAAATGGTGTCAAACGGTTCCAAATGATCCTCTGAATGGTTTGGGAATGGAAATAGAAGAAATCAGCCCTCGACAACTTAACCGGCAGAAAAAGTTTTTTTGAAAAAATCCCTAATCCCCGGGGTCACAATTTCATAAAAAATCTGACTTTCAGCAATTCACTCTAAAATGGTCCCAAACGGTTCCAAATGATCCCCTGAAAGGTTTGGCGGTTGAAACACAAGGCCTTTTATCACAGGGAAAGTAATCAGCCCTCAACAACATAACCGGCAGAAAAAGATTTTTTTGAAAAAATCCTCAGCCCCGGGGTCACAATTTTATAAAAAATTTGACTTTTGGCAATTCACTCAAAAATTGTGCCAAAAGGTTCCAAATTCACCCCTGAAAGGTTTGGCGGTCGAAACAGATGGCTTTTTATCACAGGACACGAAATCAGCCCTCAACAACTTAACCGGCAGAAAAAGGTTTTTTTCGAAAAAATCCTAAGCCCCGGGGTCACAATTTCATAAAAAGTCTGACTTTTGGCAATTCATTAAGAAATGGTGCCAAACGGTTGCAAATGATCCCCGGAAAGGTTTGGCGGTTGAAACAGAAGGCTTTTTATCACAGGAAAAGAAATCAGCCCTCAACAACTTAACCGGCAGAAAAAGATTTTTTTGAAAAAATCCTATGCCCCGGGGTCACAATTTCATAAAAAAATCTGACTTTCGGCAATTCACTCAAAAATAGTGCCAAACAGTTCCAAATGATCCCCTGAAAGGTTTCGCAGTTGAAACAGAAGGCTTTTTATCACAGGAAAAGAAATCAGCCCTCACCAACTTAACAGGCAGAAAAAATTTTTTTTGAAAAGATCCTAAGCCCCGGGGTCACAATTTCATAAAAAATCTGACTTTTGGCAATTCACTCAAAAATTGTGCCAAAAGGTTCCAAATTCTCCCCTGAAAGGTTTGGCGGTCGAAACAGAAGGCTTTTTATCACAGGACACGAAATCAGCCCTCGACAACTTAACCGGCAGAAAAAGATTTTTTTGAAAAAATCCTAAGCCCCGGGGTCACAATTTCATAAAAAGTCTGACTTTTGGCAATTCATTAAAAAATGGTGCCAAACGGTTCCAAATGATCCCCGGAAAGGTTTGGCGGTTGAAACAGAAGGCTTTTTATCACAGGAAAAGAAATCAGCCCTCAACAACTTAACCGGCAGAAAAAGATTTTTTTGAAAAAATCCTAAGCCCCGGGGTCACAATTTCATAAAAAAACTGACTTTCGGCAATTCACTCAAAAATGGTGCCCGACGCTTGCAAATTATCCTCTGAAAGGTTTGGGAATGGAAATAGAAGAAATCAGCCCTCGACAACTTAACCGGCAGAAAAAGATTTTTTTGAAAAAATCCCTAATCCCCGGGGTCACAAATTCATAAAAAATCTGACTTTCGGCAATTTACTCAAAAATGGTGCCAAACGGTTGCATATGCTCCCCTGAAAGGTTTGGCGGTCGAAACAGATGGCTTTTTATCACAGGACAAGAAATCAGCCCTCAAAAACTTAACCGGCAGAAAAAGGTTTTTTTCGAAAAAATCCTAAGCCCCGGGGTCACAATTTCATAAAAAATCTGACTTTCGGCAATTCACTCAAAAATGGTGCCAGACGGTTGCAAATGAACCTCTGAAAGGTTTGGGAATGGAAATAGAAGAAATCAGCCCTCGACAACTTCACCGGCAGAAGAAGATTTCATCAAAATTCTGACTTTCGGCAATTCACTCAAAAATGGTGCCAAACGGTTGCAAATGCTCCCCTGAGAGTTTTGGCAGTGGAAACAGAAGGGTTTTCATCATAGGACAAGAAATCAGACCTCGACAACTTAACCGGCAGAAAAAGATTTTTTTGAAAAAATCCCTAAGCCCCGGGGTCACAAATTCATAAAAAGTCTGACTTTCGGCAATTCATTAAAAAATGGTGCCAAACGGTTTCAAATGATCCCCGGAAAGGTTTGGCGGTTGAAACAGAAGGCTTTTTATCACAGGACAAGAAATCAGCCCTCAACAACTTAACCGGCAGAAAAAGATTTTTTTGAAAAAATCCTAAAAATCATAAATATTATAAATCAAGGGGTTGGATTAAGTTGAGGCATGTCACTAAGGGAAATTATTTCCCTCTCTAGCTTAAAAGGCTAGTGCTGTAAGTTAGCTTCTTAGTGATGAAGAAATTATTGTTTTAGATCATGCTTCAAAGTGTTTTAGGGGTGTTGATTCTACAACAATGGGTATGAAGCTGTGGTTTGATCCACAAATCTCTGAACATTGGCCGTAAAATAAACCGGGGTGGGATGTGATTAGGGTGGTTTGGTTTAATCGACCTGGGACTGCATCAGTTTTAATACCAAGTGCTGGAATAGCTCATGAGTGCAGGACGTCTTCTGCTGAAATTAAAATTCGAATTGGGGATTCTATTGGGATTACAACTCGATGGTCTACTTCTAATAGGCGGAAATTTCCGGGACTTAAGTCATATGTTGGGGTTATATAGGAGTCGAATAGCAGGTTTTCGTAGTCTGTATATTCGTAGCTTCAATATCATTGGTGACCAATAGCTTTAATAGTTAGGTGTGGGTTATTAATCTCGTCTATTAATTAAAGAATTTGGAGGGATGGAAGTGCAATTAAAATGAGAATAATTGCAGGAAGGATAGTTCAGATTATTTCAACCTCTTGGGCGTCTATTGTATTGGTGTGTGTTAGTTTTGTTGATAGTATTAAGCTAATAATATATAGTACTAGGGCACTAATTAAAAAAACAATTATTAATGCATGATCATGAAAATGAAGAAGTTCTTCTATGATGGGAGAGGCTGCATTTTGGAAGCCTAGTTGTGCTGGATGTGCCACTAAGGTTCACAGGTCTAGTGGCCTGTACTTTAGTACTGACAGAGCTATGTAATTATTTTACTAGAACCTTATAAGGGGAGAAACATAAGAGGATGTGTGACTGGCTTGAAACTGGTTAGAGGTGGTTCAAGTCCCCCCTCCCTTGAGGTTTGTACATAGGTTGCTTCTTCGTATGTGTGATAGGGAGGTGGACAGCCATGAAGTCACTCTAAGTTTGTGTTTGTTAGTTCAAGAGTGAGGACTTCACGCTTAGCTGCTAGGGCCTCTCAAATAATAAATATCATTATGATTACGGCTGTGAGGGAAATTAAAGAACCAATTGATGAAATTGTATTTCAAAGAGTATATGCGTCTGGGTAGTCAGAGTAACGTCGAGGCATGCCTGCTAGTCCAAGGAAATGTTGTGGAAAAAATGTTATGTTGACTCCAGTAAATATTACGCCAAATTGAATTTTTGTTCATGAAGAGTGTAAAGTATAGCCTGTAAATAGAGGGAACCAGTGGACAAACCCACCCATAATTGCAAATACAGCGCCTATTGATAAAACATAGTGGAAGTGGGCAACTACGTAGTAAGTATCATGGAGGACAATATCTAATGATGAGTTGGCTAGAATAATGCCCGTGAGACCCCCTACTGTAAATAAAAAAATGAAACCCAGAGCTCATAATATAGCGGCGTCTCATTTAATTGTTCCACCATGAAGGGTTGCAAGTCAGCTAAAGACTTTCACTCCAGTAGGAATAGCAATAATTATTGTAGCAGAGGTAAAGTAAGCTCGAGTGTCAACATCTATTCCTACTGTAAATATGTGGTGAGCTCATACAATAAAGCCTAAGAAGCCAATTGATATTATAGCTCACACCATTCCTATGTAGCCGAAGGGTTCTTTCTTGCCTGCATAGTATGTGACAATGTGGGAGATTATGCCAAAACCTGGAAGAATAAGAATATATACTTCTGGGTGACCAAAGAATCAAAATAGATGTTGGTAAAGGATCGGGTCTCCTCCGCCAGCTGGGTCAAAAAAGGATGTATTTAAGTTTCGATCCGTTAGTAGTATAGTGATGCCGGCAGCTAATACAGGAAGAGAGAGAAGGAGAAGTACTGCTGTAATTAGGACGGATCAAACAAATAGAGGGGTTTGATACTGTGTTATGTTAGGGGGTTTTATATTAATGCAGGTGGTGATAAAGTTAATTGCACCTAAAATAGAGGAGACCCCAGCTAAGTGAAGTGAAAAGATGGTTAGGTCTACTGAGGCTCCTGCATGGGCTATGTTTCCGGCTAGTGGTGGGTAAACAGTTCAGCCGGTTCCAGCACCCGCCTCAATACCTGAAGATGAGAGGAGTAAGAGTAGGGATGGTGGCAATAATCAGAAGCTTATGTTGTTTATTCGTGGAAATGCTATATCAGGGGCACCAATTATTAACGGGATCAATCAATTTCCGAAACCTCCAATTATAACAGGTATTACTAAAAAGAAAATTATAACAAAAGCATGTGCTGTAACAATAACGTTGTAGACTTGGTCATCGCCAAGAAGGGTTCCGGGTTGACTTAGTTCTGTTCGAATTAGAAGACTTAGGGCTGTGCCGACTATACCAGCTCAGGCGCCAAATAATAGATATAAGGTGCCAATATCTTTGTGGTTGGTTGAAAATAGTCAACGAATCAATGACACAGGTAAAATGGCCGAGTAATAAGGTGGGGGGCTGTAAACCTCCTTAGGGAGGTTTAAATCCTCTTTTTACCACTAGCTCCGAGGTGTTATTTTCACGCCAAAATGCAAATTTGGAGAAGCACCCCATATAGTGCCGGGGCTTCCCCCGTTTTTTTTTCAAACGGGGGAAGAAAATAAGTAAAAGAATAAAGGATGGAAGCCCGCTGGGTGGGGTTTTTAGCTGTTAACTAAAGTTTTGCAGGATCGAGGCCTGTCCATCTAGTTTAGGCCTTAGCTTAATTAAAGTGTTTGGGTTGCATTCAGAAGATGTATATTAGAATTATACAGGTCTTAGTCAGAAGCTAGGGAGTTTTGAACCCTATTAGAGGCTTTGAAGGCCTATGGTTTTTGGATTTAACCTAAGCTTCTAGATATAAATTAGTGGCGTAATTGGGATTAGTATAAGTGCACTAATAATTATGGGGGCTGGGTTGATTGGTTTAATGGGTTTAAATCGTCATTTTATTGGGCTGTTGGATGTGTTTGGGGAAATAGTTAGGGTTGAAACGTAAGTTAGACGTATATAGAATATTAGGCTTAGTAGGGAAGATAGGGCGAGGGCAGTTGCTAGTGGTAAGAGGAAGTTAGTGGTTAATTCTTTTAGAATTAATCATTTTGGGATGAAGCCGGTTAGTGGAGGTAGTCCCCCTAATGCTATAAGGGTAATTATTGTGATTGTAGAAAGTGTTGGGGAGATTGTTCATAATGTTCCTAAGTCCTTGGTGGTTTTGGTTGTTGAAGAAATAAGAATAATAAATATGGAAGTTGTTATTAATAGATAAATTATTAAGGTAATAAGAAGGAGTTTTTGGGAGATGAGTGGGATGGAGATTATTCATCCTAGATGTGCAATTGATGAAAATGCTATAATTTTTCGTAGTTGGGTTTGGTTAAGTCCGGACCACCCCCCAATTAAAGTGGAGGAGATGGCCAATAGTGATAGAAGTGTCATTGGAAATTGATTGGAGGTTAGGTAAAGTAATGAAATTGGTGGCAATTTTTGTCATGTTGCAATAATTAGGGCTGTTATTGTGTCAGTACCTTGTATGACCTCTGGAAGTCAGAAGTGTATGGGAGCCAAGCCTAGTTTTATGGCTAAAGCAATTAATAATATTATGGGGGTTGGTTGTGTTGTAAGTTGAGTAATATCTCAGGTTCCGGTGTGTCATGCATTAATAATGCTTGAAAATAGAATAATGGATGAGGCAGTTGCTTGAATAATAAAGTATTTTGTTGCGGCTTCGGTAGCTCGTGGGTGGTGATGTTTGGCTAGGATTGGGATGATGGCAAGGGTATTTAATTCTAAGCCAACTCAGGCTATGAATCAATGGTAGCTGGCAGCTGTAATGATTGCCCCAAGGGCTAAATTGCAGATTAAGATGGATATGATGTAGGGGTTCATTAGTAAAGGAGGGGTTTGACCAACATTTTTGGGGTATGGGCCCAAGAGCTTTATTAGCTGACTTTACTAGAGGGTAGTATAGTGGTAGTACGAAGGATTTTGGAGTCTTAGGTGTGGGTTCAAACCCCATTCTTCTAGAGGAGGTGAGGGGTTAATAAGTCCCTGTGGTTTACTCTATCAAAGTAACCCCTAAATCTCGGGCACACGTCCTAGAGATGATTAATTTAATGGTGGAAGACCGGCTAATGAAATTGGGAAGGAGATATATCATAAATAAAGTGCTAGAGTGGCTGGGAGGAATTGTTTTCACAGAAGGTGTATTAGCTGATCATAGCGGAATCGTGGGTAGGAGGCTCGAGTTCAAAGGAATCCAATGGTAAGTAGGGTGGTTTTTGTTATTAAGTTAATTGTAAAAAGTTCTGTTTGTAAGGTGGTGGTTGGACTAAAGAATAGAATGCATGATAGTGTATTTATTATTAAAATGTTCATGTATTCAGCTAGGAAAAAGAGTGCAAATGGTCCTGCTGCATATTCTACATTGAAGCCGGATACAAGTTCAGACTCTCCCTCTGTTAAGTCAAACGGTGCTCGGTTTGTTTCTGCTAGGGTTGATACATATCATATTATGGCTAGAGGTCATGTGGGTAAAATTAGTCATATATGTTCTTGTGTGGTAATAAGGGTAGATATTGTGAAGGCACCGGTTAGTATAATGATAGAGAGTAAAATAATGCCTAGGGTGACTTCATAGGAGATTGTTTGTGCAATAGCTCGGAGGGCTCCTATTAGGGCATATTTTGAATTAGATGCTCATCCGGATCATAAAATTGTATAGACTATTATACTTGAGAGGGCAAGAAGAAATAGGAGACCTAAGTTTATGTCTGCTAGAGGGAAGGGCATGGGTATGGGGGTTCATATTATAAGAGCCAGTAGGAGGGCTATGGTTGGGGCTAAAATAAAAAGTATTGGGGATGCGTGTGATGGGCGGATGGGTTCTTTGATAAATAGTTTAATTCCGTCAGCAACTGGTTGTAAAATTCCAAAGGGTCCGACTATGTTTGGACCTTTTCGTAGTTGTATATAGCCTAAGATTTTTCGTTCAAGTAGTGTTAAGAATGCTACGGCAATAAGGATGGGAATAATGTATGAGATTGGGTTAATAATATATGTTATAAGTTTCTGCATTATTAAGAAGGGAATTTGCTTCCCTGTAGAAAGATTTTAGGTCTTTTGCATTGCTTGACTCTGCCACCTTAATAAACCTGGTTTTGGTAAAATGGGGTGGGTCTGTTAACTACTTCAGTACTTTTGGCAATTCATTAAAAAATGGTGCCAAACGGTTCCAAATGATCCCCGGAAAGGTTTGGCGGTTGAAACAGAAGGCTTTTTATCACAGGAAAAGAAATCAGCCCTCAACAACTTAACCGGCAGAAAAAGATTTTTTTGAAAAAATCCTATGCCCCGGGGTCACAATTTCATAAAAAATCTGACTATCGGCAATTCACTCAAAAATGGTGCCAGACGGTTGCAAATGATCCTCTGAAAGGTTTGGGAATGGAAATAGAAGAAATCAGCCCTAGACAACTTAACCGGCAGAAAAAGATTTTTTTGAAAAAATCCCTAAGCCCCGGGGTCACAAATTCATAAAAAATCTGACTTTCGGCAATTCAATCAAAAATGGTGCCAAACAGTTCCAAGTGATCCCCTGAAAGGTTTCGCAGTTGAAACAGAAGGCTTTTTATCACAGGAAAAGAAATCAGCTTTCACCAACTTAACAGGCAGAAAAAATTTTTTTGGAAAAGATCCTAAGCCCCGGGGTCACAATTTCATAAAAAATCTGACTTTTGGCAATTCACTCAAAAATTGTGCCAAAAGGTTCCAAATTCTCCCCTGAAAGGTTTGGCGGTCGAAACAGATGGCTTTTTATCACAGGACACGAAATCAGCCCTCGACAACTTAACCGGCAGAAAAAGATTTTTTTGAAAAAATCCCTAAGCGTCACAATTTTATAAAAAGTCTGACTTTCAGCAATTCATTAAAAAATGGTGCCAAACGGTTGCAAATGCTCCCCTGAAAGGTTTGGGAATGGTAATAGAAGAAACCAGTCCTCGACAACTTAACCGGCAGAAAAAGTTGTTTTGAAAAAATCCCTAATCCCCAGGGTCACAAATTCATAAAAAATCTGACTTTCGGCAATTTACTCAAAAATGCTGCTAAACGGTTGCAAATGCTCCCCTGAAAGGTTTGGCAGTTGAAACAGAAGGCTTTTTATCAGAGGAAAAGAAATCAGCCCTCAACAACTTAACCGGCAGAAAAAGATTTTTTTGAAAATATCCTAAGCCCCGGGGTCACAATTTCATAAAAAATCTGACTTTAGGCAATTCACTCAAAAATGGTGCCAGACGGTTGCAAATTCTCCCCTGAAAGGTTTGGCGGTTGAAACAGAAGGCTTTTTATCACAGAACACGAAATCAGCCATCGACAACTTAACCGGCAGAAAAAGATTTTTTTGTAAAAATCCCTAAGCCCCGGGGTCACAATTTCATAAAAAATCTGACTTTAGGCAATTCACTCAAAAATGGTGCCAAAAGGTTCCAAATTCTCCCCTGAAAGGTTTGGCGGTCGAAACAGATGGCTTTTTATCACAAGACACGAAATCAGCCCTCGACAACTTAACCGGCAGAAAAAGATTTTTTTGTAAAAATCCCTAAGCCCCGGGGTCACAATTTCATAAAAAGTCTGACTTTCGGCAATTCATTAAAAAATGGTGTCAAACGGTTCCAAATCATCCCCGGAAAGGTTTGGGAATGGAAATAGAAGAAATCAGCCCTCGACAACTTAACCGGCAGAAAAAGTTTTTTTTGAAAAAATCCCTAATCCCCGGGGTCACAATTTCATAAAAAATCTGACTTTCAGCAATTCACTCAAAAATGGTGCCAAACGGTTCCAAATGATCCCCTGAAAGGTTTGGCGGTTGAAACAGAAGGCTTTTTATCACAGGAAATCAGCCCTCAACAACATAACCGGTAGAAAAAGATTTTTTTGAAAAAATCCTAAGCCCCGGGGTCACAATTTTATAAAAAAATTTGACTTTTGGCAATTCACTCAAAAATTGTGCCAAAAGGTTCCAAATCCACCCCTGAAAGGTTTGGCGGTCGAAACAGATGGCTTTTTATCACAGGACACGAAATCAGCCCTCAACAACTTAACCGGCAGAAAAAGATTTTTTGGAAAAGATCCTAAGCCCCGGGGTCACAATTTCATAAAAAATTTGACTTTTGGCAATTCACTCAAAAATTGTGCCAAAAGGTTCCAAATTCTCCCCTGAAAAGTTTGGCGGCCGAAACAGATGGCTTTTTATCACAGGACACGAAATCAGCCCTCGACAACTTAACCGGCAGAAAAAGATTTTTTTGAAAAAATCCTAAGCCCTGGGGTCACAATTTCATAAAAAATCTGACTTTCGGCAATTCACTCAAAAATAGTGCTAAAAGGTTCCAAATTCTCCCCTGAAAGGTTTGGCGGTCGAAACAGATGGCTTTTTATCACAGGAAAAGAAATCAGCCCTCGACAACTTAACCGGCAGATAAAGATTTTTTTGAAAAAATCCTGAAGCCACAATTTTATAAAAAGTCTGACTTTCAGCAATTCATTAAAAAATGGTGCCAAACGGTTGCAAATGCTCCCCTGAAAGGTTTGGGAATGGTAATAGAAGAAACCAGTCCTCGACAACTTAACCGGTAGAAAAAGTTGTTTTGAAAAAATCCCTAATCCCCGGGGTCACAAATTCATAAAAAATCTGACTTTCGGCAATTTACTCAAAAATGCTGCTAAACGGTTGCAAATGCTCCCCTGAAAGGTTTGGCAGCTGAAACAGAAGGCTTTTTATCACAGGAAAAGAAATCAGCCCTGAACAACTTAACCGGCAGAAAAAGATTTTTTTGAAAAAATCCTAAGCCCCGGGGTCACAATTTCATAAAAAAACTGACTTTCGGCAATTCACTCAAAAATGGTGCCCGACGGTTGCAAATTATCCTCTGAAAGGTTTGGGAATGGAAATAGTAGAAATCAGCCCTTGACAACGTAACCGGCAGAAAAAATTTTTTTTTGAAAAAATCCTAAGCCCCGGGGTCACAATTTCATAAAAAATCTGACTTTCGGCAATTCACTCAAAAATTGTGCCAAAAATTCCAAATTCTCCCCTGAAGGGTTTGGCGGTCGAAACGGATGGCTTTTTTATCACAGGACATGAAATCAGCCCTCGACAACTTAACCGGCAGAAAAAGATTTTTTTGAAAAAATCCCTAAGCCCCGGGGTCACAATTTCATAAAAAGTCTGACTTTCGGCAATTCATTAAAAAATGGTGCCAAACGGTTCCAAATGATCCCCGGAAAGGTTTGGGAATGGAAATAGAAGAAATCAGCCCTCGACAACTTAACCGGCAGAAAAAGTTTTTTTGAAAAAATCCCTAATCCCCGGGGTCACAATTTCATAAAAAATCTGACTTTCAGCAATTCACTCTAAAATGGTCCCAAACGGTTCCAAATGATCCCCTGAAAGGTTTGGCGGTTGAAACACAAGGCCTTTTAACACAGGAAAAGTAATCAGCCCTCAACAACATAACCGGCAGAAAAAGATTTTTTTGAAAATATCCTAAGCCCCGGGGTCACAATTTTATAAAAAATTTGACTTTTGGCAATTCACTCAAAAATTGTGCCAAAAGGTTCCAAATTCACCCCTGAAAGGTTTGGCGGTCGAAACAGATGGCTTTTTATCACAGGACACGAAATCAGCCCTCAACAACTTAACCGGCAGAAAAAGGTTTTTTTCGAAAAAATCCTAAGCCCCGGGGTCACAATTTCATAAAAAGTCTGACTTTTGGCAATTCATTAAAAAATGGTGCCAAACGGTTCCAAATGATCCCCGGAAAGGTTTGGCGGTTGAAACAGAAGGCTTTTTATCACAGGAAAAGAAATCAGCCCTCAACAACTTAACCGGCAGAAAAAGATTTTTTTGAAAAGATCCTAAGCCCCGGGGTCACAATTTCATAAAAAATCTGACTTTTGGCAATTCACTCAAAAATTGTGCCAAAAGGTTCCAATTTCTCCCCTGAAAGGTTTGGCGGTCGAAACAGATGGCTTTTTATCACAGGACACGAAATCAGCCCTCGACAACTTAACCGGCAGAAAAAGATTTTTTTGAAAAAATCCTAAGCCCCGGGGTCACAATTTCATAAAAAGTCGGACTTTTGGCAATTCATTAAAAAATGGTGCCAAACGGTTCCAAATGATCCCCGGAAAGGTTTGGCGGTTGAAACAGAAGGCTTTTTATCACAGGAAAAGAAATCAGCCCTCAACAACTTAACCGGCAGAAAAAGATTTTTTTGAAAAAATCCTAAGCCCCGGGGTCACAATTTCATAAAAAAACTGACTTTCGGCAATTCACTCAAAAATGGTGCCCGACGGTTGCAAATGATCCCCTGAAAGGTTTGGCGGTCGAAACAGATGGCTTTTTATCACAGGACACGAAATCAGCCCTCAACAACTTAACCGGCAGAAAAAGGTTTTTTTCAAAAAAATCCCTAAGCCCCGGGGTCACAATTTAATAAAAAGTCTGACTTTTGGCAATTCATTAAAAAATGGTGCCAAACGGTTCCAAATGATCCCCGGAAAGGTTTGGCGGTTGAAACAGAAGGCTTTTTATCACAGGAAAAGAAATCAGCCCTCAACAACTTAACCGGCAGAAAAAGATTTTTTTGAAAAAATCCTATTCCCCGGGGTCACAATTTCATAAAAAAATCTGACTTTCGGCAATTCACTCAAAAATGGTGCCAGACGGTTGCAAATGATCCTCTGAAAGGTTTGGGAATGGAAATAGAAGAAATCAGCCCTCGACAACTTCACCGGCAGAAGAAGATTTCATCAAAATTCTGACTTTCGGCAATTCACTCAAAAATGGTGCCAAACGGTTGCAAATGCTCCCCTGAGAGTTTTGGCAGTGGAAACAGAAGGGTTTTCATCATAGGACAAGAAATCAGACCTCGACAACTTAACCGGCAGAAAAAGATTTTTTTGAAAAAATCCCTAAGCCCCGGGGTCACAAATTCATAAAAAATCTGACTTTCGGCAATTTACTCAAAAATGGTGCCAAACGGTTGCAAATGCTCCCCTGAAAGGTTTGGCGGTTGAAACAGAAGGCTTTTTATCACAGGACAAGAAATCAGCCCTCAACAACTTAACCGGCAGAAAAAGGTTTTTTTCGAAAAAATCCTAAGCCCCGGGGTCACAATTTCATAAAAAGTCTGACTTTTGGCAATTCATTAAAAAATGGTGCCAAACGGTTCCAAATGATCCCCGGAAAGGTTTGGCGGTTGAAACAGAAGGCTTTTTATCACAGGAAAAGAAATCAGCCCTCAACAACTTAACCGGCAGAAAAAGATTTTTTTGAAAAAATCCTAAGCCCCGGGGTCACAATTTCATAAAAAATCTGACTTTCGGCAATTCACTCAAAAATGGTGCCAGACGGTTGCAAATGATCCTCTGAAAGGTTTGGGAATGGAAATAGAAGAAATCAGCCCTCGACAACTTAACCGGCAGAAAAAGATTTTTTTGAAAAAATCCCTAAGCCCCGGGGTCACAAATTCATAAAAAATCTGACTTTCAGCAATTCACTCAAAAATGGTGCCAAACGGTTCCAAATGATCCCCTGAAAGGTTTGGCGGTTGAAACAGAAGGCTTTTTATCACAGATAATCAGCCCTCAACAACATAACCGGTAGAAAAAGATTTTTTTGAAAAAATCCTAAGCCCCGGGGTCACAATTTTATAAAAAAATTTGACTTTTGGCAATTCACTCAAAAATTGTGCCAAAAGGTTCCAAATTCACCCCTGAAAGGTTTGGCGGTCGAAACAGATGGCTTTTTATCACAGGACACGAAATCAGCCCTCAACAACTTAACCGGCAGAAAAAGATTTTTTGGAAAAGATCCTAAGCCCCGGGGTCACAATTTCATAAAAAATTTGACTTTTGGCAATTCACTCAAAAATTGTGCCAAAAGGTTCCAAATTCTCCCCTGAAAGGTTTGGCGGCCGAAACAGATGGCTTTTTATCACAGGACACGAAATCAGCCCTCGACAACTTAACCGGCAGAAAAAATTTTTTTGAAAAAATCCTAAGCCCTGCGGTCACAATTTCATAAAAAATCTGACTTTCGGCAATTCACTCAAAAATTGTGCTAAAAGGTTCCAAATTCTCCCCTGAAAGGTTTGGCGGTCGAAACAGATGGCTTTTTATCACAGGAAAAGAAATCAGCCCTCGACAACTTAACCGGCAGATAAAGATTTTTTTGAAAAAATCCTGAAGCCCCGGCGTCACAATTTTATAAAAACTCTGACTTTCAGCAATTCATTAAAAAATGGTGCCAAACGGTTGCAAATGCTCCCCTGAAAGGTTTCGGAATGGTAATAGATGAAACCAGTCCTCGACAACTTAACCGGTAGAAAAAGTTGTTTTGAAAAAATCCCTAATCCCCGGGGTCACAAATTCATAAAAAATCTGACTTTTGGCAATTCACTCAAAAATGGTGCCCGACGGTTGCAAATTAGCCTCTGAAAGGTTTGGGAATGGAAATAGAAGAAATCAGCCCTCGACAACGTAACCGGCAGAAAAAAAAATTTTTTGAAAAAATCCTAAACCCCGGGGTCACAATTTCATAAAAAATCTGACTTTCGGCAATTCACTCAAAAATTGTGCCAAAAATTCCAAATTCTCCCCTGAAAGGTTTGGCGGTCGAAACTGATGGCTTTTTATCACAGGACACGAAATCAGCCCTCGACAACTTAACCGGCAGAAAAAGATTTTTTTGAAAAAATCCTAAGCCCCGGGGTCACAATTTCATAAAAAGTCTGACTTTCGGCAATTCATTAAAAAATGGTGCCAAACGGTTCCAAATGATCCCCGGAAAGGTTTGGGAATGGAAATAGAAGAAATCAGCCCTCGACAACTTAACCGGCAGAAAAAGATTTTTTTGAAAAAATCCTAAGCCCCGGGGTCACAATTTCATAAAAAAATCTGACTTTCGGCAATTCACTCAAAAATGGTGACAAACGGTTCCAAATGATCCCCTGAAAGGTTTGGCGGTTGAAACACAAGGCTTTTTATCACAGAAAAATAAATCAGCCCTCACCAACTTAACAGGCAGAAAAAAAATTTTTTGAAAAGATCCAAAGCCCCGGGGTCACAATTTCATAAAAAATCTGACTTTTGGCAATTCACTGAAAAATTGTGCCAAAAGGTTCCAAATTCTCCCCTGAAAGGTTTCGCTGTCGAAACAGATGGCTTTTTATCACAGGACACGAAATCAGCCATCGACAACTTAACCGGCAGAAAAAGATTTTTTTGTAAAAATCCCTAAGCCCCGGGGTCACAATTTCATAAAAAGTCTGACTTTCGGCAATTCATTAAAAAATGGTGTCAAACGGTTCCAAATGATCCCCGGAAAGGTTTGGGAATGGAAATAGAAGAAATCAGCCCTCGACAACTTAACCGGCAGAAAAAGTTTTTTTGAAAAAATCCCTAATCCCCGGGGTCACAATTTCATAAAAAATCTGACTTTCAGCAATTCACTCTAAAATGGTCCCAAACGGTTCCAAATGATCCCCTGAAAGGTTTGGCGGTGGAAACACAAGGCCTTTTATCACAGGAAAAGTAATCAGCCCTCAACAACATAACCGGCAGAAAAAGATTTTTTTGAAAATATCCTAAGCCCCGGGGTCACAATTTTATAAAAAATTTGACTTTTGGCAATTCACTCAAAAATTGTGCCAAAAGGTTCCAAATTCACCCCTGAAAGGTTTGGTGGTCGAAACAGATGGCTTTTTATCACAGGACACGAAATCAGCCCTCAACAACTTAACCGGCAGAAAAAGGTTTTTTTCGAAAAAATCCTAAGCCCCGGGGTCACAATTTCATAAAAAGTCTGACTTTTGGCAATTCATTAAAAAATGGTGCCAAACGGTTCCAAATGATCCCCGGAAAGGTTTGGCGGTTGAAACAGAAGGCTTTTTATCACAGGAAAAGAAATCAGCCCTCAACAACTTAACCGGCAGAAAAAGATTTTTTTGAAAAAATCCTATGCCCCGGGGTCACAATTTCATAAAAAAATCTGACTTTCGGCAATTCACTCAAAAATGGTGCCAGACGGTTGCAAATGATCCGCTGAAAGGTTTGGGAATGGAAATAGAAGAAATCAGCCCTCGACAACTTAACCGGCAATAAAAGATTTTTTTGAAAAAATCCCTAAGCCCCGGGGTCACAAATTCATAAAAAATCTGACTTTCGGCAATTCACTCAAAAATAGTGCCAAACAGTTCCAAATGATCCCCTGAAAGGTTTCGCAGTTGAAACAGAAGGCTTTTTATCACAGGAAAAGAAATCAGCCCTCACCAACTTAACAGGCAGAAAAATTTTTTTTTGAAAAGATCCTAAGCCCCGGGGTCACAATTTCATAAAAAATCTGACTTTTGGCAATTCACTCAAAAATTGTGCCAAAAGGTTCCAAATTCTCCCCTGAAAGGTTTGGCGGTCGAAACAGATGGCTTTTTATCACAGGACACGAAATCAGCCCTCGACAACTTAACCGGCAGAAAAAGATTTTTTTGAAAAAATCCTAAGCCCCGGGGTCACAATTTCATAAAAAGTCTGACTTTTGGCAATTCATTAAAAAATGGTGCCAAACGGTTCCAAATGATCCCCGGAAAGGTTTGGCGGTTGAAACAGAAGGCTTTTTATCACAGGAAAAGAAATCAGCCCTCAACAACTTAACCGGCAGAAAAAGATTTTTTTTAAAAAATCCTAAGCCCCGGGGTCACAATTTCATAAAAAAACTGACTTTTGGCAATTCACTCAAAAATGGTGCCCGACGGTTGCAAATGATCCCCTGAAAGGTTTGGCGGTCGAAACAGATGGCTTTTTATCACAGGACACGAAATCAGCCCTCAACAACTTAACCCGCAGAAAAAGGTTTTTTTCGAAAAAATCCTAAGCCCCGGGGTCACAATTTAATAAAAAGTCTGACTTTTGGCAATTCATTAAAAAATGGTGCCAAACGGTTCCAAATGATCCCCGGAAAGGTTTGGCGGTTGAAACAGAAGGCTTTTTATCACAGGAAAAGAAATCAGCCCTCAACAACTTAACCGGCAGAAAAAGATTTTTTTGAAAAAATCCTATGCCCCGGGGTCACAATTTCATAAAAAAATCTGACTTTCGGCAATTCACTCAAAAATGGTGCCAGACGGTTGCAAATGATCCTCTGAAAGGTTTGGGAATGGAAATAGAAGAAATCAGCCCTCGACAACTTCACCGGCAGAAGAAGATTTCATCAAAATTCTGACTTTCGGCAATTCACTCAAAAATGGTGCCAAACGGTTGCAAATGCTCCCCTGAGAGTTTTGGCAGTGGAAACAGAAGGGTTTTCATCATAGGACAAGAAATCAGACCTCGACAACTTAACCGGCAGAAAAAGATTTTTTTGAAAAAATCCCTAAGCCCCGGGGTCACAAATTCATAAAAAATCTGACTTTCGGCAATTTACTCAAAAATGGTGCCAAACCGTTGCAAATGCTCCCCTGAAAGGTTTGGCGGTTGAAACAGAAGGCTTTTTATCACAGGACAAGAAATCAGCCCTCAACAACTTAACCGGCAGAAAAAGGTTTTTTTCGAAAAAATCCTAAGCCCCGGGGTCACAATTTCATAAAAAGTCTGACTTTTGGCAATTCATTAAAAAATGGTGCCAAACGGTTCCAAATGATCCCCGGAAAGGTTTGGCGGTTGAAACAGAAGGCTTTTTATCACAGGAAAAGAAATCAGCCCTCAACAACTTAACCGGCAGAAAAAGATTTTTTTGAAAAAATCCTAAACCCCGGGGTCACAATTTCAAAGAAAATCTGACTTTCGGCAATTCACTCAAAAATGGTGCCAGGCGGTTGCAAATGATCCTCTGAAAGGTTTGGGAATGGAAATAGAAGAAATCAGCCCTCGACAACTTCACCGGCAGAAAAAGATTTTTTTGAAAAAATCCCTAAGCCCCGGGGTCACAAATTCATAAAAAATCTGACTTTCGGCAATTCACTCAAAAATGGTGCCAAACAGTTCCAAATGATCCCCTGACAGGTTTCGCAGTTGAAACAGAAGGCTTTTTATCACAGGAAAAGAAATCAGCTTTCACCAACTTAACAGGCAGAAAAAATTTTTTTGGAAAAGATCCTAAGCCCCGGGGTCACAATTTCATAAAAAATCTGACTTTTGGCAATTCACTCAAAAATTGTGCCAAAAGGTTCCAAATTCTCCCCTGAAAGGTTTGGCGGTCGAAACAGATGGCTTTTTATCACAGGAAAAGAAATCAGCCCTCGACAACTTAACCGGCAGAAAAAGATTTTTTTGAAAAAATCCTAAGCCCCGGGGTCACAATTTCATAAAAAATCTGACTTTCGGCAATTCACTCAAAAATTGTGCTAAAAGCTTCCAAATTCTCCCCTGAAAGGTTTGGCGGTTGAAACAGAAGGCTTTTTATCACAGGAAAAGAAATCAGCCCTCGACAACTTAACCGGCAGATAAAGATTTTTTTGAAAAAATCCCTAAGCCCCGGCGTCACAATTTTATAAAAAGTCTGACTTTCAGCAATTCATTAAAAAATGGTGCCAAACGGTTGCAAATGCTCCCCTGAAAGGTTTGGGAATGGTAATTGAAGAAACCAGTCCTCGACAACTTAACCGGCAGAAAAAGTTGTTTTGAAAAAATCCCTAATCCCCGGGGTCACAAATTCATAAAAAATCTGACTTTCGGCAATTTACTCAAAAATGCTGCTAAACGGTTGCAAATGCTCCCCTGAAAGGTTTGGCAGTTGAAACAGAAGGCTTTTTATCACAGGAAAAGAAATCAGCCCTCAACAACTTAACCGGCAGAAAAAGATTTTTTTGAAAATATCCTAAGCCCCGGGGTCACAATTTCATAAAAAATCTGACTTTAGGCAATTCACTCAAAAATGGTGCCAGACGGTTGCAAATTCTCCCCTGAAAGGTTTGGCGGTTGAAACAGAAGTCTTTTTATCACAGAACACGAAATCAGCCATCGACAACTTAACCGGCAGAAAAAGATTTTTTTGTAAAAATCCCTAAGCCCCGGGGTCACAATTTCATAAAAAGTCTGACTTTCGGCAATTCATTAAAAAATGGTGTCAAACGGTTCCAAATGATACCCGGAAAGGTTTGGGAATGGAAATAGAAGAAATCAGCCCTCGACAACTTAACCGGCAGAAAAAGTTTTTTTGAAAAAATCCCTAATCCCCGGGGTCACAATTTCATAAAAAATCTGACTTTCAGCAATTCACTCAAAAATGGTGCCAAACGGTTCCAAATGATCCCCTGAAAGGTTTGGCGGTTGAAACAGAAGGCTTTTTATCACAGGAAATCAGCCCTCAACAACATAACCGGTAGAAAAAGATTTTTTTGAAAAAATCCTAAGCCCCGGGGTCACAATTTTATAAAAAAATTTGACTTTTGGCAATTCACTCAAAAATTGTGCCAAAAGGTTCCAAATTCACCCCTGAAAGGTTTGGCGGTCGAAACAGATGGCTTTTTATCACAGGACACGAAATCAGCCCTCAACAACTTAACCGGCAGAAAAAGATTTTTTGGAAAAGATCCTAAGCCCCGGGGTCACAATTTCATAAAAAATTTGACTTTTGGCAATTCACTCAAAAATTGTGCCAAAAGGTTCCAAATTCTCCCCTGAAAGGTTTGGCGGCCGAAACAGATGGCTTTTTATCACAGGACACGAAATCAGCCCCCGACAACTTAACCGGCAGAAAAAGATTTTTTTGTAAAAATCCCTAAGCCCCGGGGTCACAATTTCATAAAAAGTCTGACTTTCGGCAATTCATTAAAAAATGGTGCCAAACGGTTGCAAATGCTCCCCTGAAAGGTTTGGGAATGGTAATAGAAGAAACCAGTCCTCGACAACTTAACCGGTAGAAAAAGTTGTTTTGAAAAAATCCCTAATCCCCGGGGTCACAAATTCATAAAAAATCTGACTTTCGGCAATTTACTCAAAAATGCTGCTAAACGGTTGCAAATGCTCCCCTGAAAGGTTTGGCAGTTGAAACAGAAGGCTTTTTATCACAGGAAAAGAAATCAGCCCTCAACAACTTAACCGGCAGAAAAAGATTTTTTTGAAAATATCCTAAGCCCCGGGGTCACAATTTCATAAAAAATCTGACTTTAGGCAATTCACTCAAAAATGGTGCCAGACGGTTGTAAATTCTCCCCTGAAAGGTTTGGCGGTTGAAACAGAAGTCTTTTTATCACAGGAAAAGAAATCAGCCCTCAACAACATAACCGGTAGAAAAAGATTTTTTTGAAAAAATCCTAAGCCCCGGGGTCACAATTTCATAAAAAATCTGACTTTCGGCAATTCACTCAAAAATGGTGCCAGACGGTTGCAAATGATCCTCTGAAAGGTTTAGGAATGGAAATAGAAGAAATCAGCCCTTGACAACTTAACCAGCAGAAAAAGATTTTTTTGAAAAAATCCCTAAGCCCCGGGGTCACAAATTCATAAAAAATCTGACTTCCGGCCATTCACTAAAAAATGGTGCCAAACGGTTGCAAATTCTCCCCTGAAAGGTTTGGCGGTTGAAACAGAAGGCTTTTTATCACAGGAAAAGAAATCAGCCCTGAACAACTTAACCGGCAGAAAAAGATTTTTTTGAAAAAATCCTAAGCCCCGGGGTCACAATTTCATAAAAAAACTGACTTTCGGCAATTCACTCAAAAATGGTGCCCGACGGTTGCAAATCATCCTCTGAAAGGTTTGGGAATGGAAATAGTAGAAATCAGCCCTTGACAACGTAACCGGCAGAAAAATTTTTTTTTTGAAAAAATCCTAAGCCCCGGGGTCACAATTTCATAAAAAATCTGACTTTCGGCAATTCACTCAAAAATTGTGCCAAAAATTCCAAATTCTCCCCTGAAGGGTTTGGCGGTCGAAACGGATGGCTTTTTTATCACAGGACACGAAATCAGCCCTCGACAACTTAACCGGCAGAAAAAGATTTTTTTGAAAAAATCCCTAAGCCCCGGGGTCACAATTTCATAAAAAGTCTGACTTTCGGCAATTCATTAAAAAATGGTGCCAAACGGTTCCAAATGATCCCCGGAAAGGTTTGGGAATGGAAATAGAAGAAATCAGCCCTCGACAACTTAACCGGCAGAAAAAGTTTTTTTGAAAAAATCCCTAATCCCCGGGGTCACAAATTCATAAAAAATCTGACTTTCGGCAATTTACTCAAAAATGGTGCCAAACGGTTGCAAAAGCTCCCCTGAAAGGTTTGGCGGTTGAAACAGAAGGCTTTTTATCACAGGAAAAGAAATCAGCCCTCAACAACTTAACCGGCAGAAAAAGATTTTTTTGAAAAAATCCTAAGCCCCGGGGTCACAATTTCATAAAAAAATCTGACTTTCGGCAATTCATTTAAAAATGGTGACAAACGGTTCCAAATGATCCCCTGAAAGGTTTGGGAATGGTAATAGAAGAAACCAGTCCTCGACAACTTAACCGGTAGAAAAAGTTGTTATGAAAAAATCCCTAATCCCCGGGGTCTCAAATTCATAAAAAATCTGACTTTCGGCAATTTACTCAAAAATGCTGCTAAACGGTTGCAAATGCTCCCCTGAAAGGTTTGGCAGTTGAAACAGAAGGCTTTTTATCACAGGAAAAGAAATCAGCCCTCAACAACTTAACCGGCAGAAAAAGATTTTTTTGAAAATATCCTAAGCCCCGGGGTCACAATTTCATAAAAAATCTGACTTTAGGCAATTCACTCAAAAATGGTGCCAGACGGTTGTAAATTCTCCCCTGAAAGGTTTGGCGGTTGAAACAGAAGGCTTTTTATCACAGGAAAAGAAATCAGCCCTCAACAACTTAACCGGCAGAAAAAGATTTTTTTGAAAAAATCCTAAGCCCCGGGGTCACAATTTCATAAAAAGTCTGACTTTCGGCAATTCATTAAAAAATGGTGCCAAACGGTTGCAAATGCTCCCCTGAAAGGTTTGGGAATGGTAATAGAAGAAACCAGTCCTCGACAACTTAACCGGTAGAAAAAGTTGTTTTGAAAAAATCCCTAATCCCCGGGGTCACAAATTCATAAAAAATCTGACTTTCGGCAATTTACTCAAAAATGCTGCTAAACGGTTGCAAATGCTCCCCTGAAAGGTTTGGCAGTTGAAACAGAAGGCTTTTTATCACAGGAAAAGAAATCAGCCCTCAACAACTTAACCGGCAGAAAAAGATTTTTTTGAAAATATCCTAAGCCCCGGGGTCACAATTTCATAAAAAATCTGACTTTAGGCAATTCACTCAAAAATGGTGCCAGACGGTTGTAAATTCTCCCCTGAAAGGTTTGGCGGTTGAAACAGAAGTCTTTTTATCACAGGAAAAGAAATCAGCCCTCAACAACATAACCGGTAGAAAAAGATTTTTTTGAAAAAATCCTAAGCCCCGGGGTCACAATTTCATAAAAAATCTGACTTTCGGCAATTCACTCAAAAATGGTGCCAGACGGTTGCAAATGATCCTCTGAAAGGTTTAGGAATGGAAATAGAAGAAATCAGCCCTTGACAACTTAACCAGCAGAAAAAGATTTTTTTGAAAAAATCCCTAAGCCCCGGGGTCACAAATTCATAAAAAATCTGACTTCCGGCCATTCACTAAAAAATGGTGCCAAACGGTTGCAAATTCTCCCCTGAAAGGTTTGGCGGTTGAAACAGAAGGCTTTTTATCACAGGAAAAGAAATCAGCCCTGAACAACTTAACCGGCAGAAAAAGATTTTTTTGAAAAAATCCTAAGCCCCGGGGTCACAATTTCATAAAAAAACTGACTTTCGGCAATTCACTCAAAAATGGTGCCCGACGGTTGCAAATCATCCTCTGAAAGGTTTGGGAATGGAAATAGTAGAAATCAGCCCTTGACAACGTAACCGGCAGAAAAATTTTTTTTTTGAAAAAATCCTAAGCCCCGGGGTCACAATTTCATAAAAAATCTGACTTTCGGCAATTCACTCAAAAATTGTGCCAAAAATTCCAAATTCTCCCCTGAAGGGTTTGGCGGTCGAAACGGATGGCTTTTTTATCACAGGACACGAAATCAGCCCTCGACAACTTAACCGGCAGAAAAAGATTTTTTTGAAAAAATCCCTAAGCCCCGGGGTCACAATTTCATAAAAAGTCTGACTTTCGGCAATTCATTAAAAAATGGTGCCAAACGGTTCCAAATGATCCCCGGAAAGGTTTGGGAATGGAAATAGAAGAAATCAGCCCTCGACAACTTAACCGGCAGAAAAAGTTTTTTTGAAAAAATCCCTAATCCCCGGGGTCACAAATTCATAAAAAATCTGACTTTCGGCAATTTACTCAAAAATGGTGCCAAACGGTTGCAAAAGCTCCCCTGAAAGGTTTGGCGGTTGAAACAGAAGGCTTTTTATCACAGGAAAAGAAATCAGCCCTCAACAACTTAACCGGCAGAAAAAGATTTTTTTGAAAAAATCCTAAGCCCCGGGGTCACAATTTCATAAAAAAATCTGACTTTCGGCAATTCATTTAAAAATGGTGACAAACGGTTCCAAATGATCCCCTGAAAGGTTTGGGAATGGTAATAGAAGAAACCAGTCCTCGACAACTTAACCGGTAGAAAAAGTTGTTATGAAAAAATCCCTAATCCCCGGGGTCACAAATTCATAAAAAATCTGACTTTCGGCAATTTACTCAAAAATGCTGCTAAACGGTTGCAAATGCTCCCCTGAAAGGTTTGGCAGTTGAAACAGAAGGCTTTTTATCACAGGAAAAGAAATCAGCCCTCAACAACTTAACCGGCAGAAAAAGATTTTTTTGAAAATATCCTAAGCCCCGGGGTCACAATTTCATAAAAAATCTGACTTTAGGCAATTCACTCAAAAATGGTGCCAGACGGTTGTAAATTCTCCCCTGAAAGGTTTGGCGGTTGAAACAGAAGGCTTTTTATCACAGGAAAAGAAATCAGCCCTCAACAACTTAACCGGCAGAAAAAGATTTTTTTGAAAAAATCCTAAGCCCCGGGGTCACAATTTCATAAAAAAACTGACTTTCGGCAATTCACTCAAAAATGGTGCCCGACGGTTGCAAATTATCCTCTGAAAGGTTTGGGAATGGAAATAGTAGAAATCAGCCCTTGACAACGTAACCGGCAGAAAAATTTTTTTTTTGAAAAAATCCTAAGCCCCGGGGTCACAATTTCATAAAAAATCTGACTTTCGGCAATTCACTCAAAAATTGTGCCAAAAATTCCAAATTCTCCCCTGAAGGGTTTGGCGGTCGAAACGGATGGCTTTTTTATCACAGGACACGAAATCAGCCCTCGACAACTTAACCGGCAGAAAAAGATTTTTTTGAAAAAATCCCTAAGCCCCGGGGTCACAATTTCATAAAAAGTCTGACTTTCGGCAATTCATTAAAAAATGGTGCCAAACGGTTCCAAATGATCCCCGGAAAGGTTTGGGAATGGAAATAGAAGAAATCAGCCCTCGACAACTTAACCGGCAGAAAAAGTTTTTTTGAAAAAATCCCTAATCCCCGGGGTCACAAATTCATAAAAAATCTGACTTTCGGCAATTTACTCAAAAATGGTGCCAAACGGTTGCAAAAGCTCCCCTGAAAGGTTTGGCGGTTGAAACAGAAGGCTTTTTATCACAGGAAAAGAAATCAGCCCTCAACAACTTAACCGGCAGAAAAAGATTTTTTTGAAAAAATCCTAAGCCCCGGGGTCACAATTTCATAAAAAAATCTGACTTTCGGCAATTCATTTAAAAATGGTGACAAACGGTTCCAAATGATCCCCTGAAAGGTTTGGGAATGGTAATAGAAGAAACCAGTCCTCGACAACTTAACCGGTAGAAAAAGTTGTTATGAAAAAATCCCTAATCCCCGGGGTCACAAATTCATAAAAAATCTGACTTTCGGCAATTTACTCAAAAATGCTGCTAAACGGTTGCAAATGCTCCCCTGAAAGGTTTGGCAGTTGAAACAGAAGGCTTTTTATCACAGGAAAAGAAATCAGCCCTCAACAACTTAACCGGCAGAAAAAGATTTTTTTGAAAATATCCTAAGCCCCGGGGTCACAATTTCATAAAAAATCTGACTTTAGGCAATTCACTCAAAAATGGTGCCAGACGGTTGTAAATTCTCCCCTGAAAGGTTTGGCGGTTGAAACAGAAGTCTTTTTATCACAGGAAAAGAAATCAGCCCTCAACAACATAACCGGTAGAAAAAGATTTTTTTGAAAAAATCCTAAGCCCCGGGGTCACAATTTCATAAAAAATCTGACTTTCGGCAATTCACTCAAAAATGGTGCCAGAAGGTTGCAAATGATCCTCTGAAAGGTTTAGGAATGGAAATAGAAGAAATCAGCCCTTGACAACTTAACCAGCAGAAAAAGATTTTTTTGAAAAAATCCCTAAGCCCCGGGGTCACAAATTCATAAAAAATCTGACTTCCGGCCATTCACTAAAAAATGGTGCCAAACGGTTGCAAATTCTCCCATGAAAGGTTTGGCGGTTGAAACAGAAGGCTTTTTATCACAGGAAAAGAAATCAGCCCTGAACAACTTAACCGGCAGAAAAAGATTTTTTTGAAAAAATCCTAAGCCCCGGGGTCACAATTTCATAAAAAAACTGACTTTCGGCAATTCACTCAAAAATGGTGCCCGACGGTTGCAAATTATCCTCTGAAAGGTTTGGGAATGGAAATAGTAGAAATCAGCCCTTGACAACGTAACCGGCAGAAAAAAATTTTTTTTGAAAAAATCCAAAGCCCCGGGGTCACAATTTCATAAAAAATCTGACTTTCGGCAATTCACTCAAAAATTGTGCCAAAAATTCCAAATTCTCCCCTGAAGGGTTTGGCGGTCGAAACGGATGGCTTTTTATCACAGGACACGAAATCAGCCCTCGACAACTTAACCGGCAGAAAAAGATTTTTTTGAAAAAATCCCTAAGCCCCGGGGTCACAATTTCATAAAAAGTCTGACTTTCGGCAATTCATTAAAAAATGGTGCCAAACGGTTCCAAATGATCCCCGGAAAGGTTTGGGAATGGAAATAGAAGAAATCAGCCCTCGACAACTTAACCGGCAGAAAAAGTTTTTTTGAAAAAATCCCTAATCCCCGGGGTCACAAATTCATAAAAAATCTGACTTTCGGCAATTTACTCAAAAATGGTGCCAAACGGTTGCAAAAGCTCCCCTGAAAGGTTTGGCGGTTGAAACAGAAGGCTTTTTATCACAGGAAAAGAAATCAGCCCTCAACAACTTAACCGGCAGAAAAAGATTTTTTTGAAAAAATCCTAAGCCCCGGGGTCACAATTTCATAAAAAAATCTGACTTTCGGCAATTCATTTAAAAATGGTGACAAACGGTTCCAAATGATCCCCTGAAAGGTTTGGCGGTTGAAACACAAGGCTTTTTATCACAGGAAAAGAAATCAGCCCTCACCAACTTAACAGGCAGAAAATTTTTTTTTTTAAAAGATCCTAAGCCCCGGGGTCACAATTTCATAAAGAATCTGACTTTTGGCAATTCACTCAAAAATTGTGCCAAAAGGTTCCAAATTCTCCCCTGAAAGGTTTCGCGGTCGAAACAGATGGCTTTTTATCACAGGACACGAAATCAGCCCTCGACAACTTAACCGGCAGAAAAAGATTTTTTTGTAAAAATCCCTAAGCCCCGGGGTCACAATTTCATAAAAAGTCTGACTTTCGGCAATTCATTAAAAAATGGTGTCAAACGGTTCCAAATGATCCCCGGAAAGGTTTGGGAATGGAAATAGAAGAAATCAGCCCTCGACAACTTAACCGGCAGAAAAAGTTTTTTTGAAAAAATCCCTAATCCCCGGGGTCACAATTTCATAAAAAATCTGACTTTCAGCAATTCACTCTAAAATGGTCCCAAACGGTTCCAAATGATCCCCTGAAAGGTTTGGCGGTTGAAACACAAGGCCTTTTATCACAGGAAAAGTAATCAGCCCTCAACAACATAACCGGCAGAAAAAGATTTTTTTGAAAAAATCCTAAGCCCCGGGGTCACAATTTTATAAAAAATTTGACTTTTGGCAATTCACTCAAAAATTGTGCCAAAAGGTTCCAAATTCACCCCTGAAAGGTTTGGCGGTCGAAACAGATGGCTTTTTATCACAGGACACGAAATCAGCCCTCAACAACTTAACCGGCAGAAAAAGGTTTTTTTCGAAAAAATCCAAACCCCGGGGTCACAATTTCATAAAAAGTCTGACTTTTGGCAATTCATTAAAAAATGGTGCCAAACGGTTCCAAATGATCCCCGGAAAGGTTTGGCGGTTGAAACAGAAGGCTTTTTATCACAGGAAAAGAAATCAGCCCTCAACAACTTAACCGGCAGAAAAAGATTTTTTTGAAAAAATCCTAAGCCCCGGGGTCACAATTTCATAAAAAAACTGACTTTCGGCAATTCACTCAAAAATGGTGCCCGACGGTTGCAAATTATCCTCTGAAAGGTTTGGGAATGGAAATAGAAGAAATCAGCCCTCGACAACTTAACCGGCAGAAAAAGATTTTTTTGAAAAAATCCCTAAGCCCCGGGGTCACAAATTCATAAAAAATCTGACTTTCGGCAATTTACTCAAAAATGGTGCCAAACGGTTGCAAATGCTCCCCTGAAAGGTTTGGCGGTCGAAACAGATGGCTTTTTATCACAGCAAAAGAAATCATCCCTCAACAACTTAACCGGCAGAAAAAGATTTTTTTGAAAAAATCCTAAGCCCCGGGGTCACAATTTCATAAAAAATCTGACTTTTGGCAATTCATTAAAAAATGGTGCCAAACGGTTTCAAATGATCCCCGGAAAGGTTTGGCGGTTGAAACAGAAGGCTTTTTATCACAGGACAAGAAATCAGCCCTCGACAACTTAACCGGCAGAAAAAGATTTTTTTGAAAAAATCCTAAGCCCCGGGGTCACAATTTCATAAAAAATCTGACTTTCGGCAATTCACTCAAAATTTGTGCCAAAAATTCCAAATTCTCCCCTGAAAGGTTTGGCGGTCGAAACAGATGGCTTTTTATCACAGGACACGAAATCAGCCCTCGACAACTTAACCGGCAGAAAAAGATGTTTTGAAAAAATCCTAAGCCCCGGGGTCACAATTTCATAAAAAATCTGACTTTCGGCAATTCACTCAAAAATGGTGCCAGACGGTTGCAAATGATCCTCTGAATGGTTTGGGAATGGAAATAGAAGAAATCAGCCCTCGACAACTTAACCGGCAGAAAAAGTTTTTTTGAAAAAATCCCTAATCCCCGGGGTCACAAATTCATAAAAAATCTGACTTTCGGCAATTTACTCAAAAATGGTGCCAAACGGTTGCAAATGCTCCCCTGAAAGGTTTGGCGGTTGAAACAGAAGGCTTTTTATCACAGGACAAGAAATCAGCCCTCAACAACTTAACCGGCAGAAAAAGATTTTTTTGAAAAAATCCTAAGCCCCGGGGTCACAATTTCATAAAAAATCTGACTTTCGGCAATTCACTCAAAAATGGTGCCAGACGGTTGCAAATGATCCTCTGAAAGGTTTGGGAATGGAAATAGAAGAAATCAGCCCTCGACAACTTCACCGGCAGAAGAAGATTTCATCAAAATTCTGACTTTCGGCAATTCACTCAAAAATGGTGCCAAACGGTTGCAAATGCTCCCCTGAGAGTTTTGGCAGTGGAAACAGAAGGGTTTTCATCATAGGACAAGAAATCAGACCTCGACAACTTAACCGGCAGAAAAAGATTTTTTTGAAAAAATCCCTAAGCCCCGGGGTCACAAATTCATAAAAAGTCTGACTTTCGGCAATTCACTCAAAAATGGTGCCCGACGGTTGCAAATTATCCTCTGAAAGGTTTCGGAATGGAAATAGAAGAAATCAGCCCTCGACAACGTAACCGGCAGAAAAAGATTTTTTTGAAAAAATCCTAAGCCCCGGGGTCACAAATTCATAAAAAATCTGACTTTCGGCAATTCACTCAAAAATTGTGCCAAACGGTTCCAAATGCTCCCCTGAAAAGTTTGGCGGTTGAAACAGATGGCTTTTTATCACAGGAAAAGAATAAAGCCCTCACCAACTTAACAGGCAGAAAAAGATTTTTTTGAAAAAATCCTAAGCCCCGGGGTCACAATTTCATAAAAAATCTGACTTTCGGCAATTCACTCAAAAATTGTGCCAAAAATTCCAAATTCTCCCCTGAAAGGTTTGGCGGTCGAAACAGATGGCTTTTTATCACAGGACACGAAATCAGCCCTCGACAACTTAACCGGCAGAAAAAGATGTTTTGAAAAAATCCTAAGCCCCGGGGTCACAATTTCATAAAAAATCTGACTTTCAGCAATTCACTCTAAAATGGTCCCAAACGGTTCCAAATGATCCCCTGAAAGGTTTGGCGGTTGAAACACAAGGCCTTTTAACACAGGAAAAGTAATCAGCCCTCAACAACATAACCGGCAGAAAAAGATTTTTTTGAAAAAATCCTAAGCCCCGGGGTCACAATTTTATAAAAAATTTGACTTTTGGCAATTCACTCAAAAATTGTGCCAAAAGGTTCCAAATTCACCCCTGAAAGGTTTGGCGGTCGAAACAGAAGGCTTTTTATCACAGGAAAAGAAATCAGCCCTCAACAACTTAACCGGCAGAAAAAGATTTTTTTGAAAAAATCCTATGCCCCGGGGTCACAATTTCATAAAAAAATCTGACTTTCGGCAATTCACTCAAAAATGGTGCCAGACGGTTGCAAATGATCCTCTGAAATGTTTGGGAATGGAAATAGAAGAAATCAGCCCTCGACAACTTAACCGGCAATAAAAGATTTTTTTGAAAAAATCCCTAAGCCCCGGGGTCACAAATTCATAAAAAATCTGACTTTCGGCAATTTACTCAAAAATGGTGCCAAACGGTTGCAAATGCTCCACTGAAACGTTTGGCGGTCGAAACAGATGGCTTTTTATCACAGCAAAAGAAATCATCCCTCAACAACTTAACCGGCAGAAAAAGATTTTTTTGAAAAAATCCTAAGCCCCGGGGTCACAATTTCATAAAAAATCTGACTTTTGGCAATTCATTAAAAAATGGTGCCAAGCGGTTTCAAATGATCCCCGGAAAGGTTTGGCGGTTGAAACAGAAGGCTTTTTATCACAGGACAAGAAATCAGCCCTCAAAAACTTAACCGGCAGAAAAAGATTTTTTTGAAAAAATCCTAAGCCCCGGGGTCACAATTTCATAAAAAATCTGACTTTCGGCAATTCACTCAAAAATTGTGCCAAAAATTCCAAATTCTCCCCTGAACGGTTTGGCGGTCGAAACAGATGGCTTTTTATCACAGGACACGAAATCAGCCCTCGACAACTTAACCGGCAGAAAAAGATGTTTTGAAAAAATCCTAAGCCCCGGGGTCACAATTTCATAAAAAATCTGACTTTCGGCAATTCACTCAAAAATGGTGCCAGACGGTTGCAAATGATCCTCTGAATGGTTTGGGAATGGAAATAGAAGAAATCAGCCCTCGACAACTTAACCGGCAGAAAAAGTTTTTTTGAAAAAATCCCTAATCCCCGGGGTCACAAATTCATAAAAAATCTGACTTTCGGCAATTTACTCAAAAATGGTGCCAAACGGTTGCAAAAGCTCCCCTGAAAGGTTTGGCGGTTGAAACAGAAGGCTTTTTATCACAGGAAAAGAAATCAGCCCTCAACAACTTAACCGGCAGAAAAAGATTTTTTTGAAAATATCCTAAGCCCCGGGGTCACAATTTCATAAAAAATCTGACTTTAGGCAATTCACTCAAAAATGGTGCCAGACGGTTGTAAATTCTCCCCTGAAAGGTTTGGCGGTTGAAACAGAAGTCTTTTTATCACAGGAAAAGAAATCAGCCCTCAACAGCATAACCGGTAGAAAAAGATTTTTTTGAAAAAATCCTAAGCCCCGGGGTCACAATTTCATAAAAAATCTGACTTTCGGCAATTCACTCAAAAATGGTGCCAGACGGTTGCAAATGATCCTCTGAAAGGTTTAGGAATGGAAATAGAAGAAATCAGCCCTTGACAACTTAACCAGCAGAAAAAGATTTTTTTGAAAAAATCCCTAAGCCCCGGGGTCACAAATTCATAAAAAATCTGACTTCCGGCCATTCACTAAAAAATGGTGCCAAACGGTTGCAAATTCTCCCCTGAAAGGTTTGGCGGTTGAAACAGAAGGCTTTTTATCACAGGAAAAGAAATCAGCCCTGAACAACTTAACCGGCAGAAAAAGATTTTTTTGAAAAAATCCTAAGCCCCGGGGTCACAATTTCATAAAAAAACTGACTTTCGGCAATTCACTCAAAAATGGTGCCCGACGGTTGCAAATTATCCTCTGAAAGGTTTGGGAATGGAAATAGTAGAAATCAGCCCTTGACAACGTAACCGGCAGAAAAATTTTTTTTTAAAAAAAATCCTAAGCCCCGGGGTCACAATTTCATAAAAAATCTGACTTTCGGCAATTCACTCAAAAATTGTGCCAAAAATTCCAAATTCTCCCCTGAAGGGTTTGGCGGTCGAAACGGATGGCTTTTTATCACAGGACACGAAATCAGCCCTCGACAACTTAACCGGCAGAAAAAGATGTTTTGAAAAAATCCTAAGCCCCGGGGTCACAATTTCATAAAAAATCTGACTTTCAGCAATTCACTCTAAAATGGTCCCAAACGGTTCCAAATGATCCCCTGAAAGGTTTGGCGGTTGAAACACAAGGCCTTTTATCACAGGAAAAGTAATCAGCCCTCAACAACATAACCGGCAGAAAAAGATTTTTTTGAAAAAATCCTAAGCCCCGGGGTCACAATTTTATAAAAAATTTGACTTTTGGCAATTCACTCAAAAATTGTGCCAAAAGGTTCCAAATTCACCCCTGAAAGGTTTGGCGGTCGAAACAGAAGGCTTTTTATCACAGGAAAAGAAATCAGCCCTCAACAACTTAACCGGCAGAAAAAGATTTTTTTGAAAAAATCCTATGCCCCGGGGTCACAATTTCATAAAAAAATCTGACTTTCGGCAATTCACTCAAAAATGGTGCCAGACGGTTGCAAATGATCCTCTGAAAGGTTTGGGAATGGAAATAGAAGAAATCAGCCCTCGACAACTTAACCGGCAATAAAAGATTTTTTTGAAAAAATCCCTAAGCCCCGGGGTCACAATTTCATAAAAAGTCTGACTTTCGGCAATTCATTAAAAAATGGTGCCAAACGGTTCCAAATGATCCCCGGAAAGGTTTGGGAATGGAAATAGAAGAAATCAGCCCTCGACAACTTAACCGGCAGAAAAAGTTTTTTTGAAAAAATCCCTAATCCCCGGGGTCACAATTTCATAAAAAATCTGACTTTCGGCAATTTACTCAAAAATGGTGCCAAACGGTTGCAAAAGCTCCCCTGAAAGGTTTGGCGGTTGAAACAGAAGGCTTTTTATCACAGGAAAAGAAATCAGCCCTCAACAACTTAACCGGCAGAAAAAGATTTTTTTGAAAAAATCCTAAGCCCCGGGGTCACAATTTCATAAAAAAATCTGACTTTCGGCAATTCATTTAAAAATGGTGACAAACGGTTCCAAATGATCCCCTGAAAGGTTTGGCGGTTGAAACACAAGGCTTTTTATCACAGGAAAAGAAATCAGCCCTCACCAACTTAACAGGCAGAAAATTTTTTTTTTGAAAAGATCCTAAGCCCCGGGGTCACAATTTCATAAAGAATCTGACTTTTGGCAATTCACTCAAAAATTGTGCCAAAAGGTTCCAAATTCTCCCCTGAAAGGTTTCGCGGTCGAAACAGATGGCTTTTTATCACAGGACACGAAATCAGCCCTCGACAACTTAACCGGCAGAAAAAGATTTTTTTGTAAAAATCCCTAAGCCCCGGGGTCACAATTTCATAAAAAGTCTGACTTTCGGCAATTCATTAAAAAATGGTGTCAAACGGTTCCAAATGATCCCCGGAAAGGTTTGGGAATGGAAATAGAAGAAATCAGCCCTCGACAACTTAACCGGCAGAAAAAGTTTTTTTGAAAAAATCCCTAATCCCCGGGGTCACAATTTCATAAAAAATCTGACTTTCAGCAATTCACTCTAAAATGGTCCCCAACGGTTCCAAATGATCCCCTGAAAGGTTTGGCGGTTGAAACACAAGGCCTTTTATCACAGGAAAAGTAATCAGCCCTCAACAACATAACCGGCAGAAAAAGATTTTTTTGAAAAAATCCTAAGCCCCGGGGTCACAATTTTATAAAAAATTTGACTTTTGGCAATTCACTCAAAAATTGTGCCAAAAGGTTCCAAATTCACCCCTGAAAGGTTTGGCGGTCGAAACAGATGGCTTTTTATCACAGGACACGAAATCAGCCCTCAACAACTTAACCGGCAGAAAAAGGTTTTTTTCGAAAAAATCCTAAGCCCCGGGGTCACAATTTCATAAAAAGTCTGACTTTTGGCAATTCATTAAAAAATGGTGCCAAACGGTTCCAAATGATCCCCGGAAAGGTTTGGCGGTTGAAACAGAAGGCTTTTTATCACAGGAAAAGAAATCAGCCCTCAACAACTTAACCGGCAGAAAAAGATTTTTTTGAAAAAATCCTAAGCCCCGGGGTCACAATTTCATAAAAAAACTGACTTTCGGCAATTCACTCAAAAATGGTGCCCGACGGTTGCAAATTATCCTCTGAAAGGTTTGGGAATGGAAATAGAAGAAATCAGCCCTCGACAACTTAACCGGCAGAAAAAGATTTTTTTGAAAAAATCCCTAAGCCCCGGGGTCACAAATTCATAAAAAATCTGACTTTCGGCAATTTACTCAAAAATGGTGCCAAACGGTTGCAAATGCTCCCCTGAAAGGTTTGGCGGTCGAAACAGATGGCTTTTTATCACAGCAAAAGAAATCATCCCTCAACAACTTAACCGGCAGAAAAAGATTTTTTTGAAAAAATCCTAAGCCCCGGGGTCACAATTTCATAAAAAATCTGACTTTTGGCAATTCATTAATAAATGGTGCCAAACGGTTTCAAATGATCCCCGGAAAGGTTTGGCGGTTGAAACAGAAGGCTTTTTATCACAGGACAAGAAATCAGCCCTCGACAACTTAACCGGCAGAAAAAGGTTTTTTTCGAAAAAATCCTAAGCCCCGGGGTCACAATTTCATAAAAAATCTGACTTTCGGCAATTCACTCAAAATTTGTGCCAAAAATTCCAAATTCTCCCCTGAAAGGTTTGGCGGTCGAAACAGATGGCTTTTTATCACAGGACACGAAATCAGCCCTCGACAACTTAACCGGCAGAAAAAGATGTTTTGAAAAAATCCTAAGCCCCGGGGTCACAATTTCATAAAAAATCTGCCTTTCGGCAATTCACTGAAAAATGGTGCCAGACGGTTGCAAATGATCCTCTGAATGGTTTGGGAATGGAAATAGAAGAAATCAGCCCTCGACAACTTAACCGGCAGAAAAAGTTTTTTTGAAAAAATCCCTAATCCCCGGGGTCACAAATTCATAAAAAATCTGACTTTCGGCAATTTACTCAAAAATGGTGCCAAACGGTTGCAAATGCTCCCCTGAAAGGTTTGGCGGTTGAAACAGAAGGCTTTTTATCACAGGACAAGAAATCAGCCCTCAACAACTTAACCGGCAGAAAAAGATTTTTTTGAAAAAATCCTAAGCCCCGGGGTCACAATTTCATAAAAAATCTGACTTTCGGCAATTCACTCAAAAATGGTGCCAGACGGTTGCAAATGATCCTCTGAAAGGTTTGGGAATGGAAATAGAAGAAATCAGCCCTCGACAACTTCACCGGCAGAAGAAGATTTCATCAAAATTCTGACTTTCGGCAATTCACTCAAAAATGGTGCCAAACGGTTGCAAATGCTCCCCTGAGAGTTTTGGCAGTGGAAACAGAAGGGTTTTCATCATAGGACAAGAAATCAGACCTCGACAACTTAACCGGCAGAAAAAGATTTTTTTGAAAAAATCCCTAAGCCCCGGGGTCACAAATTCATAAAAAGTCTGACTTTCGGCAATTCACTCAAAAATGGTGCCCGACGGTTGCAAATTATCCTCTGAAAGGTTTCGGAATGGAAATAGAAGAAATCAGCCCTCGACAACGTAACCGGCAGAAAAAGATTTTTTTGAAAAAATCCTAAGCCCCGGGGTCACAAATTCATAAAAAATCTGACTTTCGGCAATTCACTCAAAAATTGTGCCAAACGGTTCCAAATGCTCCCCTGAAAAGTTTGGCGGTTGAAACAGATGGCTTTTTATCACAGGAAAAGAATAAAGCCCTCACCAACTTAACAGGCAGAAAAAGATTTTTTTGAAAAAATCCTAAGCCCCGGGGTCACAATTTCATAAAAAATCTGACTTTCGGCAATTCACTCAAAAATTGTGCCAAAAATTCCAAATTCTCCCCTGAAAGGTTTGGCGGTCGAAACAGATGGCTTTTTATCACAGGACACGAAATCAGCCCTCGACAACTTAACCGGCAGAAAAAGATGTTTTGAAAAAATCCTAAGCCCCGGGGTCACAATTTCATAAAAAATCTGACTTTCAGCAATTCACTCTAAAATGGTCCCAAACGGTTCCAAATGATCCCCTGAAAGGTTTGGCGGTTGAAACACAAGGCCTTTTATCACAGGAAAAGTAATCAGCCCTCAACAACATAACCGGCAGAAAAAGATTTTTTTGAAAAAATCCTAAGCCCCGGGGTCACAATTTTATAAAAAATTTGACTTTTGGCAATTCACTCAAAAATTGTGCCAAAAGGTTCCAAATTCACCCCTGAAAGGTTTGGCGGTCGAAACAGAAGGCTTTTTATCACAGGAAAAGAAATCAGCCCTCAACAACTTAACCGGCAGAAAAAGATTTTTTTGAAAAAATCCTATGCCCCGGGGTCACAATTTCATAAAAAAATCTGACTTTCGGCAATTCACTCAAAAATGGTGCCAGACGGTTGCAAATGATCCTCTGAAATGTTTGGGAATGGAAATAGAAGAAATCAGCCCTCGACAACTTAACCGGCAATAAAAGATTTTTTTGAAAAAATCCCTAAGCCCCGGGGTCACAAATTCATAAAAAATCTGACTTTCGGCAATTTACTCAAAAATGGTGCCAAACGGTTGCAAATGCTCCACTGAAAGGTTTGGCGGTCGAAACAGATGGCTTTTTATCACAGCAAAAGAAATCATCCCTCAACAACTTAACCGGCAGAAAAAGATTTTTTTGAAAAAATCCTAAGCCCCGGGGTCACAATTTCATAAAAAATCTGACTTTTGGCAATTCATTAAAAAATGGTGCCAAGCGGTTTCAAATGATCCCCGGAAAGGTTTGGCGGTTGAAACAGAAGGCTTTTTATCACAGGACAAGAAATCAGCCCTCAAAAACTTAACCGGCAGAAAAAGATTTTTTTGAAAAAATCCTAAGCCCCGGGGTCACAATTTCATAAAAAATCTGACTTTCGGCAATTCACTCAAAAATGGTGCCAGACGGTTGTAAATGATCCTCTGAATGGTTTGGGAATGGAAATAGAAGAAATCAGCCCTCGACAACTTAACCGGCAGAAAAAGTTTTTTTGAAAAAATCCCTAATCCCCGGGGTCACAAATTCATAAAAAATCTGACTTTCGGCAATTTACTCAAAAATGGTGCCAAACGGTTGCAAAAGCTCCCCTGAAAGGTTTGGCGGTTGAAACAGAAGGCTTTTTATCACAGGAAAAGAAATCAGCCCTCAACAACTTAACCGGCAGAAAAAGATTTTTTTGAAAATATCCTAAGCCCCGGGGTCACAATTTCATAAAAAATCTGACTTTAGGCAATTCACTCAAAAATGGTGCCAGACGGTTGTAAATTCTCCCCTGAAAGGTTTGGCGGTTGAAACAGAAGTCTTTTTATCACAGGAAAAGAAATCAGCCCTCAACAACATAACCGGTAGAAAAAGATTTTTTTGAAAAAATCCTAAGCCCCGGGGTCACAATTTCATAAAAAATCTGACTTTCGGCAATTCACTCAAAAATGGTGCCAGACGGTTGCAAATGATCCTCTGAAAGGTTTAGGAATGGAAATAGAAGAAATCAGCCCTTGACAACTTAACCAGCAGAAAAAGATTTTTTTGAAAAAATCCCTAAGCCCCGGGGTCACAAATTCATAAAAAATCTGACTTCCGGCCATTCACTAAAAAATGGTGCCAAACGGTTGCAAATTCTCCCCTGAAAGGTTTGGCGGTTGAAACAGAAGGCTTTTTATCACAGGAAAAGAAATCAGCCCTGAACAACTTAACCGGCAGAAAAAGATTTTTTTGAAAAAATCCTAAGCCCCGGGGTCACAATTTCATAAAAAAACTGACTTTCGGCAATTCACTCAAAAATGGTGCCCGACGGTTGCAAATTATCCTCTGAAAGGTTTGGGAATGGAAATAGTAGAAATCAGCCCTTGACAACGTAACCGGCAGAAAAAAATTTTTTTGAAAAAATCCTAAGCCCCGGGGTCACAATTTCATAAAAAATCTGACTTTCGGCAATTCACTCAAAAATTGTGCCAAAAATTCCAAATTCTCCCCTGAAGGGTTTGGCGGTCGAAACGGATGGCTTTTTATCACAGGACACGAAATCAGCCCTCGACAACTTAACCGGCAGAAAAAGATGTTTTGAAAAAATCCTAAGCCCCGGGGTCACAATTTCATAAAAAATCTGACTTTCAGCAATTCACTCTAAAATGGTCCCAAACGGTTCCAAATGATCCCCTGAAAGGTTTGGCGGTTGAAACACAAGGCCTTTTATCACAGGAAAAGTAATCAGCCCTCAACAACATAACCGGCAGAAAAAGATTTTTTTGAAAAAATCCTAAGCCCCGGGGTCACAATTTTATAAAAAATTTGACTTTTGGCAATTCACTCAAAAATTGTGCCAAAAGGTTCCAAATTCACCCCTGAAAGGTTTGGCGGTCGAAACAGAAGGCTTTTTATCACAGGAAAAGAAATCAGCCCTCAACAACTTAACCGGCAGAAAAAGATTTTTTTGAAAAAATCCTATGCCCCGGGGTCACAATTTCATAAAAAAATCTGACTTTCGGCAATTCACTCAAAAATGGTGCCAGACGGTTGCAAATGATCCTCTGAAAGGTTTGGGAATGGAAATAGAAGAAATCAGCCCTCGACAACTTAACCGGCAATAAAAGATTTTTTTGAAAAAATCCGTAAGCCCCGGGGTCACAAATTCATAAAAAATCTGACTTTCCGCAATTCACTCAAAAATAGTGCCAAACAGTTCCAAATGATCCCCTGAAAGGTTTCGCAGTTGAAACAGAAGGCTTTTTATCACAGGAAAAGAAATCAGCCCTCACCAACTTAACAGGCAGAAAAAATTTTTTTTGAAAAGATCCTAAGCCCCGGGGTCACAATTTCATAAAAAATCTGACTTTTGGCAATTTACTCAAAAATTGTGCCAAAAGGTTCCAAATTCTCCCCTGAAAGGTTTGGCGGTCGAAACAGATGGCTTTTTATCACAGGACACGAAATCAGCCTCGACAACTTAACCGGCAGAAAAAGATTTTTTTGAAAAAATCCCTAAGCCCCGGGGTCACAAATTCATAAAAAATCTGACTTTCGGCAATTTACTCAAAAATGGTGCCAAACGGTTGCAAATGCTCCTCTGAAAGGTTTGGTGGTCGAAACAGATGGCTTTTTATCATAGCAAAAGAAATCATCCCTCAACAACTTAACCGGCAGAAAAAGATTTTTTTGAAAAAATCCCTAAGCCCCGGGGTCACAAATTCATAAAAAGTCTGACTTTCGGCAATTCATTAAAAAATGGTGCCAAACGGTTTCAAATGATCCCCGGAAAGGTTTGGCGGTTGAAACAGAAGGCTTTTTATCACAGGACAAGAAATCAGCCCTCAACAACTTAACCGGCAGAAAAAGATTTTTTTGAAAAAATCCCTAAGCCCCGGGGTCACAATTTCATAAAAAATCTGACTTTCGCCAATTCACTCAAAAATTGTGCCAAACGGTTCCAAATGCTCCCCTGAAAAGTTTGGCGGTTGAAACAGATGGCTTTTTATCACAGGAAAAGAATAAAGCCCTCACCAACTTAACAGGCAGAAAAAGATTTTTTTGAAAAAATCCTAAGCCCCGGGGTCACAATTTCATAAAAAATCTGACTTTCGGCAATTCACTCAAAAATTGTGCCAAAAATTCCAAATTCTCCCCTGAACGGTTTGGCGGTTGAAACAGAAGGCTTTTTATCACAGGACAAGAAATCAGCCCTCAACAACTTAACCGGCAGAAAAATATTTTTTTGAAAAAATCCTAAGCCCCGGGGTCACAATTTCATAAAAAATCTGACTTTCGGCAATTCACTCAAAAATGGTGCCAGACGGTTGCAAATGATCCTCTGAAAGGTTTGGGAATGGAAATAGAAGAAATCAGCCCTCGACAACTTCACCGGCAGAAGAAGATTTCATCAAAATTCTGACTTTCGGCATTTCAGTCAAAAATGGTGCCAAACGGTTGCAAATGCTCCCCTGAGAGTTTTGGCAGTGGAAACAGAAGGGTTTTCATCATAGGACAAGAAATCAGACCTCGACAACTTAACCGGCAGAAAAAGATTTTTTTGAAAAAATCCCTAAGCCCCGGGGTCACAAATTCATAAAAAATCTGACTTTCGGCAATTCACTCAAAAATTGTGCCAAACGGTTCCAAATGCTCCCCTGAAAAGTTTGGCGGTTGAAACAGATGGCTTTTTATCACAGGAAAAGAATAAAGCCCTCACCAACTTAACAGGCAGAAAAAGATTTTTTTGAAAAAATCCTAAGCCCCGGGGTCACAATTTCATAAAAAATCTGACTTTCGGCAATTCACTCAAAAATTGTGCCAAAAATTCCAAATTCTCCCCTGAAAGGTTTGGCGGTCGAAACAGATGGCTTTTTATCACAGGACACGAAATCAGCCCTCGACAACTTAACCGGCAGAAAAAGATGTTTTGAAAAAATCCTAAGCCCCGGGGTCACAATTTCATAAAAAATCTGACTTTCAGCAATTCACTCTAAAATGGTCCCAAACGGTTCCAAATGATCCCCTGAAAGGTTTGGCGGTTGAAACACAAGGCCTTTTATCACAGGAAAAGTAATCAGCCCTCAACAACATAACCGGCAGAAAAAGATTTTTTTGAAAAAATCCTAAGCCCCGGGGTCACAATTTTATAAAAAATTTGACTTTTGGCAATTCACTCAAAAATTGTGCCAAAAGGTTCCAAATTCACGCCTGAAAGGTTTGGCGGTCGAAACAGAAGGCTTTTTATCACAGGAAAAGAAATCAGCCCTCAACAACTTAACCGGCAGAAAAAGATTTTTTTGAAAAAATCCTATGCCCCGGGGTCACAATTTCATAAAAAAATCTGACTTTCGGCAATTCACTCAAAAATGGTGCCAGACGGTTGCAAATGATCCTCTGAAATGTTTGGGAATGGAAATAGAAGAAATCAGCCCTCGACAACTTAACCGGCAATAAAAGATTTTTTTGAAAAAATCCCTAAGCCCCGGGGTCACAAATTCATAAAAAATCTGACTTTCGGCAATTTACTCAAAAATGGTGCCAAACGGTTGCAAATGCTCCACTGAAAGGTTTGGCGGTCGAAACAGATGGCTTTTTATCACAGCAAAAGAAATCATCCCTCAACAACTTAACCGGCAGAAAGAGATTTTTTTGAAAAAATCCTAAGCCCCGGGGTCACAATTTCATAAAAAATCTGACTTTTGGCAATTCATTAATAAATGGTGCCAAACGGTTTCAAATGATCCCCGGAAAGGTTTGGCGGTTGAAACAGAAGGCTTTTTATCACAGGACAAGAAATCAGCCCTCGACAACTTAACCGGCAGAAAAAGGTTTTTTTCGAAAAAATCCTAAGCCCCGGGGTCACAATTTCATAAAAAATCTGACTTTCGGCAATTCACTCAAAATTTGTGCCAAAAATTCCAAATTCTCCCCTGAAAGGTTTGGCGGTCGAAACAGATGGCTTTTTATCACAGGACACGAAATCAGCCCTCGACAACTTAACCGGCAGAAAAAGATGTTTTGAAAAAATCCTAAGCCCCGGGGTCACAATTTCATAAAAAATCTGCCTTTCGGCAATTCACTGAAAAATGGTGCCAGACGGTTGCAAATGATCCTCTGAATGGTTTGGGAATGGAAATAGAAGAAATCAGCCCTCGACAACTTAACCGGCAGAAAAAGTTTTTTTGAAAAAATCCCTAATCCCCGGGGTCACAAATTCATAAAAAATCTGACTTTCGGCAATTTACTCAAAAATGGTGCCAAACGGTTGCAAATGCTCCCCTGAAAGGTTTGGCGGTTGAAACAGAAGGCTTTTTATCACAGGACAAGAAATCAGCCCTCAACAACTTAACCGGCAGAAAAAGATTTTTTTGAAAAAATCCTAAGCCCCGGGGTCACAATTTCATAAAAAATCTGACTTTCGGCAATTCACTCAAAAATGGTGCCAGACGGTTGCAAATGATCCTCTGAAAGGTTTGGGAATGGAAATAGAAGAAATCAGCCCTCGACAACTTCACCGGCAGAAGAAGATTTCATCAAAATTCTGACTTTCGGCAATTCACTCAAAAATGGTGCCAAACGGTTGCAAATGCTCCCCTGAGAGTTTTGGCAGTGGAAACAGAAGGGTTTTCATCATAGGACAAGAAATCAGACCTCGACAACTTAACCGGCAGAAAAAGATTTTTTTGAAAAAATCACTAAGCCCCGGGGTCACAAATTCATAAAAAGTCTGACTTTCGGCAATTCACTCAAAAATGGTGCCCGACGGTTGCAAATTATCCTCTGAAAGGTTTCGGAATGGAAATAGAAGAAATCAGCCCTCGACAACGTAACCGGCAGAAAAAGATTTTTTTGAAAAAATCCTAAGCCCCGGGGTCACAAATTCATAAAAAATCTGACTTTCGGCAATTCACTCAAAAATTGTGCCAAACGGTTCCAAATGCTCCCCTGAAAAGTTTGGCGGTTGAAACAGATGGCTTTTTATCACAGGAAAAGAATAAAGCCCTCACCAACTTAACAGGCAGAAAAAGATTTTTTTGAAAAAATCCTAAGCCCCGGGGTCACAATTTCATAAAAAATCTGACTTTCGGCAATTCACTCAAAAATTGTGCCAAAAATTCCAAATTCTCCCCTGAAAGGTTTGGCGGTCGAAACAGATGGCTTTTTATCACAGGACACGAAATCAGCCCTCGACAACTTAACCGGCAGAAAAAGATGTTTTGAAAAAATCCTAAGCCCCGGGGTCACAATTTCATAAAAAATCTGACTTTCAGCAATTCACTCTAAAATGGTCCCAAACGGTTCCAAATGATCCCCTGAAAGGTTTGGCGGTTGAAACACAAGGCCTTTTATCACAGGAAAAGTAATCAGCCCTCAACAACATAACCGGCAGAAAAAGATTTTTTTGAAAAAATCCTAAGCCCCGGGGTCACAATTTTATAAAAAATTTGACTTTTGGCAATTCACTCAAAAATTGTGCCAAAAGGTTCCAAATTCACCCCTGAAAGGTTTGGCGGTCGAAACAGAAGGCTTTTTATCACAGGAAAAGAAATCAGCCCTCAACAACTTAACCGGCAGAAAAAGATTTTTTTGAAAAAATCCTATGCCCCGGGGTCACAATTTCATAAAAAAATCTGACTTTCGGCAATTCACTCAAAAATGGTGCCAGACGGTTGCAAATGATCCTCTGAAATGTTTGGGAATGGAAATAGAAGAAATCAGCCCTCGACAACTTAACCGGCAATAAAAGATTTTTTTGAAAAAATCCCTAAGCCCCGGGGTCACAAATTCATAAAAAATCTGACTTTCGGCAATTTACTCAAAAATGGTGCCAAACGGTTGCAAATGCTCCACTGAAAGGTTTGGCGGTCGAAACAGATGGCTTTTTATCACAGCAAAAGAAATCATCCCTCAACAACTTAACCGGCAGAAAAAGATTTTTTTGAAAAAATCCTAAGCCCCGGGGTCACAATTTCATAAAAAAATCTGACTTTCGGCAATTCATTTAAAAATGGTGACAAACGGTTCCAAATGATCCCCTGAAAGGTTTGGCGGTTGAAACACAAGGCTTTTTATCACAGGAAAAGAAATCAGCCCTCACCAACTTAACAGGCAGAAAATTTTTTTTTTGAAAAGATCCTAAGCCCCGGGGTCACAATTTCATAAAGAATCTGACTTTTGGCAATTCACTCAAAAATTGTGCCAAAAGGTTCCAAATTCTCCCCTGAAAGGTTTCGCGGTCGAAACAGATGGCTTTTTATCACAGGACACGAAATCAGCCCTCGACAACTTAACCGGCAGAAAAAGATTTTTTTGTAAAAATCCCTAAGCCCCGGGGTCACAATTTCATAAAAAGTCTGACTTTCGGCAATTCATTAAAAAATGGTGTCAAACGGTTCCAAATGATCCCCGGAAAGGTTTGGGAATGGAAATAGAAGAAATCAGCCCTCGACAACTTAACCGGCAGAAAAAGTTTTTTTGAAAAAATCCCTAATCCCCGGGGTCACAATTTCATAAAAAATCTGACTTTCAGCAATTCACTCTAAAATGGTCCCCAACGGTTCCAAATGATCCCCTGAAAGGTTTGGCGGTTGAAACACAAGGCCTTTTATCACAGGAAAAGTAATCAGCCCTCAACAACATAACCGGCAGAAAAAGATTTTTTTGAAAAAATCCTAAGCCCCGGGGTCACAATTTTATAAAAAATTTGACTTTTGGCAATTCACTCAAAAATTGTGCCAAAAGGTTCCAAATTCACCCCTGAAAGGTTTGGCGGTCGAAACAGATGGCTTTTTATCACAGGACACGAAATCAGCCCTCAACAACTTAACCGGCAGAAAAAGGTTTTTTTCGAAAAAATCCTAAGCCCCGGGGTCACAATTTCATAAAAAGTCTGACTTTTGGCAATTCATTAAAAAATGGTGCCAAACGGTTCCAAATGATCCCCGGAAAGGTTTGGCGGTTGAAACAGAAGGCTTTTTATCACAGGAAAAGAAATCAGCCCTCAACAACTTAACCGGCAGAAAAAGATTTTTTTGAAAAAATCCTAAGCCCCGGGGTCACAATTTCATAAAAAAACTGACTTTCGGCAATTCACTCAAAAATGGTGCCCGACGGTTGCAAATTATCCTCTGAAAGGTTTGGGAATGGAAATAGAAGAAATCAGCCCTCGACAACTTAACCGGCAGAAAAAGATTTTTTTGAAAAAATCCCTAAGCCCCGGGGTCACAAATTCATAAAAAATCTGACTTTCGGCAATTTACTCAAAAATGGTGCCAAACGGTTGCAAATGCTCCCCTGAAAGGTTTGGCGGTCGAAACAGATGGCTTTTTATCACAGCAAAAGAAATCATCCCTCAACAACTTAACCGGCAGAAAAAGATTTTTTTGAAAAAATCCTAAGCCCCGGGGTCACAATTTCATAAAAAATCTGACTTTTGGCAATTCATTAATAAATGGTGCCAAACGGTTTCAAATGATCCCCGGAAAGGTTTGGCGGTTGAAACAGAAGGCTTTTTATCACAGGACAAGAAATCAGCCCTCGACAACTTAACCGGCAGAAAAAGATTTTTTTGAAAAAATCCTAAGCCCCGGGGTCACAATTTCATAAAAAATCTGATTTTCGGCAATTCACTCAAAATTTGTGCCAAAAATTCCAAATTCTCCCCTGAAAGGTTTGGCGGTCGAAACAGATGGCTTTTTATCACAGGACACGAAATCAGCCCTCGACAACTTAACCGGCAGAAAAAGATGTTTTGAAAAAATCCTAAGCCCCGGGGTCACAATTTCATAAAAAATCTGCCTTTCGGCAATTCACTGAAAAATGGTGCCAGACGGTTGCAAATGATCCTCTGAATGGTTTGGGAATGGAAATAGAAGAAATCAGCCCTCGACAACTTAACCGGCAGAAAAAGTTTTTTTGAAAAAATCCCTAATCCCCGGGGTCACAAATTCATAAAAAATCTGACTTTCGGCAATTTACTCAAAAATGGTGCCAAACGGTTGCAAATGCTCCCCTGAAAGGTTTGGCGGTTGAAACAGAAGGCTTTTTATCACAGGACAAGAAATCAGCCCTCAACAACTTAACCGGCAGAAAAAGATTTTTTTGAAAAAATCCTAAGCCCCGGGGTCACAATTTCATAAAAAATCTGACTTTCGGCAATTCACTCAAAAATGGTGCCAGACGGTTGCAAATGATCCTCTGAAAGGTTTGGGAATGGAAATAGAAGAAATCAGCCCTCGACAACTTCACCGGCAGAAGAAGATTTCATCAAAATTCTGACTTTCGGCAATTCACTCAAAAATGGTGCCAAACGGTTGCAAATGCTCCCCTGAGAGTTTTGGCAGTGGAAACAGAAGGGTTTTCATCATAGGACAAGAAATCAGACCTCGACAACTTAACCGGCAGAAAAAGATTTTTTTGAAAAAATCCCTAAGCCCCGGGGTCACAAATTCATAAAAAGTCTGACTTTCGGCAATTCACTCAAAAATGGTGCCCGACGGTTGCAAATTATCCTCTGAAAGGTTTCGGAATGGAAATAGAAGAAATCAGCCCTCGACAACGTAACCGGCAGAAAAAGATTTTTTTGAAAAAATCCTAAGCCCCGGGGTCACAAATTCATAAAAAATCTGACTTTCGGCAATTCACTCAAAAATTGTGCCAAACGGTTCCAAATGCTCCCCTGAAAAGTTTGGCGGTTGAAACAGATGGCTTTTTATCACAGGAAAAGAATAAAGCCCTCACCAACTTAACAGGCAGAAAAAGATTTTTTTGAAAAAATCCTAAGCCCCGGGGTCACAATTTCATAAAAAATCTGACTTTCGGCAATTCACTCAAAAATTGTGCCAAAAATTCCAAATTCTCCCCTGAAAGGTTTGGCGGTCGAAACAGATGGCTTTTTATCACAGGACACGAAATCAGCCCTCGACAACTTAACCGGCAGAAAAAGATGTTTTGAAAAAATCCTAAGCCCCGGGGTCACAATTTCATAAAAAATCTGACTTTCAGCAATTCACTCTAAAATGGTCCCAAACGGTTCCAAATGATCCCCTGAAAGGTTTGGCGGTTGAAACACAAGGCCTTTTATCACAGGAAAAGTAATCAGCCCTCAACAACATAACCGGCAGAAAAAGATTTTTTTGAAAAAATCCTAAGCCCCGGGGTCACAATTTTATAAAAAATTTGACTTTTGGCAATTCACTCAAAAATTGTGCCAAAAGGTTCCAAATTCACCCCTGAAAGGTTTGGCGGTCGAAACAGAAGGCTTTTTATCACAGGAAAAGAAATCAGCCCTCAACAACTTAACCGGCAGAAAAAGATTTTTTTGAAAAAATCCTATGCCCCGGGGTCACAATTTCATAAAAAAATCTGACTTTCGGCAATTCACTCAAAAATGGTGCCAGACGGTTGCAAATGATCCTCTGAAATGTTTGGGAATGGAAATAGAAGAAATCAGCCCTCGACAACTTAACCGGCAATAAAAGATTTTTTTGAAAAAATCCCTAAGCCCCGGGGTCACAAATTCATAAAAAATCTGACTTTCGGCAATTTACTCAAAAATGGTGCCAAACGGTTGCAAATGCTCCACTGAAAGGTTTGGCGGTCGAAACAGATGGCTTTTTATCACAGCAAAAGAAATCATCCCTCAACAACTTAACCGGCAGAAAAAGATTTTTTTGAAAAAATCCTAAGCCCCGGGGTCACAATTTCATAAAAAATCTGACTTTTGGCAATTCATTAAAAAATGGTGCCAAGCGGTTTCAAATGATCCCCGGAAAGGTTTGGCGGTTGAAACAGAAGGCTTTTTATCACAGGACAAGAAATCAGCCCTCAAAAACTTAACCGGCAGAAAAAGATTTTTTTGAAAAAATCCTAAGCCCCGGGGTCACAATTTCATAAAAAATCTGACTTTCGGCAATTCACTCAAAAATTGTGCCAAAAATTCCAAATTCTCCCCTGAACGGTTTGGCGGTCGAAACAGATGGCTTTTTATCACAGGACACGAAATCAGCCCTCGACAACTTAACCGGCAGAAAAAGATGTTTTGAAAAAATCCTAAGCCCCGGGGTCACAATTTCATAAAAAATCTGACTTTCGGCAATTCACTCAAAAATGGTGCCAGACGGTTGCAAATGATCCTCTGAATGGTTTGGGAATGGAAATAGAAGAAATCAGCCCTCGACAACTTAACCGGCAGAAAAAGTTTTTTTGAAAAAATCCCTAATCCCCGGGGTCACAAATTCATAAAAAATCTGACTTTCGGCAATTTACTCAAAAATGGTGCCAAACGGTTGCAAAAGCTCCCCTGAAAGGTTTGGCGGTTGAAACAGAAGGCTTTTTATCACAGGAAAAGAAATCAGCCCTCAACAACTTAACCGGCAGAAAAAGATTTTTTTGAAAATATCCTAAGCCCCGGGGTCACAATTTCATAAAAAATCTGACTTTAGGCAATTCACTCAAAAATGGTGCCAGACGGTTGTAAATTCTCCCCTGAAAGGTTTGGCGGTTGAAACAGAAGTCTTTTTATCACAGGAAAAGAAATCAGCCCTCAACAACATAACCGGTAGAAAAAGATTTTTTTGAAAAAATCCTAAGCCCCGGGGTCACAATTTCATAAAAAATCTGACTTTCGGCAATTCACTCAAAAATGGTGCCAGACGGTTGCAAATGATCCTCTGAAAGGTTTAGGAATGGAAATAGAAGAAATCAGCCCTTGACAACTTAACCAGCAGAAAAAGATTTTTTTGAAAAAATCCCTAAGCCCCGGGGTCACAAATTCATAAAAAATCTGACTTCCGGCCATTCACTAAAAAATGGTGCCAAACGGTTGCAAATTCTCCCCTGAAAGGTTTGGCGGTTGAAACAGAAGGCTTTTTATCACAGGAAAAGAAATCAGCCCTGAACAACTTAACCGGCAGAAAAAGATTTTTTTGAAAAAATCCTAAGCCCCGGGGTCACAATTTCATAAAAAAACTGACTTTCGGCAATTCACTCAAAAATGGTGCCCGACGGTTGCAAATTATCCTCTGAAAGGTTTGGGAATGGAAATAGTAGAAATCAGCCCTTGAAAACGTAACCGGCAGAAAAATTTTTTTTTTGAAAAAATCCTAAGCCCCGGGGTCACAATTTCATAAAAAATCTGACTTTCGGCAATTCACTCAAAAATTGTGCCAAAAATTCCAAATTCTCCCCTGAAGGGTTTGGCGGTCGAAACGGATGGCTTTTTGTCACAGGACACGAAATCAGCCCTCGACAACTTAACCGGCAGAAAAAGATGTTTTGAAAAAATCCTAAGCCCCGGGGTCACAATTTCATAAAAAATCTGACTTTCAGCAATTCACTCTACAATGGTCCCAAACGGTTCCAAATGATCCCCTGAAAGGTTTGGCGGTTGAAACACAAGGCCTTTTATCACAGGAAAAGTAATCAGCCCTCAACAACATAACCGGCAGAAAAAGATTTTTTTGAAAAAATCCTAAGCCCCGGGGTCACAATTTTATAAAAAATTTGACTTTTGGCAATTCACTCAAAAATTGTGCCAAAAGGTTCCAAATTCACCCCTGAAAGGTTTGGCGGTCGAAACAGAAGGCTTTTTATCACAGGAAAAGAAATCAGCCCTCAACAACTTAACCGGCAGAAAAAGATTTTTTTGAAAAAATCCTATGCCCCGGGGTCACAATTTCATAAAAAAATCTGACTTTCGGCAATTCACTCAAAAATGGTGCCAGACGGTTGCAAATGATCCTCTGAAAGGTTTGGGAATGGAAATAGAAGAAATCAGCCCTCGACAACTTAACCGGCAATAAAAGATTTTTTTGAAAAAATCCCTAAGCCCCGGGGTCACAAATTCATAAAAAATCTGACTTTCCGCAATTCACTCAAAAATAGTGCCAAACAGTTCCAAATGATCCCCTGAAAGGTTTCGCAGTTGAAACAGAAGGCTTTTTATCACAGGAAAAGAAATCAGCCCTCACCAACTTAACAGGCAGAAAAAAATTTTTTTGAAAAGATCCTAAGCCCCGGGGTCACAATTTCATAAAAAATCTGACTTTTGGCAATTCACTCAAAAATTGTGCCAAAAGGTTCCAAATTCTCCCCTGAAAGGTTTGGCGGTCGAAACAGATGGCTTTTTATCACAGGACACGAAATCAGCCTCGACAACTTAACCGGCAGAAAAAGATTTTTTTGAAAAAATCCCTAAGCCCCGGGGTCACAAATTCATAAAAAATCTGACTTTCGGCAATTTACTCAAAAATGGTGCCAAACGGTTGCAAATGCTCCTCTGAAAGGTTTGGTGGTCGAAACAGATGGCTTTTTATCATAGCAAAAGAAATCATCCCTCAACAACTTAACCGGCAGAAAAAGATTTTTTTGAAAAAATCCCTAAGCCCCGGGGTCACAAATTCATAAAAAGTCTGACTTTCGGCAATTCATTAAAAAATGGTGCCAAACGGTTTCAAATGATCCCCGGAAAGGTTTGGCGGTTGAAACAGAAGGCTTTTTATCACAGGACAAGAAATCAGCCCTCAACAACTTAACCGGCAGAAAAAGATTTTTTTGAAAAAATCCCTAAGCCCCGGGGTCACAATTTCATAAAAAATCTGACTTTCGCCAATTCACTCAAAAATTGTGCCAAACGGTTCCAAATGCTCCCCTGAAAAGTTTGGCGGTTGAAACAGATGGCTTTTTATCACAGGAAAAGAATAAAGCCCTCACCAACTTAACAGGCAGAAAAAGATTTTTTTGAAAAAATCCTAAGCCCCGGGGTCACAATTTCATAAAAAATCTGACTTTCGGCAATTCACTCAAAAATTGTGCCAAAAATTCCAAATTCTCCCCTGAACGGTTTGGCGGTCGAAACAGATGGCTTTTTATCACAGGACACGAAATCAGCCCTCGACAACTTAACCGGCAGAAAAAGATGTTTTGAAAAAATCCTAAGCCCCGGGGTCACAATTTCATAAAAAATCTGACTTTCGGCAATTCACTCAAAAATGGTGCCAGACGGTTGCAAATGATCCTCTGAATGGTTTGGGAATGGAAATAGAAGAAATCAGCCCTCGACAACTTAACCGGCAGAAAAAGTTTTTTTGAAAAAATCCCTAATCCCCGGGGTCACAAATTCATAAAAAATCTGACTTTCGGCAATTTACTCAAAAATGGTGCCAAACGGTTGCAAATGCTCCCCTGAAAGGTTTGGCGGTTGAAACACAAGGCTTTTTATCACAGGACAAGAAATCAGCCCTCAACAACTTAACCGGCAGAAAAAGATTTTTTTGAAAAAATCCTAAGCCCCGGGGTCACAATTTCATAAAAAATATGACTTTCGGCAATTCACTCAAAAATGGTGCCAGACGGTTGCAAATGATCCTCTGAAAGGTTTGGGAATGGAAATAGAAGAAATCAGCCCTCGACAACTTCACCGGCAGAAGAAGATTTCATCAAAATTCTGACTTTCGGCAATTCACTCAAAAATGGTGCCAAACGGTTGCAAATGCTCCCCTGAGAGTTTTGGCAGTGGAAACAGAAGGGTTTTCATCATAGGACAAGAAATCAGACCTCGACAACTTAACCGGCAGAAAAAGATTTTTTTGAAAAAATCCCTAAGCCCCGGGGTCACAAATTCATAAAAAGTCTGACTTTCGGCAATTCATTAAAAAATGGTGCCAAACGGTTTCAAATGATCCCCGGAAAGGTTTGGCGGTTGAAACAGAAGGCTTTTTATCACAGGACAAGAAATCAGCCCTCAACAACTTAACCGGCAGAAAAAGATTTTTTTGAAAAAATCCTAAGCCCCGGGGTCACAATTTCATAAAAAATCTGACTTTCGGCAATTCACTCAAAAATGGTGCCCGACGGTTGCAAATTATCCTCTGAAAGGTTTCGGAATGGAAATAGAAGAAATCAGCCCTCGACAACGTAACCGGCAGAAAAAGATTTTTTTGAAAAAATCCTAAGCCCCGGGGTCACAATTTCATAAAAAATCTGACTTTCGGCAATTCACTCAAAAATTGTGCCAAACGGTTCCAAATGCTCCCCTAAAAAGTTTGGCGGTTGAAACAGATGGCTTTTTATCACAGGAAAAGAAATCAGCCCTCACCAACTTAACAGGCAGAAAAAATGTTTTTTGAAAAGATCCTAAGCCCCGGGGTCACAATTTCATAAAAAATCTGACTTTTGGCAATTCACTCAAAAATTGTGCCAAAAGGTTCCAAATTCTCCCCTGAAAGGTTTCGCGGTCAAAACTGATGGCTTTTTATCACAGGACACGAAATCAGCCATCGACAACTTAACCGGCAGAAAAAGATTTTTTTGTAAAAATCCCTAAGCCCCGGGGTCACAAATTCATAAAAAGTCTGACTTTCGGCAATTCATTAAAAAATGGTGCCAAACGGTTTCAAATGATCCCCGGAAAGGTTTGGCGGTTGAAACAGAAGGCTTTTTATCACAGGACAAGAAATCAGCCCTCAACAACTTAACCGGCAGAAAAAGATTTTTTTGAAAAAATCCTAAGCCCCGGGGTCACAATTTCATAAAAAATCTGACTTTCGGCAATTCACTCAAAAATGGTGCCCGACGGTTGCAAATTATCCTCTGAAAGGTTTCGGAATGGAAATAGAAGAAATCAGCCCTCGACAACGTAACCGGCAGAAAAAGATTTTTTTGAAAAAATCCTAAGCCCCGGGGTCACAATTTCATAAAAAATCTGACTTTCGGCAATTCACTCAAAAATTGTGCCAAACGGTTCCAAATGCTCCCCTAAAAAGTTTGGCGGTTGAAACAGATGGCTTTTTATCACAGGAAACGAAATCAGCCCTCACCAGCTTAACAGGCAGAAAAAATTTTTTTTGAAAAGATCCTAAGCCCCGGAGTCACAATTTCATAAAAAATCTGACTTTTGGCAATTCACTGAAAAATTGTGCCAAAAGGTTCCAAATTCTCCCCTGAAAGGTTTCGCGGTCAAAACAGATGGCTTTTTATCACAGGACACGAAATCAGCCATCGACAACTTAACCGGCAGAAAAAGATTTTTTTGTAAAAATCCCTAAGCCCCGGGGTCACAATTTCATAAAAAATCTGACTTTCAGCAATTCACTCAAAAATGGTGCCAAACGGTTCAAAATGATTTCCTGAAAGGTTTGGTGGTTGAAACACAAGGCCTCTTAACACAGGAAAAGAAATCAGCCCTCAACAACATAACCGGCAGAAAAAGATTTTTTTGAAAAAATCCTAAGCCCCGGGGTCACAATTTCATAAAAAATCTGACTTTCGGCAATTCACTCAAAAATGGTGCCAGACGGTTGCAAATGATCCTCTGAATGGTTTGGGAATGGAAATAGAAGAAATCAGCCCTCGACAACTTAACCGGCAGAAAAAGTTTTTTTGAAAAAATCCCTAATCCCCGGGGTCACAAATTCATAAAAAATCTGACTTTTGGCAATTTACTCAAAAATGGTGCCAAACGGTTGCAAATGCTCCCCTGAAAGGTTTGGCGGTTGAAACACAAGGCTTTTTATCACAGGACAAGAAATCAGCCCTCAACAACTTAACCGGCAGAAAAATATTTTTTTGAAAAAATCCTAAGCCCCGGGGTCACAATTTCATAAAAAATATGACTTTCGGCAATTCACTCAAAAATGGTGCCAGACGGTTGCAAATGATCCTCTGAAAGGTTTGGGAATGGAAATAGAAGAAATCAGCCCTCGACAACTTCACCGGCAGAAGAAGATTTCATCAAAATTCTGACTTTCGGCAATTCACTCAAAAATGGTGCCAAACGGTTGCAAATGCTCCCCTGAGAGTTTTGGCAGTGGAAACAGAAGGGTTTTCATCATAGGACAAGAAATCAGACCTCGACAACTTAACCGGCAGAAAAAGATTTTTTTGAAAAAATCCCTAAGCCCCGGGGTCACAAATTCATAAAAAGTCTGACTTTCGGCAATTCATTAAAAAATGGTGCCAAACGGTTTCACATGATCCCTGGAAAGGTTTGGCGGTTGAAACAGAAGGCTTTTTATCACAGGACAAGAAATCAGCCCTCAACAACTTAACCGGCAGAAAAAGATTTTTTTGAAAAAATCCTATGCCCCGGGGTCACAATTTCATAAAAAAATCTGACTTTCGGCAATTCACTCAAAAATGGTGCCAAACGGTTCCAAATGATCCCCTGAAAGGTTTGGCGGTTGAAACACAAGGCCTTTTATCACAGGAAAAGAAATCAGCCCTCAACAACATAACCGGCAGAAAAAGATTTTTTTGAAAAAATCCTAAGCCCCGGGGTCACAATTTTATAAAAAATTTGACTTTTGGCAATTCACTCAAAAATTGAGTCAAAAGGTTCCAAATTCACCCCTGAAAGGTTTGGCGGTCGAAACAGAAGGCTTTTTATCACAGGAAAAGAAATCAGCCCTCAACAACTTAACCGGCAGAAAAAGATTTTTTTGAAAAAATCCTATGCCCCGGGGTCACAATTTCATAAAAAAATCTGACTTTCGGCAATTCACTCAAAAATGGTGCCAGACGGTTGCAAATGATCCTCTGAAAGGTTTGGGAATGGAAATAGAAGAAATCAGCCCTCGACAACTTAACCGGCAATAAAAGATTTTTTTGAAAAAATCCCTAAGCCCCGGGGTCACAAATTCATAAAAAATCTGACTTTCCGCAATTCACTCAAAAATAGTGCCAAACAGTTCCAAATGATCCCCTGAAAGGTTTCGCAGTTGAAACAGAAGGCTTTTTATCACAGGAAAAGAAATCAGCCCTCACCAACTTAACAGGCAGAAAAATTTTTTTTTGAAAAGATCCTAAGCCCCGGGGTCACAATTTCATAAAAAATCTGACTTTTGGCAATTCACTCAAAAATTGTGCCAAAAGGTTCCAAATTCTCCCCTGAAAGGTTTGGCGGTCGAAACAGATGGCTTTTTATCACAGGACACGAAATCAGCCTCGACAACTTAACCGGCAGAAAAAGATTTTTTTGAAAAAATCCCTAAGCCCCGGGGTCACAAATTCATAAAAAATCTGACTTTCGGCAATTTACTCAAAAATGGTGCCAAACGGTTGCAAATGCTCCTCTGAAAGGTTTGGTGGTCGAAACAGATGGCTTTTTATCATAGCAAAAGAAATCATCCCTCAACAACTTAACCGGCAGAAAAAGATTTTTTTGAAAAAATCCCTAAGCCCCGGGGTCACAAATTCATAAAAAGTCTGACTTTCGGCAATTCATTAAAAAATGGTGCCAAACGGTTTCAAATGATCCCCGGAAAGGTTTGGCGGTTGAAACAGAAGGCTTTTTATCACAGGACAAGAAATCAGCCCTCAACAACTTAACCGGCAGAAAAAGATTTTTTTGAAAAAATCCCTAAGCCCCGGGGTCACAATTTCATAAAAAATCTGACTTTCGCCAATTCACTCAAAAATTGTGCCAAACGGTTCCAAATGCTCCCCTGAAAAGTTTGGCGGTTGAAACAGATGGCTTTTTATCACAGGAAAAGAATAAAGCCCTCACCAACTTAACAGGCAGAAAAAGATTTTTTTGAAAAAATCCTAAGCCCCGGGGTCACAATTTCATAAAAAATCTGACTTTCGGCAATTCACTCAAAAATTGTGCCAAAAATTCCAAATTCTCCCCTGAACGGTTTGGCGGTCGAAACAGATGGCTTTTTATCACAGGACACGAAATCAGCCCTCGACAACTTAACCGGCAGAAAAAGATGTTTTGAAAAAATCCTAAGCCCCGGGGTCACAATTTCATAAAAAATCTGACTTTCGGCAATTCACTCAAAAATGGTGCCAGACGGTTGCAAATGATCCTCTGAATGGTTTGGGAATGGAAATAGAAGAAATCAGCCCTCGACAACTTAACCGGCAGAAAAAGTTTTTTTGAAAAAATCCCTAATCCCCGGGGTCACAAATTCATAAAAAATCTGACTTTCGGCAATTTACTCAAAAATGGTGCCAAACGGTTGCAAATGCTCCCCTGAAAGGTTTGGCGGTTGAAACACAAGGCTTTTTATCACAGGACAAGAAATCAGCCCTCAACAACTTAACCGGCAGAAAAAGATTTTTTTGAAAAAATCCTAAGCCCCGGGGTCACAATTTCATAAAAAATATGACTTTCGGCAATTCACTCAAAAATGGTGCCAGACGGTTGCAAATGATCCTCTGAAAGGTTTGGGAATGGAAATAGAAGAAATCAGCCCTCGACAACTTCACCGGCAGAAGAAGATTTCATCAAAATTCTGACTTTCGGCAATTCACTCAAAAATGGTGCCAAACGGTTGCAAATGCTCCCCTGAGAGTTTTGGCAGTGGAAACAGAAGGGTTTTCATCATAGGACAAGAAATCAGACCTCGACAACTTAACCGGCAGAAAAAGATTTTTTTGAAAAAATCCCTAAGCCCCGGGGTCACAAATTCATAAAAAGTCTGACTTTCGGCAATTCATTAAAAAATGGTGCCAAACGGTTTCAAATGATCCCCGGAAAGGTTTGGCGGTTGAAACAGAAGGCTTTTTATCACAGGACAAGAAATCAGCCCTCAACAACTTAACCGGCAGAAAAAGATTTTTTTGAAAAAATCCTAAGCCCCGGGGTCACAATTTCATAAAAAAATCTGACTTTCGGCAATTCACTCAAAAATGGTGCCAAACGGTTCCAAATGATCCCCTGAAAGGTTTGGCGGTTGAAACACAAGGCCTTTTATCACAGGAAAAGAAATCAGCCCTCAACAACATAACCGGCAGAAAAAGATTTTTTTGAAAAAATCCTAAGCCCCGGGGTCACAATTTTATAAAAAATTTGACTTTTGGCAATTCACTCAAAAATTGTGCCAAAAGGTTCCAAATTCACCCCTGAAAGGTTTGGCGGTCGAAACAGAAGGCTTTTTATCACAGGAAAAGAAATCAGCCCTCAACAACTTAACCGGCAGAAAAAGATTTTTTTGAAAAAATCCTATGCCCCGGGGTCACAATTTCATAAAAAAATCTGACTTTCGGCAATTCACTCAAAAATGGTGCCAGACGGTTGCAAATGATCCTCTGAAAGGTTTGGGAATGGAAATAGAAGAAATCAGCCCTCGACAACTTAACCGGCAATAAAAGATTTTTTTGAAAAAATCCCTAAGCCCCGGGGTCACAAATTCATAAAAAATCTGACTTTCCGCAATTCACTCAAAAATAGTGCCAAACAGTTCCAAATGATCCCCTGAAAGGTTTCGCAGTTGAAACAGAAGGCTTTTTATCACAGGAAAAGAAATCAGCCCTCACCAACTTAACAGGCAGAAAAAATTTTTTTTGAAAAGATCCTAAGCCCCGGGGTCACAATTTCATAAAAAATCTGACTTTTGGCAATTCACTCAAAAATTGTGCCAAAAGGTTCCAAATTCTCCCCTGAAAGGTTTGGCGGTCGAAACAGATGGCTTTTTATCACAGGACACGAAATCAGCCTCGACAACTTAACCGGCAGAAAAAGATTTTTTTGAAAAAATCCCTAAGCCCCGGGGTCACAAATTCATAAAAAATCTGACTTTCGGCAATTTACTCAAAAATGGTGCCAAACGGTTGCAAATGCTCCTCTGAAAGGTTTGGTGGTCGAAACAGATGGCTTTTTATCATAGCAAAAGAAATCATCCCTCAACAACTTAACCGGCAGAAAAAGATTTTTTTGAAAAAATCCCTAAGCCCCGGGGTCACAAATTCATAAAAAGTCTGACTTTCGGCAATTCATTAAAAAATGGTGCCAAACGGTTTCAAATGATCCCCGGAAAGGTTTGGCGGTTGAAACAGAAGGCTTTTTATCACAGGACAAGAAATCAGCCCTCAACAACTTAACCGGCAGAAAAAGATTTTTTTGAAAAAATCCCTAAGCCCCGGGGTCACAATTTCATAAAAAATCTGACTTTCGCCAATTCACTCAAAAATTGTGCCAAACGGTTCCAAATGCTCCCCTGAAAAGTTTGGCGGTTGAAACAGATGGCTTTTTATCACAGGAAAAGAATAAAGCCCTCACCAACTTAACAGGCAGAAAAAGATTTTTTTGAAAAAATCCTAAGCCCCGGGGTCACAATTTCATAAAAAATCTGACTTTCGGCAATTCACTCAAAAATTGTGCCAAAAATTCCAAATTCTCCCCTGAACGGTTTGGCGGTCGAAACAGATGGCTTTTTATCACAGGACACGAAATCAGCCCTCGACAACTTAACCGGCAGAAAAAGATGTTTTGAAAAAATCCTAAGCCCCGGGGTCACAATTTCATAAAAAATCTGACTTTCGGCAATTCACTCAAAAATGGTGCCAGACGGTTGCAAATGATCCTCTGAATGGTTTGGGAATGGAAATAGAAGAAATCAGCCCTCGACAACTTAACCGGCAGAAAAAGTTTTTTTGAAAAAATCCCTAATCCCCGGGGTCACAAATTCATAAAAAATCTGACTTTCGGCAATTTACTCAAAAATGGTGCCAAACGGTTGCAAATGCTCCCCTGAAAGGTTTGGCGGTTGAAACACAAGGCTTTTTATCACAGGACAAGAAATCAGCCCTCAACAACTTAACCGGCAGAAAAAGATTTTTTTGAAAAAATCCTAAGCCCCGGGGTCACAATTTCATAAAAAATATGACTTTCGGCAATTCACTCAAAAATGGTGCCAGACGGTTGCAAATGATCCTCTGAAAGGTTTGGGAATGGAAATAGAAGAAATCAGCCCTCGACAACTTCACCGGCAGAAGAAGATTTCATCAAAATTCTGACTTTCGGCAATTCACTCAAAAATGGTGCCAAACGGTTGCAAATGCTCCCCTGAGAGTTTTGGCAGTGGAAACAGAAGGGTTTTCATCATAGGACAAGAAATCAGACCTCGACAACTTAACCGGCAGAAAAAGATTTTTTTGAAAAAATCCCTAAGCCCCGGGGTCACAAATTCATAAAAAGTCTGACTTTCGGCAATTCATTAAAAAATGGTGCCAAACGGTTTCAAATGATCCCCGGAAAGGTTTGGCGGTTGAAACAGAAGGCTTTTTATCACAGGACAAGAAATCAGCCCTCAACAACTTAACCGGCAGAAAAAGATTTTTTTGAAAAAATCCTAAGCCCCGGGGTCACAATTTCATAAAAAATCTGACTTTCGGCAATTCACTCAAAAATGGTGCCCGACGGTTGCAAATTATCCTCTGAAAGGTTTCGGAATGGAAATAGAAGAAATCAGCCCTCGACAACGTAACCGGCAGAAAAAGATTTTTTTGAAAAAATCCTAAGCCCCGGGGTCACAATTTCATAAAAAATCTGACTTTCGGCAATTCACTCAAAAATTGTGCCAAACGGTTCCAAATGCTCCCCTAAAAAGTTTGGCGGTTGAAACAGATGGCTTTTTATCACAGGAAAAGAAATCAGCCCTCACCAACTTAACAGGCAGAAAAAATGTTTTTTGAAAAGATCCTAAGCCCCGGGGTCACAATTTCATAAAAAATCTGACTTTTGGCAATTCACTCAAAAATTGTGCCAAAAGGTTCCAAATTCTCCCCTGAAAGGTTTCGCGGTCAAAACTGATGGCTTTTTATCACAGGACACGAAATCAGCCATCGACAACTTAACCGGCAGAAAAAGATTTTTTTGTAAAAATCCCTAAGCCCCGGGGTCACAAATTCATAAAAAGTCTGACTTTCGGCAATTCATTAAAAAATGGTGCCAAACGGTTTCAAATGATCCCCGGAAAGGTTTGGCGGTTGAAACAGAAGGCTTTTTATCACAGGACAAGAAATCAGCCCTCAACAACTTAACCGGCAGAAAAAGATTTTTTTGAAAAAATCCTAAGCCCCGGGGTCACAATTTCATAAAAAATCTGACTTTCGGCAATTCACTCAAAAATGGTGCCCGACGGTTGCAAATTATCCTCTGAAAGGTTTCGGAATGGAAATAGAAGAAATCAGCCCTCGACAACGTAACCGGCAGAAAAAGATTTTTTTGAAAAAATCCTAAGCCCCGGGGTCACAATTTCATAAAAAATCTGACTTTCGGCAATTCACTCAAAAATTGTGCCAAACGGTTCCAAATGCTCCCCTAAAAAGTTTGCCGGTTGAAACAGATGGCTTTTTATCACAGGAAAAGAAATCAGCCCTCACCAACTTAACAGGCAGAAAAAAATTTTTTTGAAAAGATCCTAAGCCCCGGAGTCACAATTTCATAAAAAATCTGACTTTTGGCAATTCACTGAAAAATTGTGCCAAAAGGTTCCAAATTCTCCCCTGAAAGGTTTCGCGGTCAAAACAGATGGCTTTTTATCACAGGACACGAAATCAGCCATCGACAACTTAACCGGCAGAAAAAGATTTTTTTGTAAAAATCCCTAAGCCCCGGGGTCACAATTTCATAAAAAATCTGACTTTCAGCAATTCACTCAAAAATGGTGCCAAACGGTTCAAAATGATTTCCTGAAAGGTTTGGTGGTTGAAACACAAGGCCTCTTAACACAGGAAAAGAAATCAGCCCTCAACAACATAACCGGCAGAAAAAGATTTTTTTGAAAAAATCCTAAGCCCCGGGGTCACAATTTCATAAAAAATTTGACTTTTGGCAATTCACTCAAAAATTGTGCCAAAAGGTTCCAAATTCACCCCTGAAAGGTTTGGCGGTCGAAACAGATGGCTTTTTATCACAGGACACGAAATCAGCCCTCAACAACTTAACCGGCAGAAAAAGGTTTTTTTCGAAAAAATCCTAAGCCCCGGGGTCACAATTTCATAAAAAGTCTGACTTTTGGCAATTCATTAAAAAATGGTGCCAAACGGTTCCAAATGATCCCCGGAAAGGTTTGGCGGTTGAAACAGAAGGCTTTTTATCACAGGAAAAGAAATCAGCCCTCGACAACTTAACCGGCAGAAAAAGGTTTTTTTTGAAAAAATACTAAGCCCCGGGGTCACAATTTCATAAAAAATCTGACTTTCGGCAATTCACTCAAAAATGGTGCCAGACGGTTGCAAATGATCCTCTGAAAGGTTTGGGAATGGAAATAGAAGAAATCAGCCCTCGACAACTTCACCGGCAGAAGAAGATTTCATCAAAATTCTGACTTTCGGCAATTCACTCAAAAATGGTGCCAAACGGTTGCAAATGCTCCCCTGAGAGTTTTGGCAGTGGAAACAGAAGGGTTCTCATCATAGGACAAGAAATCAGACCTCGACAACTTAACCGGCAGAAAAAGATTTTTTTGAAAAAATCCCTAAGCCCCGGGGTCACAAATTCATAAAAAGTCTGACTTTCGGCAATTCATTAAAAAATGGTGCCAAACGGTTTCAAATGATCCCCGGAAAGGTTTGGCGGTTGAAACAGAAGGCTTTTTATCACAGGACAAGAAATCAGCCCTCAACAACTTAACCGGCAGAAAAAGATTTTTTTGAAAAAATCCTAAGCCCCGGGGTCACAATTTCATAAAAAATCTGACTTTCGGCAATTCACTCAAAAATGGTGCCAGACGGTTGCAAATTATCCTCTGAATGGTTTGGGAATGGAAATAGAAGAAATCAGCCCTCGACAACTTAACAGGCAGAAAAAGATTTTTTTGAAAAAATCCTAAGCCCCGGGGTCACAATTTCATAAAAAAAACTGACTTTCGGCAATTCACTCAAAAATGGTGCCAAACGGTTCCAAATGATCCCCTGAAAGGTTTGGCGGTTGAAACACAAGGCCTTTTATCACAGGAAAAGAAATCAGCCCTCAACAACATAACCGGCAGAAAAAGATTTTTTTGAAAAAATCCTAAGCCCCGGGGTCACAATTTTATAAAAAATTTGACTTTTGGCAATTCACTCAAAAATTGTGCCAAAAGGTTCCAAATTCACCCCTGAAACGTTTGGCGGTCGAAACAGATGGCTTTTTATCACAGGACACGAAATCAGCCCTCAACAACTTAACCGGCAGAAAAAGGTTTTTTTTGAAAAAATCCTAAGCCCCGGGGTCACAATTTCATAAAAAGTCTGACTTTTGGCAATTCATTTAAAAATGGTTCCAAACGGTTCCAAATGATCCCCGGAAAGGTTTGGCGGTTGAAACAGAAGGCTTTTTATCACTGGAAAAGAAATCAGCCCTCACCAACTTAACAGGCAGAAAAAAATTTTTTTCAAAAGATCCTAAGCCCCGGGGTCACAATTTCATAAAAAATCTGACTTTTGGCAATTCACTCAAAAATTGTGCCAAAAGGTTCCAAATTCTCCCCTGAAAGGTTCGGCGGTCGAAACAGATGGCTTTTTATCACAGGACACGAAATCAGCCCTCGACAACTTAACCGGCAGATAAAGATTTTTTTGAAAAAATCCCTAAGCCCCGGCGTCACAATTTCATAAAAAGTCTGACTTTCAGCAATTCATTAAAAAATGGTGCCAAACGGTTCCAAATGATCCCCGGAAAGGTTTGGGAATGGTAATAGAAGAAACCAGTCCTCGACAACTTAACCGGCAGAAAAAGTTGTTTTGAAAAAATCCCTAATCCCCGGGGTCACAAATTCATAAAAAATCTGACTTTCGGCAATTTACTCAAAAATGCTGCTAAACGGTTGCAAATGCTCCCCTGAAAGGTTTGGCAGTTGAAAGAGAGGGCTTTTTATCACAGGAAAAGAAATCAGCCCTCAACAACTTAACCGGCAGAAAAAGATTTTTTTGAAAATATCCTAAGCCCCGGGATCACAATTTCATAAAAAAACTGACTTTCGGCAATTCACTCAAAAATGGTGCCCGACGGTTGCAAATTATCCTCTGAAAGGTTTGGGAATGGAAATAGAAGAAATCAGCCCTCGACAACGTAACCGGCAGAAAAAGATTTTTTTGAAAAAATCCTAAGCCCCGGGGTCACAATTTCATAAAAAATCTGACTTTCGGCAATTCACTCAAAAATTGTGCCAAACGGTTCCAAATGCTCCCCTGAAAAGTTTGGCGGTTGAAACAGATGGCTTTTTATCACAGGAAAAGTAAAAAGCCCTCACCAACTTAACAGGCAGAAAAAGATTTTTTTGAAAAAATCCTAAGCCCCGGGGTCACAATTTCATAAAAAATCTGACTTTCGGCAATTCACTCAAAAATGGTGCCAGACGGTTGCAAATGATCCTCTGAATGGTTTGGGAATGGATATAGAAGAAATCAGCCCTCGACAACTTAACCGGCAGAAAAAGTTTTTTTGAAAAAATCCCTAATCCCCGGGGTCACAAATTCATAAAAAATCTGACTTTCGGCAATTTACTCAAAAATGGTGCCAAACGGTTGCAAATGCTCCCCTGAAAGGTTTGGCGGTTGAAACAGAAGGCTTTTTATCACAGGAAAAGAAATCAGCCCTCAACAACTTAACCGGCAGAAAAAGATTTTTTTGAAAAAATCCTAAGCCCCGGGGTCACAATTTCATAAAAAGTCTGACTTTTGGCAATTCATTTAAAAATGGTGCCAAACGGTTGCAAATGCTCCCCTGAAAGGTTTGGCAGTTGAAAGAGAAGGCTTTTTATCACAGGAAAAGAAATCAGCCCTCAACAACTTAACCGGCAGAAAAAGATTTTTTTGAAAATATCCTAAGCCCCGGGGTCACAATTTCATAAAAAATCTGACTTTTGGCAATTCACTCAAAAATTGTGCCAAAAGGTTCCAAATTCTCCCCTGAAAGGTTCGGCGGTCGAAACAGATGGCTTTTTATCACAGGACACGAAATCAGCCCTCGACAACTTAACCGGCAGAAAAAGATTTTTTTGAAAAAATCCAAATCCCGGGGTCACAATTTCATAAAAAATCTGACTTTCGGCAATTCACTCAAAAATTGTGCCAAAAGGTTCCAAATTCTCCCCTGAAAGGTTTGGCGGTCGAAACAGATGGCTTTTTATAACAGGACACGAAATCAGCCCTCGACAACTTAACCGGCAGATAAAGATTTTTTTGAAAAAATCCCTAAGCCCCGGCGTCACAATTTCATAAAAAGTCTGACTTTCGGCAATTTACTCAAAAATGCTGCTAAACGGTTGCAAATGCTCCCCTGAAAGGTTTGGCAGTTGAAACAGAAGGCTTTTTATCACAGGAAAAGAAATCAGCCCTCAACAACTTAACCGGCAGAAAAAGATTTTTTTGAAAATATCCTAAGCCCCGGGGTCACAATTTCATAAAAAATCTGACTTTAGGCAATTCACTCAAAAATGGTGCCAGACGGTTGCAAATTCTCCCCTGAAAGGTTTGGCGGTTGAAACAGAAGTCTTTTTATCACAGGAAAAGAAATCAGCCCTCAACAACATAACCGGTAGAAAAAGATTTTTTTGAAAAAATCCTAAGCCCCGGGGTCACAATTTCATAAAAAATCTGACTTCTGGCCATTCACTAAAAAATGGTGCCAAACGGTTGCAAATTCTCCCCTGAAAGGTTTGGCGGTTGAAACAGAAGGCTTTTTATCACAGGAAAAGAAATCAGCCCTGAACAACTTGAACGGCGGAAAAAGATTTTTTTGAAAAAATCCTAAGCCCCGGGGTCACAATTTCATAAAAAAACTGACTTTCGGCAATTCACTCAAAAATGGTGCCCGACGGTTGCAAATTATCCTCTGAAAGGTTTGGGAATGGAAATAGAAGAAATCAGCCCTCGACAACGTAACCGGCAGAAAAAGATTTTTTTGAAAAAATCCTAAGCCCCGGGGTCACAATTTCATAAAAAATCTGACTTTCGGCTATTCACTCAAAAATTGTGCCAAACGGTTCCAAATGCTCCCCTGAAAAGTTTGGCGGTTGAAACAGATGGCTTTTTATCACAGGAAAAGTAAAAAGCCCTCACCAACTTAACAGGTAGAAAAAGATTTTTTTGAAAAAATCCCTAAGCCCCGAGGTCACAATTTCAAAAAAAATCTGACTTTCGGCAATTCACTCAAAAATGGTGCCAGACGGTTGCAAATGATCCTCTGAATGGTTTGGGAATGGATATAGAAGAAATCAGCCCTCGACAACTTAACCGGCAGAAAATTTTTTTTTGAAAAAATCCCTAATCCCCGGGGTCACAAATTCAATAAAAAATCTGACTTTCGGCAATTTACTCAAAAATGGTGCCAAACGGTTGCAAATGCTCCCCTGAAAGGTTTGGCGGTTGAAACAGAAGGCTTTTTATCACAGGAAAAGAAATCAGCCCTCAACAACTTAAACGGCAGAAAAAGATTTTTTTGAAAAAATCCTAAGCCCCGGGGTCACAATTTCATAAAAAATCTGACTTTCGGCAATTAACTCAAAAATGGTGCCAGACGGTTGCAAATGATCCTCTGAAAGGTTTGGGAATGGAAATAGAAGAAATCAGCCCTCGACAACTTCACCGGCAGATGATTTCATCAAAATTCTGACTTTCGGCAATTCACTCAAAAATGGTGCCAAACGGTTGCAAATGCTCCCCTGAGAGTTTTGGCAGTGGAAACAGAAGGGTTTTCATCATAGGACAAGAAATCAGACCTCGACAACTTAACCGGCAGAAAAAGATTTTTTTGAAAAAATCCCTAAGCCCCGGGGTCACAAATTCATAAAAAGTCTGACTTTCGGCAATTCATTAAAAAATGGTGCCAAACGGTTTCAAATGATCCGCGGAAAGGTTTGGCGGTTGAAACAGAAGGCTTTTTATCACAGGAGAAGAAATCAGCCCTCAACAACTTAACCGGCAGAAAAAGATTTTTTTGAAAAAATCCTAAGCCCCGGGGTCACAATTTCATAAAAAATCTGACTTTCGGCAATTCACTCAAAAATGGTGCCAGACCGTTGCAAATTATCCTCTGAATGGTTTGGGAATGGAAATAGAAGAAATCAGCCCTCGACAACTTAACAGGCAGAAAAAGATTTTTTTGAAAAAATCCTAAGCCCCGGGGTCACAATTTCATAAAAAAATCTGACTTTCGGCAATTCACTCAAAAATGGTGACAAACGGTTCCAAATGATCCCCTGAAAGGTTTGGCGGTTGAAACACAAGGCTTTTTATCACAGGAAAAGAAATCAGCCCTCACCAACTTAACAGGCAGAAAAAATTTTTTTTGAAAAGATCCTAAGCCCCGGGGTCACAGTTTCATAAAAAATCTGACTTTTGGCAATTCACTGAAAAATTGTGCCAAAAGGTTCCAAATTCTCCCCTGAAAGGTTTCGCGGTCGAAACAGATGGCTTTTTATCACAGGACACGAAATCAGCCATCGACAACTTAACCGGCAGAAAAAGATTTTTTTGTAAAAATCCGTAAGCCCCGGGGTCACAATTTCATAAAAAGTCTGACTTTCGGCAATTCATTAAAAAATGGTTCCAAACGGTTCCAAATGATCCCCGGAAAGGTTTGGGAATGGAAATAGAAGAAATCAGCCCTCGACAACTTAACAGGCAGAAAAAGATTTTTTGAAAAAATCCCTAATCCCCGGGGTCACAATTTCATAAAAAATCTGACTTTCAGCAATTCACTCAAAAATGGTGCCAAACGGTTCCAAATGATCCCCTGAAAGGTTTGGCGGTTGAAACACAAGGCCTTTTATCACAGGAAAAGAAATCAGCCCTCAACAACATAACCGGCAGAAAAAGATTTTTTTGAAAAAATCCTAAGCCCCGGGGTCACAATTTCATAAAAAGTCTGACTTTTGGCTATTCATTAAAAAATGGTGCCAAAGGGTTCCAAATGATCCCCGGAAAGGTTTGGCGGTTGAAACAGAAGGCTTTTTATCACAGGAAAAGAAATCAGCCCTCAACAACATAACCGGTAGAAAAAGATTTTTTTGAAAAAATCCTAAGCCCCGGGGTCACAATTTCATAAAAAATCTGACTTTCGGCAATTCACTCAAAAATGGTGCCAAACGGTTCCAAATGCTGCCCTGAAAGGTTTGGCGGTTGAAACAGAAGGCTTTTTATCACAGGAAAAGAAATCAGCCCTCAACAACTTAACCAGCAGAAAAAGATTTTTTTGAAAAAATCCTAAGCCCCGGGGTCACAATTTCATAAAAAATCTGACTTTCGGCAATTCACTCAAAAATGGTGCCAGACGGTTGCAAATGATCCTCTGAAAGGTTTGGGAATGGAAATAGAAGAAATCAGCCCTTGACAAATTAACCAGCAGAAAAAGATTTTTTTGAAAAAATCCCTAAGCCCCGGGGTCACAAATTCATAAAAAATCTGACTTCCGGCCATTCACTAAAAAATGGTGCCAAACGGTTGCAAATTCTCCCCTGAAAGGTTTGGCGGTTGAAACACAAGGCTTTTTATCACAGGAAGAGAAATCAGCCCTGAACAACTTAACAGGCAGAAAAATTTTTTTTTGAAAAGATCCTAAGCCCCGGGGTCACAGTTTCATAAAAAATCTGACTTTTGGCAATTCACTAAAAAATGGTGCCAAACGGTTGCAAATTCTCCCCTGAAAGGTTTGGCGGTTGAAACAGAAGGCTTTTTATCACAGGAAAAGAAATCAGCCCTCAACAACTTAAACGGCAGAAAAAGATTTTTTTGAAAAAATCCTAAGCCCCGGGGTCACAATTTCATAAAAAAACTGACTTTCGGCAATTCACTCAAATATCGTGCCCGAGGGTTGCAAATTATCCTCTGAAAGGTTTGGGAATGGAAATAGAAGAAATCAGCCCTCGACAACTTAACAGGCAGAAAAAGAGTTTTTTGAAAAAATCCTAAGCCCCGGGGTCACAATTTCATAAAAAATCTGACTTTCGGCAATTCACTCAAAAATTGTGACAAACGGTTCCAAATTCTCCCCTGAAAGGTTTGGCGTTTGAAACACAAGGCTTTTTATCACAGGAAAAGAAATCAGCCCTCAACAACTTAACCGGCAGAAAAAGATTTTTTTGAAAAGATCCTAAGCCCCGGGGTCACAATTTCATAAAAAATCTGACTTTTGGCAATTCACTGAAAAATTGTGCCAAAAGGTTCCAAATTCTCCCCTGAAACGTTTCGTGGTCGAAACAGATGGCTTTTTATCACAGGACACGAAATCAGCCCTCAACAACTTAACCGGCAGAAAAAGGTTTTTTTCGAAAAAATCCTAAGCCCCGGGGTCACAATTTCATAAAAAGTCTGACTTTCGGCAATTCATTAAAAAATGGTGCCAAACGGTTCCAAATGATCCCCGGAAAGGTTTGGCGGTTAAAACAGAAGGCTTTTTATTACAGGACAAAAAATCAGGCCTCAACAACTTAACCGGAAGAAAAAGATTTTTTTGAAAAAATCCCTAAGCCCCGGGGTCACAATTTCATAAAAAGTCTGACTTTCGGCAATTCATTAAAAAATGGTGCCAAACGGTTCCAAATGATCCCCGGAAAGGTTTGGGAATGGAAATAGAAGAAATCAGCCCTCGACAACTTAACCGGCAGAGAAAGTTTTTTTGAAAAAATCCCTAATCCCCGGGGTCACAAATTCATAAAAAATCTGACTTTCGGCAATTTACTCAAAAATGGTGCCAAACGGTTGCAAATGCTCCCCTGAAAGGTATGGCGGTTGAAACAGAAGGCTTTTTATCACAGGACAAGAAATCAGCCCTCAACAACTTAACCGGCAGAAAAAGATTTTTTTGAAAAAATCCTAAGCCCCGGGGTCACAATTTCATAAAAAAATCTGATTTTCGGCAATTCATTCAAAAATGGTGCCAGACGGTTGCACATGATCCTCTGAATGGTTTTGGAATGGAAATAGAAGAAATCAGCCCTCGACAACTTAACCGGCAGAAAAAGATTTTTTTTGAAAAAATTCCTAAGCCCCGGGGTCACAATTTCATAAAAAGTCTGACTTTCGGCAATTCATTAAAAAATGTTGCCAAACGGTTCCAAATGATCCCCGGAAAGGTTTGGTGGTTGAAACAGAAGGCTTTTTATCACAGGACAAGAAATCAGCCCTCAGCAACATAACCGGCAGAAAAAGATTTTTTTGAAAAAATCTCTAATCCCCGGGGTCACAAATTCATAAAAAATCTGACTTTCGGCAATTTACTCAAAAATGGTGCCAAACGGTTGCAAATGCTCCCCTGAAAGGTTTGGCGGTTGAAACAGAAGGCTTTTTATCACAGGAAAAGAAATCATCCCTCAACAACTTAACCGGCAGAAAAAGATTTTTTGAAAAAATCCCTAATCCCCGGGGTCACAAATTCATAAAAAATCTGACTTTCGGCAATTTACTCAAAAATGGTGCCAAACGGTTGCAAATGCTCCCCTGAAAGGTTTGGCGGTTGAAACAGAAGGCTTTTTATCACAGGAAAAGAAATCAGCCCTCAACAACTTAACCGGGAGAAAAAGATTTTTTTGAAAAAATCCTAAGCCCCGGGGTCACTTTTTCATAAAAAATCTAACTTTTGGCAATTCAATCAAAGATGGTGCCAAAAGGTTCCAAATTCTCCCCTGAAAGGTTTCGCGGTCGAAACAGATGGCTTTTTAACACAGGACACGAAATCAGCCCTCCACAACTTAACCGGCAGAAAAAGATTTTTTTGTAAAAATCCCTAAGCCCCGGGGTCACAATTTCATAAAAAGTCTGACTTTTGGCAATTCATTAAAAAATTGTGCCAAAAGGTTCCAAATTCTCCCCTGAATGGTTTGGCGGTTGAAACAGAAGGCTTTTTATCACAGGAAAAGAAATCAGCCCTCAACAACATAACCGGTAGAAACCCGGGGTCACAATTTCATAAAGAATCTGACTTTCGGCAATTCACTCAAAAATGGTGCCAGACGGTTGCAAATGATCCTCTGAAAGGTTTGGGAATGGAAATAGAAGAAATCAGCCCTCGACAACTTAACCGGCAGAAAAAGATTTTTTTGAAAAAATCCCTAAGCCACAGGGTCACAAATTCATAAAAAATCTGACTTTCGGCAATTCACTCAAAATTGGTGCCAACCGGTTCCAAATGATCCCCTGAAAGGTTTGGCGGTTGAAACAGAAGGCTTTTTATCACAGGAAAAGAAATCAGCCCTCAACAACGTAACCGGCAATAAAAGATTTTTTTGAAAAAATCCTGAGCCCCGGGGTCACAATTTCATAAAAATTTTGACTTTTGGCAATTCACTCAAAAATTATGCCAAAAGGTTCTAAATTCTCTCCTGAAAGGTTTGGCAGTCGAAACAGATGGCTTTTTATCATAGGATACGCAATCAGCCCTCGACAACTTAACCGGCAGAAAAAGATTTTTTTGAAAAAATCCTAACCCCCGGGGTCACAATTTCATAAAAAGTCTGACTTTCGGCAATTCATTAAAAAATGGTGCCAAACGGTACCAAATGATCCCCGGAAAGGTTTGGCGGTTGAAACAGAAGGCTTTTTATCACAGGACAAGAAATCAGCCCTCAACAACATAACCGGCAGAAAAAGATTTTTTTGAAAAATCCTAAACCCCCGGGGTCACAATTTCATAAAAAATTTGACTTTTGGCAATTCACTCAAAAATTGTGCCAAAAGGTTCTAAATTCTCCCCTGAAAGGTTTCGCGGTCGAAACAGATGGCTTTTTATCACAGGAAACGAAATCAGCCCTCAACAACTTAACCGGCAGAAAAAGATTTTTATGAAAAAATCCCTAAGCCCTGGGGTCACAATTTCATAAAAAATCTGACTTTTGGCAATTCACTGAAAAATTGTGCCAAAAGGTTGCAAATTCTCCCCTGAAAGGTTTCGCGGTCGAAACAGATGGCTTTTTATCACAGGACACGAAATCAGCCCTCGACAACTTAACCGGCAGAAAAAGATTTTTTTGAAAAAATCCTAAGCCCCGGGGTCACAATTAAATAAAAAGTCTGACTTTCGGCAATTCATTAAAAAATGGTGCCAAACGGTTCCAAATGATCCCCGGAAAGGTTTGGCGGTTAAAACAGAAGGCTTTTTATTACAGGACAAGAAATCAGGCCTCAACAACTTAACCGGCAGAAAAAGATTTTTTTGAAAAAATCCCTAATCCCCGGGGTCACAAATTCATAAAAAATCTGACTTTTGGCAATTCACTCAAAAATTGTGCCAAAAGGTTCCAAATTCTCCCCTGAATGGTTTGGAGGTTGAAACAGAAGGCTTTTTATCACAGGAAAAGAAATCAGCCCTCAACAACTTAACCGGCAGAAAAAGATTTTTTTGAAAAAATGCTAAGCCCCGGGGTCACAATTTCATAAAAAATCTGACTTTCGGCAATTCACTCAAAAATTGTGCCAAAAGGTTCCAAATTCTCCCCTGAAAGGTTTGGCGGTCGAAACAGATGGCTTTTTATCACAGGAAAAGAAATCAGCCCTCGACAACTTAACCGGCAGAAAAAGATTTTTTTGAAAAAATCCCTAAGCCCCGGGGTCACAAATTCATAAAAAATCTGACTTTCGGCAATTCATTAAAAAAATGGTGCCAAACGGTTCCAAATGCTCCCCTGAAAGGTTTGGCGGTCGAAACAGAAGGCTTTTTATCACAGGACAAGAAATCAGCCCTCAACAACATAACCGGCAGAAAAAGATTTTTTTGAAAAAATCCTAAACCCCCGGGGTCACAATTTCATAAAAAATATGACTTTTGGCAATTCACTCAAAAATTGTGCCAAAAGGTTCTAAATTCTCCCCTGAAAGGTTTCGCGGTCGAAACAGATGGCTTTTTATCACAGGAAACGAAATCAGCCCTCAACAACTTAACCGGCAGAAAAAGATTTTTATGAAAAAATCCCTAAGCCCCGGGGTCACATTTTCATAAAAAATCTAACTTTTGGCAATTCATTCAAAGATGGTGCCAAAAGGTTCCAAATTCTCCCCTGAAAGGTTTCGCGGTCGAAACAGATGGCTTTTTATCACAGGACACGAAATCAGCCCTCGACAACTTAACCGGCAGAAAAAGATTTTTTTGAAAAAATCCTAAGCCCCGGGGTCACAATTAAATAAAAAGTCTGACTTTCGGCAATTCATTAAAAAATGGTGCCAAACGGTTCCAAATGATCCCCGGAAAGCTTTGGCGGTTAAAACTGAAGGCTTTTTATTACAGGACAAGAAATCAGGCCTCAACAACTTAACCGGCAGAAAAAGATTTTTTTGAAAAAATCCCTAATCCCCGGGGTCACAAATTCATAAAAAATCTGACTTTTGGCAATTCACTCAAAAATTGTGCCAAAAGGTTCCAAATTCTCCCCTGAATGGTTTGGCGGTTGAAACAGAAGGCTTTTTATCACAGGAAAAGAAATCAGCCCTCAACAACTTAACCGGCAGAAAAAGATTTTTTTGAAAAAATGCTAAGCCCCGGGGTCACAATTTCATAAAAAATCTGACTTTCGGCAATTCACTCAAAAATTGTGCCAAAAGGTTCCAAATTCTCCCCTGAAAGGTTTGGCGGTCGAAACAGATGGCTTTTTATCACAGGAAAAGAAATCAGCCCTCGACAACTTAACCGGCAGAAAAAGATTTTTTTGAAAAAATCCCTAAGCCCCGGGGTCACAAATTCATAAAAAATCTCACTTTCGGCAATTCATTAAAAAAATGGTGCCAAACGGTTCCAAATGCTCCCCTGAAAGGTTTGGCGGTCGAAACAGATGGCTTTTTATCACAGGACACGAAATCAGCCCTCGACAAGTTAACCGTCAGAAAAAGATTTTTTTGTAAAAATCCCTAAGCCCCGGGGTCACAATTTCATAAAAAGTCTGACTTTTGGCAATTCATTAAAAAATTGTGCCAAAAGGTTCCAAATTCTCCCCTGAATGGTTTGGCGGTTGAAACAGAAGGCTTTTTATCACAGGAAAAGAAATGAGCCCTCAACAACATAACCGGTAGAAACCCGGGGTCACAATTTCATAAAAAGTCTGACTTTCGGCAATTCATTTAAAAATGGTGCCAAACGGTTCCAAATGATCCCCGGAAAGGTTTGGGAATGGAAATAGAAGAAATCAGCCCTCGACAACTTAACCGGCAGAGAAAGTTTTTTTGAAAAAATCCCTAAGCCCCGGGGTCACAATTTCATAAAAAGTCTGACTTTCGGCAATTCATTAAAAAATGTTGCCAAACGGTTCCAAATGATCCCCGGAAAGGTTTGGCGGTTGAAACAGAAGGCTTTTTATCACAGGACAAGAAATCAGCCCTCAGCAACTTAACCGGCAGAAAAAGATTTTTTTGAAAAAATCTCTAATCCCCGGGGTCACAAATTCATAAAAAATCTGACTTTCGGCAATTTACTCAAAAATGGTGCCAAACGGTTGCAAATGCTCCCCTAAAAGGTTTGGCGGTTGAAACAGAAGGCTTTTTATCACAGGACAAGAAATCAGCCCTCGACAACTTAACCGGCAGAAAAAGATTTTTTTGAAAAAATCCCTAAGCCCCGGGGTCACAAATTCATAAAAAATCTGACTTTCGGCAATTTACTCAAAAATGGTGCCAAACGGTTGCAAATGCTCCCCTGAAAGGTTTGGCGGTTGAAACAGAAGGCTTTTTATCACAGGAAAAGAAATCATCCCTCAACAACTTAACCGGCAGAAAAAGATTTTTTGAAAAAATCCCTAATCCCCGGGGTCACAAATTCATAAAAAATCTGACTTTCGGCAATTTACTCAAAAATGGTGCCAAACGGTTGCAAATGCTCCCCTTAAAGGTTTGGCGGTTGAAACAGAAGGCTTTTTATCACAGGAAAAGAAATCAGCCCTCAACAACTTAACCGGGAGAAAAAGCTTTTTTTGAAAAAATCCTAAGCCCCGGGGTCACAATTTCATAAAAAATCTGACTTTCGGCAATTCACTCAAAAATGGTGCCAGACGGTTGCAAACGATCCTCTGAAAGGTTTGGGAATGGAAATAGAAGAAATCAGCCCTCGACAACTTCACCGGCAGAAGAACATTTCATCAAAATTCTGACTTTCGGCAATTCACTCAAAAATGGTTCCAAACGGTTGCAAATGCTCCCCTGAGAGTTTTGGCAGTGGAAACAGAAGGGTTTTCATCATAGGACAAGAAATCAGACCTCGACAACTAAACCGGCAGAAAATGATTTTTTTGAAAAAATCCCTAAGCCCCGGGGTCACAATTTCATAAAAAGTCTGACTTTCGGCAATTCATTAAAAAATGGTGCCAAACGGTTCCAAATGATCCTCTGAATGGTTTGGGAATGGAAATAGAAGAAATCAGCCCTCGACAACTTCACCGGCAGAAGAACATTTCATCAAAATTCTGACTTTCGGCAATTCACTCAAAAATGGTTCCAAACGGTTGCAAATGCTCCCCTGAAAGGTTTGGCGGTTGAAACAGAAGGCTTTTTATCACAGGAAAAGAAATCAGCCCTCAGCAACTTAACCGGGAGAAAAAGATTTTTTTGAAAAAATCCTAAGCCCCGGGGTCACATTTTCATAAAAAATCTAACTTTTGGCAATTCACTCAAAGATGGTGCCAAAAGGTTCCAAATTCTCCCCTGAAAGGTTTCGCGGTCGAAACAGATGGCTTTTTATCACAGGACACGAAATCAGCCCTCGACAACTTAACCGGCAGAAAAAGATTTTTTTGTAAAAATCCCTAAGCCCCGGGGTCACAATTTCATAAAAAGTCTGACTTTTGGCAATTCATTAAAAAATTGTGCCAAAAGGTTCCAAATTCTCCCCTGAATGGTTTGGCGGTTGAAACAGAAGGCTTTTTATCACAGGAAAAGAAATCAGCCCTCAACAACATAACCGGTAGAAACCCGGGGTCACAATTTCATAAAGAATCTGACTTTCGGCAATTCACTCAAAAATGGTGCCAGACGGTTGCAAATGATCCTCTGAAAGGTTTGGGAATGGAAATAGAAGAAATCAGCCCTCGACAACTTCACCGGCAGAAGAACATTTCATCAAAATTCTGACTTTCGGCAATTCACTCAAAAATGGTTCCAAACGGTTGCAAATGCTCCCCTGAGAGTTTTGGCAGTGGAAACAGAAGGGTTTTCATCATAGGACAAGAAATCAGCCCTTGACAACTTAACAGGCAGAAAAAGATTTTTTTGAAAAAACCCTAAGCCCCGGGGTCACAATTTCATAAAAAAATCTGACTTTCGGCAATTCACTCAAAAATGTGACAAACGGTTCCAAATGATCCCCTGAATGGTTTGGCGGTTGAAACACAAGGCTTTTTATCACAGGAAAAGAAATCAGCCCTCACCAACTTAACAGGCAGAAAAAATTTTTTTGGAAAAGATCCTAAGCCCCGGGGTCACAATTTCATAAAAAATCTGACTTTTGGCAATTCACTGAAAAATTGTGCCAAAAGGTTGCAAATTCTCCCCTGAAAGGTTTCGCGGTCGAAACAGATGGTTTTTATCACAGGACACGAAATCAGCCATCGACAACTTAACCGGCAGAAAAAGATTTTTTTGTAAAAATCCCTAAGCCCCGGGGTCACAATTTCATAAAAAGTCTGACTTTTGGCAATTCATTAAAAAATGTTGCCAAACGTTTCCAAATGATCCCCGGAAAGGTTTGGCGGTTGAAACAGAAGGCTTTTTATCACAGGAAAAGAAATCAGCCCTCAACAACTTAACCGGCAGAAAAAGATTTTTTTGAAAAAATGCTAAGCCCCGGGGTCACAATTTCATAAAAAATCTGACTTTCGGCAATTCACTCAAAAATTGTGCCAAAAGGTTCCAAATTCTCCCCTGAAAGGTTTGGCGGTCGAAACAGATGGCTTTTTATCACAGGAAAAGAAATCAGCCCTCGACAACTTAACCGGCAGAAAAAGATTTTTTTGAAAAAATCCCTAAGCCCCGGGGTCACAAATTCATAAAAAATCTGACTTTCGGCAATTCATTAAAAAAATGGTGCCAAACGGTTCCAAATGCTCCCCTGAAAGGTTTGGCGGTTGAAACAGAAGGCTTTTTATCACAGGAAAAGAAATCAGCCCTCAACAACATAACCGTTAGAAAAAGATTTTTTTGAAAAAATCCTAAGCCCCGGGGTCACAAATTCATAAAAAATCTGACTTTCGGCAATTCACTCAAAAATGGTGCCAAACGGTTCCAATTGATCCCCTGAAAGGTTTGGCGGTTGAAACAGAAGGCTTTTTATCACAGGAAAAGAAATCATCCCTCAACAACTTAACCGGCAGAAAAAGATTTTTTGAAAAAATCCCTAATCCCCGGGGTCACAAATTCATAAAAAATCTGACTTTCGGCAATTTACTCAAAAATGGTGCCAAACGGTTGCAAATGCTCCCCTGAAAGGTTTGGCGGTTGAAACAGAAGGCTTTTTATCACAGGAAAAGAAATCAGCCCTCAGCAACTTAACCGGGAGAAAAAGATTTTTTTGAAAAAATCCTAAGCCCCGGGGTCACATTTTCATAAAAAATCTAACTTTTGGCAATTCACTCAAAGATGGTGCCAAAAGGTTCCAAATTCTCCCCTGAAAGGTTTCGCGGTCGAAACAGATGGCTTTTTATCACAGGACACGAAATCAGCCCTCGACAACTTAACCGGCAGAAAAAGATTTTTTTGTAAAAATCCCTAAGCCCCGGGGTCACAATTTCATAAAAAGTCTGACTTTTGGCAATTCATTAAAAAATTGTGCCAAAAGGTTCCAAATTCTCCCCTGAATGGTTTGGCGGTTGAAACAGAAGGCTTTTTATCACAGGAAAAGAAATCAGCCCTCAACAACATAACCGGTAGAAACCCGGGGTCACAATTTCATAAAGAATCTGACTTTCGGCAATTCACTCAAAAATGGTGCCAGACGGTTGCAAATGATCCTCTGAAAGGTTTGGGAATGGAAATAGAAGAAATCAGCCCTCGACAACTTCACCGGCAGAAGAAGATTTCATCAAAATTCTGACTTTCCGCATTTCACTCAAAAATGGGGCCAAACGGTTGCAAATGCTCCCCTGAGAGTTTTGGCAGTGGAAACAGAAGGGTTTTCATCATAGGACAAGAAATCAGACCTGGACAACTTAACCGGCAGAAAAAGATTTTTTTGAAAAAATCCCTAAGCCCCGGGGTCACAATTTCATAAAAAGTCTGACTTTCGGCAATTCACTAAAAAATGGTGCCAAACGGTTCCAAATGATCCCCGGAAAGGTTTGGGAATGGAAATAGAAGAAATCAGCCCTCGACAACTTAACCGGCAGAGAAAGTTTTTTTGAAAAAATCCCTAATCCCCGGGGTCACAAATTCATAAAAAATCTGACTTTCGGCAATTTACTCAAAAATGGTTCCAAACGGTTGCAAATGCTCCCCTGAAAGGTTTGGCGGTTGAAACAGAAGGCTTTTTATCACAGGAAAAGAAATCAGCCCTCAACAACTTAACCGGGAGAAAAAGATTTTTTTGAAAAAATCCTAAGCCCCGGGGTCACAATTTCATAAAAAATCTGACTTTCGGCAATTCACTCAAAAATGGTGCCAGACGGTTGCAAATGATCCTCTGAAAGGTTTGGGAATGGAAATAGAAGAAATCAGCCCTCGACAACTTCACCGGCAGAAGAACATTTCATCAAAATTCTGACTTTCGGCAATTCACTCAAAAATGGTTCCAAACGGTTCCAAATGCTCCCCTGAGAGTTTTGGCAGTGGAAACAGAAGGGTGTTCATCATAGGACAAGAAATCAGACCTCGACAACTAAACCGGCAGAAAATGATTTTTTTGAAAAAATCCCTAAGCCCCGGGGTCACAATTTCATAAAAAGTCTGACTTTCGGCAATTCATTAAAAAATGGTGCCAAACGGTTCCAAATGATCCTCTGAATGGTTTGGGAATGGAAATAGAAGAAATCAGCCCTTGACAACTTAACAGGCAGAAAAAGATTTTTTTGAAAAAACCCTAAGCCCCGGGGTCACAATTTCATAAAAAAATCTGACTTTCGGCAATTCACTCAAAAATGGTGACAAACGGTTCCAAATGATCCCCTGAATGGTTTGGCGGTTGAAACACAAGGCTTTTTATCACAGGAAAAGAAATCAGCCCTCACCAACTTAACAGGCAGAAAAAAATTTTTTGGAAAAGATCCTAAGCCCCGGGGTCACAATTTCATAAAAAATCTGACTTTTGGCAATTCACTGAAAAATTGTGCCAAAAGGTTGCAAATTCTCCCCTGAAAGGTTTCGCGGTCGAAACAGATGGTTTTTATCACAGGACACGAAATCAGCCATCGACAACTTAACCGGCAGAAAAAGATTTTTTTGTAAAAATCCCTAAGCCCCGGGGTCACAATTTCATAAAAAGTCTGACTTTTGGAAATTCATTAAAAAATGTTGCCAAACGGTTCCAAATGATCCCCGGAAAGGTTTGGCGGTTGAAACAGAAGGCTTTTTATCACAGGAAAAGAAATCAGCCCTCAACAACTTAACCGGCAGAAAAAGATTTTTTTGAAAAAATCCTAAGCCCCGGGGTCACAATTTCATAAAAATTCTGACTTTCGGCAATTCACTCAAAAATTGTGCCAAAAGGTTCCAAATTCTCCCCTGAAAGGTTTGGCGGTCGAAACAGATGGCTTTTTATCACAGGAAAAGAAATCAGCCCTCGACAACTTAACCGGCAGAAAAAGATTTTTTTGAAAAAATCCCTAAGCCCCGGGGTCACAAATTCATAAAAAATCTGACTTTCGGCAATTCATTAAAAAAATGGTGCCAAACGGTTCCAAATGCTCCCCTGAAAGGTTTGGCGGTTGAAACAGAAGGCTTTTTATCACAGGAAAAGAAATCAGCCCTCAACAACATAACCGTTAGAAAAAGATTTTTTTGAAAAAATCCTAAGCCCCGGGGTCACAAATTCATAAAAAATCTGACTTTCGGCAATTCACTCAAAAATGGTGCCAAACGGTTCCAATTGATCCTCTGAAAGGTTTGGCGGTTGAAACAGAAGGCTTTTTATCACAGGAAAAGAAATCATCCCTCAACAACTTAACCGGCAGAAAAAGATTTTTTGAAAAAATCCCTAATCCCCGGGGTCACAAATTCATAAAAAATCTGACTTTCGGCAATTTACTCAAAAATGGTGCCAAACGGTTGCAAATGCTCCCCTGAAAGGTTTGGCGGTTGAAACAGAAGGCTTTTTATCACAGGAAAAGAAATCAGCCCTCAGCAACTTAACCGGGAGAAAAAGATTTTTTTGAAAAAATCCTAAGCCCCGGGGTCACATTTTCATAAAAAATCTAACTTTTGGCAATTCACTCAAAGATGGTGCCAAAAGGTTCCAAATTCTCCCCTGAAAGGTTTCGCGGTCGAAACAGATGGCTTTTTATCACAGGACACGAAATCAGCCCTCGACAACTTAACCGGCAGAAAAAGATTTTTTTGTAAAAATCCCTAAGCCCCGGGGTCACAATTTCATAAAAAGTCTGACTTTTGGCAATTCACCCAAAAATTGTGCCAAAAGGTTCCAAATTCTCCCCTGAAAGGTTTGGCGGTTGAAACAGAAGGCTTTTTATCACAGGAAAAGAAATCAGCCCTCAACAACATAACCGGTAGAAACCCGGGGTCACAATTTCATAAAGAATCTGACTTTCGGCAATTCACTCAAAAATGGTGCCAGACGGTTGCAAATGATCCTCTGAAAGGTTTGGGAATGGAAATAGAAGAAATCAGCCCTCGACAACTTCACCGGCAGAAGAAGATTTCATCAAAATTCTGACTTTCCGCATTTCACTCAAAAATGGGGCCAAACGGTTGCAAATGCTCCCCTGAGAGTTTTGGCAGTGGAAACAGAAGGGTTTTCATCATAGGACAAGAAATCAGACCTCGACAACTTAACCGGCAGAAAAAGATTTTTTTGAAAAAATCCCTAAGCCCCGGGGTCACAATTTCATAAAAAGTCTGACTTTCGGCAATTCACTAAAAAATGGTGCCAAACGGTTCCAAATGATCCCCGGAAAGGTTTGGCGGTTGAAACAGAAGGCTTTTTATCACAGGACAAGAAATCAGCCCTCAACAACTTAACCGGCAGAAAAAGATTTTTTTGTAAAAATCCCTAAGCCCCGGGGTCACAATTTCATAAAAAGTCTGACTTTCGGCAATTCATTAAAAAATGGTGCCAAACGGTTCCAAATGATCCCCGGAAAGGTTTGGGAATGGAAATAGAAGAAATCAGCCCTCGACAACTTAACCGGCAGAGAAAGTTTTTTTGAAAAAATCCCTAATCCCCGGGGTCACAAATTCATAAAAAATCTGACTTTCGGCAATTTACTCAAAAATGGTGCCAAACGGTTGCAAATGCTCCCCTGAAAGGTATGGCGGTTGAAACAGAAGGCTTTTTATCACAGGACAAGAAATCAGCCCTCAACAACTTAACCGGCAGAAAAAGATTTTTTTGAAAAAATCCTAAGCCCCGGGGTCACAATTTCATAAAAAATCTGATTTTCGGCAATTCACTCAAAAATGGTGCCAGACGGTTGCAAATGATCCTCTGAATGGTTTTGGAATGGAAATAGAAGAAATCAGCCCTCGACAACTTAACCGGCAGAAAAAGATTTTTTTGAAAAAATCCTAAGCCCACGGGTCACAATTAAATAAAAAGTCTGACTTTCGGCAATTCATTAAAAAATGGTGCCAAACGGTTCCAAATGATCCCCGGAAAGGTTTGGCGGTTAAAACAGAAGGCTTTTTATTACAGGACAAGAAATCAGGCCTCAACAACTTAACCGGCAGAAAAAGATTTTTTTGAAAAAATCCCTAAGCCCCGGGGTCACAATTTCATAAAAAATCTGACTTTTGGCAATTCACTGAAAAATTGTGCCAAAAGGTTGCAAATTCTCCCCTGAAAGGTTTCGCGGTCGAAACAGATGGTTTTTATCACAGGACACGAAATCAGCCATCGACAACTTAACCGGCAGAAAAAGATTTTTTTGTAAAAATCCCTAAGCCCCGGGGTCACAATTTCATAAAAAGTCTGACTTTTGGAAATTCATTAAAAAATGTTGCCAAACGGTTCCAAATGATCCCCGGAAAGGTTTGGCGGTTGAAACAGAAGGCTTTTTATCACAGGAAAAGAAATCAGCCCTCAACAACTTAACCGGCATAAAAAGATTTTTTTGAAAAAATCCTAAGCCCCGGGGTCACAATTTCATAAAAAATCTGACTTTCGGCAATTCACTCAAAAATTGTGCCAAAAGGTTCCAAATTCTCCCCTGAAAGGTTTGGCGGTCGAAACAGATGGCTTTTTATTACAGGAAAAGAAATCAGCCCTCGACAACTTAACCGGCAGAAAAAGATTTTTTTGAAAAAATCCCTAAGCCCCGGGTCACAAATTCATAAAAAATCTGACTTTCGGCAATTCATTAAAAAAATGGTGCCAAACGGTTCCAAATGCTCCCCTGAAAGGTTTGGCGGTTGAAACAGAAGGCTTTTTATCACAGGAAAAGAAATCAGCCCTCAACAACATAACCGTTAGAAAAAGATTTTTTTGAAAAAATCCTAAGCCCCGGGGTCACAAATTCATAAAAAATCTGACTTTCGGCAATTCACTCAAAAATGGTGCCAAACGGTTCCAATTGATCCTCTGAAAGGTTTGGCGGTTGAAACAGAAGGCTTTTTATCACAGGAAAAGAAATCAGCCCTCAACAACATAACCGTTAGAAAAAGATTTTTTTGAAAAAATCCTAAGCCCCGGGGTCACAATTTCATAAAAAAATCTGACTTTCGGCAATTCACTCAAAAATGGTGCCAGACGGTTGCAAATGGTCCTCTGAAAGGATTGGGAATGGAAATAGAAGAAATCAGCCCTCGACAACTTCACCGGCAGAAGAAGATTTCATCAAAATTCTGACTTTCCGCATTTCACTCAAAAATGGGGCCAAACGGTTGCAAATGCTCCCCTGAGAGTTTTGGCAGTGGAAACAGAAGGGTTTTCATCATAGGACAAGAAATCAGACCTCGACAACTTAACCGGCAGAAAAAGATTTTTTTGAAAAAATCCTAATCCCCGGGGTCACAATTTCATAAAAAATCTGATTTTCGGCAATTCACTCAAAAATGGTGCCAGACGGTTGCAAATGATCCTCTGAATGGTTTTGGAATGGAAATAGAAGAAATCAGCCCTCGACAACTTAACCGGCAGAAAAAGATTTTTTTGAAAAAATCCCTAAGCCCCGGGGTCACAATTTCATAAAAAGTCTGACTTTCGGCAATTCATTAAAAAATGTTGCCAAACGGTTCCAAATGATCCCCGGAAAGGTTTGGCGGTTGAAACAGAAGGCTTTTTATCACAGGACAAGAAATCAGCCCTCAGCAACTTAACCGGCAGAAAAAGATTTTTTTGAAAAAATCTCTAATCCCCGGGGTCACAAATTCATAAAAAATCTGACTTTCGGCAATTTACTCAAAAATTGTGCCAAAAGGTTGCAAATGCTCCCCTGAAAGGTTTGGCGGTTGAAACAGAAGGCTTTTTATCACAGGAAAAGAAATCAGCCCTCGACAACTTAACCGGCAGAAAAAGATTTTTTTGAAAAAATCCCTAAGCCCCGGGGACACAAATTCATAAAAAATCTGACTTTCGGCAATTTACTCAAAAATGGTGCCAAACGGTTGCAAATGCTCCCCTGAAAGGTTTGGCGGTTGAAACAGAAGGCTTTTTATCACAGGAAAAGAAATCAGCCCTCAACAACTTAACCGGGAGAAAAAGATTTTTTTGAAAAAATCCTAAGCCCCGGGGTCACAATTTCATAAAAAGTCTGACTTTTGGAAATTCATTAAAAAATGTTGCCAAACGGTTCCAAATGATCCCCGGAAAGGTTTGGCGGTTGAAACAGAAGGCTTTTTATCACAGGAAAAGAAATCAGCCCTCAACAACTTAACCAGCAGAAAAAGATTTTTTTGAAAAAATGCTAAGCCCCGGGGTCACAATTTCATAAAAAATCTGACTTTCGGCAATTCACTCAAAAATTGTGCCAAAAGGTTCCAAATTCTCCCCTGAAAGGTTTGGCGGTCGAAACAGATGGCTTTTTATCACAGGAAAAGAAATCAGCCCTCGACAACTTAACCGGCAGAAAAAGATTTTTTTGAAAAAATCCCTAAGCCCCGGGGTCACAAATTCATAAAAAATCTGACTTTCGGCAATTCATTAAAAAAATGGTGCCAAACGGTTCCAAATGCTCCCCTGAAAGGTTTGGCGGTTGAAACAGAAGGCTTTTTATCACAGGAAAAGAAATCAGCCCTCAACAACATAACCGTTAGAAAAAGATTTTTTTGAAAAAATCCTAAGCCCCGGGGTCACAAATTCATAAAAAATCTGACTTTCGGCAATTCACTCAAAAATGGTGCCAAACGGTTCCAATTGATCCCCTGAAAGGTTTGGCGGTTGAAACAGAAGGCTTTTTATCACAGGAAAAGAAATCATCCCTCAACAACTTAACCGGCAGAAAAAGATTTTTTGAAAAAATCCCTAATCCCCGGGGTCACAAATTCATAAAAAATCTGACTTTCGGCAATTTACTCAAAAATGGTGCCAAACGGTTGCAAATGCTCCCCTTAAAGGTTTGGCGGTTGAAACAGAAGGCTTTTTATCACAGGAAAAGAAATCAGCCCTCAACAACTTAACCGGGAGAAAAAGATTTTTTTGAAAAAATCCTAAGCCCCGGGGTCACAATTTCATAAAAAATCTGACTTTCGGCAATTCATTAAAAAATGGTGCCAAACGGTTCCAAATGATCCTCTGAAAGGTTTGGGAATGGAAATAGAAGAAATCAGCCCTCGACAACTTCACCGGCAGAAGAACATTTCATCAAAATTCTGACTTTCGGCAATTCACTCAAAAATGGTTCCAAACGGTTGCAAATGCTCCCCTGAGAGTTTTGGCAGTGGAAACAGAAGGGTTTTCATCATAGGACAAGAAATCAGACCTCGACAACTAAACCGGCAGAAAATGATTTTTTTGAAAAAATCCCTAAGCCCCGGGGTCACAATTTCATAAAAAGTCTGACTTTCGGCAATTCATTAAAAAATGGTGCCAAACGGTTCCAAATGATCCTCTGAATGGTTTGGGAATGGAAATAGAAGAAATCAGCCCTTGACAACTTAACAGGCAGAAAAAGATTTTTTTGAAAAAACCCTAAGCCCCGGGGTCACAATTTCATAAAAAAATCTGACTTTCGGCAATTCACTCAAAAATGGTGACAAACGGTTCCAAATGATCCCCTGAATGGTTTGGCGGTTGAAACACAAGGCTTTTTATCACAGGAAAAGAAATCAGCCCTCACCAACTTAACAGGCAGAAAAAAAATTTTTGGAAAAGATCCTAAGGCCCGGGGTCACAATTTCATAAAAAATCTGACTTTTGGCAATTCACTGAAAAATTGTGCCAAAAGGTTGCAAATTCTCCCCTGAAAGGTTTCGCGGTCGAAACAGATGGTTTTTATCACAGGACACGAAATCAGCCATCGACAACTTAACCGGCAGAAAAAGATTTTTTTGTAAAAATCCCTAAGCCCCGGGGTCACAATTTCATAAAAAGTCTGACTTTTGGAAATTCATTAAAAAATGTTGCCAAACGGTTCCAAATGATCCCCGGAAAGGTTTGGCGGTTGAAACAGAAGGCTTTTTATCACAGGAAAAGAAATCAGCCCTCAACAACTTAACCGGCATAAAAAGATTTTTTTGAAAAAATCCTAAGCCCCGGGGTCACAATTTCATAAAAAATCTGACTTTCGGCAATTCACTCAAAAATTGTGCCAAAAGGTTCCAAATTCTCCCCTGAAAGGTTTGGCGGTCGAAACAGATGGCTTTTTATTACAGGAAAAGAAATCAGCCCTCGACAACTTAACCGGCAGAAAAAGATTTTTTTGAAAAAATCCCTAAGCCCCGGGTCACAAATTCATAAAAAATCTGACTTTCGGCAATTCATTAAAAAAATGGTGCCAAACGGTTCCAAATGCTCCCCTGAAAGGTTTGGCGGTTGAAACAGAAGGCTTTTTATCACAGGAAAAGAAATCAGCCCTCAACAACATAACCGTTAGAAAAAGATTTTTTTGAAAAAATCCTAAGCCCCGGGGTCACAAATTCATAAAAAATCTGACTTTCGGCAATTCACTCAAAAATGGTGCCAAACGGTTCCAATTGATCCTCTGAAAGGTTTGGCGGTTGAAACAGAAGGCTTTTTATCACAGGAAAAGAAATCAGCCCTCAACAACATAACCGTTAGAAAAAGATTTTTTTGAAAAAATCCTAAGCCCCGGGGTCACAATTTCATAAAAAAATCTGACTTTCGGCAATTCACTCAAAAATGGTGCCAGACGGTTGCAAATGGTCCTCTGAAAGGATTGGGAATGGAAATAGAAGAAATCAGCCCTCGACAACTTCACCGGCAGAAGAAGATTTCATCAAAATTCTGACTTTCCGCATTTCACTCAAAAATGGGGCCAAACGGTTGCAAATGCTCCCCTGAGAGTTTTGGCAGTGGAAACAGAAGGGTTTTCATCATAGGACAAGAAATCAGACCTCGACAACTTAACCGGCAGAAAAAGATTTTTTTGAAAAAATCCTAATCCCCGGGGTCACAATTTCATAAAAAATCTGATTTTCGGCAATTCACTCAAAAATGGTGCCAGACGGTTGCAAATGATCCTCTGAATGGTTTTGGAATGGAAATAGAAGAAATCAGCCCTCGACAACTTAACCGGCAGAAAAAGATTTTTTTGAAAAAATCCCTAAGCCCCGGGGTCACAATTTCATAAAAAGTCTGACTTTCGGCAATTCATTAAAAAATGTTGCCAAACGGTTCCAAATGATCCCCGGAAAGGTTTGGCGGTTGAAACAGAAGGCTTTTTATCACAGGACAAGAAATCAGCCCTCAGCAACTTAACCGGCAGAAAAAGATTTTTTTGAAAAAATCTCTAATCCCCGGGGTCACAAATTCATAAAAAATCTGACTTTCGGCAATTTACTCAAAAATTGTGCCAAAAGGTTGCAAATGCTCCCCTGAAAGGTTTGGCGGTTGAAACAGAAGGCTTTTTATCACAGGAAAAGAAATCAGCCCTCGACAACTTAACCGGCAGAAAAAGATTTTTTTGAAAAAATCCCTAAGCCCCGGGGACACAAATTCATAAAAAATCTGACTTTCGGCAATTTACTCAAAAATGGTGCCAAACGGTTGCAAATGCTCCCCTGAAAGGTTTGGCGGTTGAAACAGAAGGCTTTTTATCACAGGAAAAGAAATCAGCCCTCAACAACTTAACCGGGAGAAAAAGATTTTTTTGAAAAAATCCTAAGCCCCGGGGTCACAATTTCATAAAAAGTCTGACTTTTGGAAATTCATTAAAAAATGTTGCCAAACGGTTCCAAATGATCCCCGGAAAGGTTTGGCGGTTGAAACAGAAGGCTTTTTATCACAGGAAAAGAAATCAGCCCTCAACAACTTAACCAGCAGAAAAAGATTTTTTTGAAAAAATGCTAAGCCCCGGGGTCACAATTTCATAAAAAATCTGACTTTCGGCAATTCACTCAAAAATTGTGCCAAAAGGTTCCAAATTCTCCCCTGAAAGGTTTGGCGGTCGAAACAGATGGCTTTTTATCACAGGAAAAGAAATCAGCCCTCGACAACTTAACCGGCAGAAAAAGATTTTTTTGAAAAAATCCCTAAGCCCCGGGGTCACAAATTCATAAAAAATCTGACTTTCGGCAATTCATTAAAAAAATGGTGCCAAACGGTTCCAAATGCTCCCCTGAAAGGTTTGGCGGTTGAAACAGAAGGCTTTTTATCACAGGAAAAGAAATCAGCCCTCAACAACATAACCGTTAGAAAAAGATTTTTTTGAAAAAATCCTAAGCCCCGGGGTCACAAATTCATAAAAAATCTGACTTTCGGCAATTCACTCAAAAATGGTGCCAAACGGTTCCAATTGATCCCCTGAAAGGTTTGGCGGTTGAAACAGAAGGCTTTTTATCACAGGAAAAGAAATCATCCCTCAACAACTTAACCGGCAGAAAAAGATTTTTTGAAAAAATCCCTAATCCCCGGGGTCACAAATTCATAAAAAATCTGACTTTCGGCAATTTACTCAAAAATGGTGCCAAACGGTTGCAAATGCTCCCCTTAAAGGTTTGGCGGTTGAAACAGAAGGCTTTTTATCACAGGAAAAGAAATCAGCCCTCAACAACTTAACCGGGAGAAAAAGATTTTTTTGAAAAAATCCTAAGCCCCGGGGTCACAATTTCATAAAAAATCTGACTTTCGGCAATTCATTAAAAAATGGTGCCAAACGGTTCCAAATGATCCTCTGAAAGGTTTGGGAATGGAAATAGAAGAAATCAGCCCTCGACAACTTCACCGGCAGAAGAACATTTCATCAAAATTCTGACTTTCGGCAATTCACTCAAAAATGGTTCCAAACGGTTGCAAATGCTCCCCTGAGAGTTTTGGCAGTGGAAACAGAAGGGTTTTCATCATAGGACAAGAAATCAGACCTCGACAACTAAACCGGCAGAAAATGATTTTTTTGAAAAAATCCCTAAGCCCCGGGGTCACAATTTCATAAAAAGTCTGACTTTCGGCAATTCATTAAAAAATGGTGCCAAACGGTTCCAAATGATCCTCTGAATGGTTTGGGAATGGAAATAGAAGAAATCAGCCCTTGACAACTTAACAGGCAGAAAAAGATTTTTTTGAAAAAACCCTAAGCCCCGGGGTCACAATTTCATAAAAAAATCTGACTTTCGGCAATTCACTCAAAAATGGTGACAAACGGTTCCAAATGATCCCCTGAATGGTTTGGCGGTTGAAACACAAGGCTTTTTATCACAGGAAAAGAAATCAGCCCTCACCAACTTAACAGGCAGAAAAAAAATTTTTGGAAAAGATCCTAAGGCCCGGGGTCACAATTTCATAAAAAATCTGACTTTTGGCAATTCACTGAAAAATTGTGCCAAAAGGTTGCAAATTCTCCCCTGAAAGGTTTCGCGGTCGAAACAGATGGTTTTTATCACAGGACACGAAATCAGCCATCGACAACTTAACCGGCAGAAAAAGATTTTTTTGTAAAAATCCCTAAGCCCCGGGGTCACAATTTCATAAAAAGTCTGACTTTTGGAAATTCATTAAAAAATGTTGCCAAACGGTTCCAAATGATCCCCGGAAAGGTTTGGCGGTTGAAACAGAAGGCTTTTTATCACAGGAAAAGAAATCAGCCCTCAACAACTTAACCGGCAGAAAACGATTTTTTTGAAAAAATCCTAAGCCCCGGGGTCACAATTTCATAAAAAATCTGACTTTCGGCAATTCACTCAAAAATTGTGCCAAAAGGTTCCAAATTCTCCCCTGAAAGTTTTGGCGGTCGAAACAGATGGCTTTTTATCACAGGAAAAGAAATCAGCCCTGACAACTTAACCGGCAGAAAAAGATTTTTTTGAAAAAATCCCTAAGCCCCGGGGTCACAAATTCATAAAAAATCTGACTTTCGGCAATTCATTAAAAAAATGGTGCCAAACGGTTCCAAATGCTCCCCTGAAAGGTTTGGCGGTTGAAACAGAAGGCTTTTTATCACAGGAAAAGAAATCAGCCCTCAACAACATAACCGTTAGAAAAAGATTTTTTTGAAAAAATCCTAAGCCCCGGGGTCACAAATTCATAAAAAATCTGACTTTCGGCAATTCACTCAAAAATGGTGCCAAACGGTTCCAATTGATCCTCTGAAAGGTTTGGCGGTTGAAACAGAAGGCTTTTTATCACAGGAAAAGAAATCATCCCTCAACAACTTAACCGGGAGAAAAAGATTTTTTTGAAAAAATCCTAAGCCCCGGGGTCACATTTTCATAAAAAATCTAACTTTTGGCAATTCACTCAAAGATGGTGCCAAAAGGTTCCAAATTCTCCCCTGAAAGGTTTCGCGGTCGAAACAGATGGCTTTTTATCACAGGACACGAAATCAGCCCTCGACAACTTAACCGGCAGAAAAAGATTTTTTTGTAAAAATCCCTAAGCCCCGGGGTCACAATTTCATAAAAAGTCTGACTTTTGGCAATTCACCCAAAAATTGTGCCAAAAGGTTCCAAATTCTCCCCTGAAAGGTTTGGCGGTTGAAACAGAAGGCTTTTTATCACAGGAAAAGAAATCAGCCCTCAACAACATAACCGGTAGAAACCCGGGGTCACAATTTCATAAAGAATCTGACTTTCGGCAATTCACTCAAAAATGGTGCCAGACGGTTGCAAATGATCCTCTGAAAGGTTTGGGAATGGAAATAGAAGAAATCAGCCCTCGACAACTTCACCGGCAGAAGAAGATTTCATCAAAATTCTGACTTTCCGCATTTCACTCAAAAATGGGGCCAAACGGTTGCAAATGCTCCCCTGAGAGTTTTGGCAGTGGAAACAGAAGGGTTTTCATCATAGGACAAGAAATCAGACCTCGACAACTTAACCGGCAGAAAAAGATTTTTTTGAAAAAATCCCTAAGCCCCGGGGTCACAATTTCATAAAAAGTCTGACTTTCGGCAATTCACTAAAAAATGGTGCCAAACGGTTCCAAATGATCCCCGGAAAGGTTTGGCGGTTGAAACAGAAGGCTTTTTATCACAGGACAAGAAATCAGCCCTCAACAACTTAACCGGCAGAAAAAGATTTTTTTGTAAGAATCCCTAAGCCCCGGGGTCACAATTTCATAAAAAGTCTGACTTTCGGCAATTCATTAAAAAATGGTGCCAAACGGTTCCAAATGATCCCCGGAAAGGTTTGGGAATGGAAATAGAAGAAATCAGCCCTCGACAACTTAACCGGCAGAGAAAGTTTTTTTGAAAAAATCCCTAATCCCCGGGGTCACAAATTCATAAAAAATCTGACTTTCGGCAATTTACTCAAAAATGGTGCCAAACGGTTGCAAATGCTCCCCTGAAAGGTATGGCGGTTGAAACAGAAGGCTTTTTATCACAGGACAAGAAATCAGCCCTCAACAACTTAACCGGCAGAAAAAGATTTTTTTGAAAAAATCCTAAGCCCCGGGGTCACAATTTCATAAAAAATCTGATTTTCGGCAATTCACTCAAAAATGGTGCCAGACGGTTGCAAATGATCCTCTGAATGGTTTTGGAATGGAAATAGAAGAAATCAGCCCTCGACAACTTAACCGGCAGAAAAAGATTTTTTTGAAAAAATCCCTAAGCCCCGGGGTCACAATTTCATAAAAAGTCTGACTTTCGGCAATTCATTAAAAAATGTTGCCAAACGGTTCCAAATGATCCCCGGAAAGGTTTGTCGGTTGAAACAGAAGGCTTTTTATCACAGGACAAGAAATCAGCCCTCAGCAACTTAACCGGCAGAAAAAGATTTTTTTGAAAAAATCTCTAATCCCCGGGGTCACAAATTCATAAAAAATCTGACTTTCGGCAATTTACTCAAAAATTGTGCCAAAACGTTGCAAATGCTCCCCTGAAAGGTTTGGCGGTTGAAACAGAAGGCTTTTTATCACAGGAAAAGAAATCAGCCCTCGACAACTTAACCGGCAGAAAAAGATTTTTTTGAAAAAATCCCTAAGCCCCGGGGTCACAATTTCATAAAAAGTCTGACTTTTGGAAATTCATTAAAAAATGTTGCCAAACGGTTCCAAATGATCCCCGGAAAGGTTTGGCGGTTGAAACAGAAGGCTTTTTATCACAGGAAAAGAAATCAGCCCTCAACAACTTAACCGGCAGAAAACGATTTTTTTGAAAAAATCCTAAGCCCCGGGGTCACAATTTCATAAAAAATCTGACTTTCGGCAATTCACTCAAAAATTGTGCCAAAAGGTTCCAAATTCTCCCCTGAAAGTTTTGGCGGTCGAAACAGATGGCTTTTTATCACAGGAAAAGAAATCAGCCCTCGACAACTTAACCGGCAGAAAAAGATTTTTTTGAAAAAATCCCTAAGCCCCGGGGTCACAAATTCATAAAAAATCTGACTTTCGGCAATTCATTAAAAAAATGGTGCCAAACGGTTCCAAATGCTCCCCTGAAAGGTTTGGCGGTTGAAACAGAAGGCTTTTTATCACAGGAAAAGAAATCAGCCCTCAACAACATAACCGTTAGAAAAAGATTTTTTTGAAAAAATCCTAAGCCCCGGGGTCACAAATTCATAAAAAATCTGACTTTCGGCAATTCACTCAAAAATGGTGCCAAACGGTTCCAATTGATCCTCTGAAAGGTTTGGCGGTTGAAACAGAAGGCTTTTTATCACAGGAAAAGAAATCATCCCTCAACAACTTAACCGGCAGAAAAAGATTTTTTGAAAAAATCCCTAATCCCCGGGGTCACAAATTCATAAAAAATCTGACTTTCGGCAATTTACTCAAAAATGGTGCCAAACGGTTGCAAATGCTCCCCTGAAAGGTTTGGCGGTTGAAACAGAAGGCTTTTTATCACAGGAAAAGAAATCAGCCCTCAGCAACTTAACCGGGAGAAAAAGATTTTTTTGAAAAAATCCTAAGCCCCGGGGTCACATTTTCATAAAAAATCTAACTTTTGGCAATTCACTCAAAGATGGTGCCAAAAGGTTCCAAATTCTCCCCTGAAAGGTTTCGCGGTCGAAACAGATGGCTTTTTATCACAGGACACGAAATCAGCCCTCGACAACTTAACCGGCAGAAAAAGATTTTTTTGTAAAAATCCCTAAGCCCCGGGGTCACAATTTCATAAAAAGTCTGACTTTTGGCAATTCACCCAAAAATTGTGCCAAAAGGTTCCAAATTCTCCCCTGAAAGGTTTGGCGGTTGAAACAGAAGGCTTTTTATCACAGGAAAAGAAATCAGCCCTCAACAACATAACCGGTAGAAACCCGGGGTCACAATTTCATAAAGAATCTGACTTTCGGCAATTCACTCAAAAATGGTGCCAGACGGTTGCAAATGATCCTCTGAAAGGTTTGGGAATGGAAATAGAAGAAATCAGCCCTCGACAACTTCACCGGCAGAAGAAGATTTCATCAAAATTCTGACTTTCCGCATTTCACTCAAAAATGGGGCCAAACGGTTGCAAATGCTCCCCTGAGAGTTTTGGCAGTGGAAACAGAAGGGTTTTCATCATAGGACAAGAAATCAGACCTCGACAACTTAACCGGCAGAAAAAGATTTTTTTGAAAAAATCCCTAAACCCCGGGGTCACAATTTCATAAAAAGTCTGACTTTCGGCAATTCACTAAAAAATGGTGCCAAACGGTTCCAAATGATCCCCGGAAAGGTTTGGCGGTTGAAACAGAAGGCTTTTTATCACAGGACAAGAAATCAGCCCTCAACAACTTAACCGGCAGAAAAAGATTTTTTTGTAAGAATCCCTAAGCCCCGGGGTCACAATTTCATAAAAAGTCTGACTTTCGGCAATTCATTAAAAAATGGTGCCAAACGGTTCCAAATGATCCCCGGAAAGGTTTGGGAATGGAAATAGAAGAAATCAGCCCTCGACAACTTAACCGGCAGAGAAAGTTTTTTTGAAAAAATCCCTAATCCCCGGGGTCACAAATTCATAAAAAATCTGACTTTCGGCAATTTACTCAAAAATGGTGCCAAACGGTTGCAAATGCTCCCCTGAAAGGTATGGCGGTTGAAACAGAAGGCTTTTTATCACAGGACAAGAAATCAGCCCTCAACAACTTAACCGGCAGAAAAAGATTTTTTTGAAAAAATCCTAAGCCCCGGGGTCACAATTTCATAAAAAATCTGATTTTCGGCAATTCACTCAAAAATGGTGCCAGACGGTTGCAAATGATCCTCTGAATGGTTTTGGAATGGAAATAGAAGAAATCAGCCCTCGACAACTTAACCGGCAGAAAAAGATTTTTTTGAAAAAATCCCTAAGCCCCGGGGTCACAATTTCATAAAAAGTCTGACTTTCGGCAATTCATTAAAAAATGTTGCCAAACGGTTCCAAATGATCCCCGGAAAGGTTTGGCGGTTGAAACAGAAGGCTTTTTATCACAGGACAAGAAATCAGCCCTCAGCAACTTAACCGGCAGAAAAAGATTTTTTTGAAAAAATCTCTAATCCCCGGGGTCACAAATTCATAAAAAATCTGACTTTCGGCAATTTACTCAAAAATTGTGCCAAAACGTTGCAAATGCTCCCCTGAAAGGTTTGGCGGTTGAAACAGAAGGCTTTTTATCACAGGAAAAGAAATCAGCCCTCGACAACTTAACCGGCAGAAAAAGATTTTTTTGAAAAAATCCCTAAGCCCCGGGGACACAAATTCATAAAAAATCTGACTTTCGGCAATTTACTCAAAAATGGTGCCAAACGGTTGCAAATGCTCCCCTGAAAGGTTTGGCGGTTGAAACAGAAGGCTTTTTATCACAGGAAAAGAAATCAGCCCTCAACAACTTAACCGGGAGAAAAAGATTTTTTTGAAAAAATCCTAAGCCCCGGGGTCACAATTTCATAAAAAGTCTGACTTTTGGAAATTCATTAAAAAATGTTGCCAAACGGTTCCAAATGATCCCCGGAAAGGTTTGGCGATTGAAACAGAAGGCTTTTTATCACAGGAAAAGAAATCAGCCCTCAACAACTTAACCGGCAGAAAAAGATTTTTTTGAAAAAATGCTAAGCCCCGGGGTCACAATTTCATAAAAAATCTGACTTTCGGCAATTCACTCAAAAATTGTGCCAAAAGGTTCCAAATTCTCCCCTGAAAGGTTTGGCGGTCGAAACAGATGGCTTTTTATCACAGGAAAAGAAATCAGCCCTCGACAACTTAACCGGCAGAAAAAGATTTTTTTGAAAAAATCCCTAAGCCCCGGGGTCACAAATTCATAAAAAATCTGACTTTCGGCAATTCATTAAAAAAATGGTGCCAAACGGTTCCAAATGCTCCCCTGAAAGGTTTGGCGGTTGAAACAGAAGGCTTTTTATCACAGGAAAAGAAATCAGCCCTCAACAACATAACCGTTAGAAAAAGATTTTTTTGAAAAAATCCTAAGCCCCGGGGTCACAAATTCATAAAAAATCTGACTTTCGGCAATTCACTCAAAAATGGTGCCAAACGGTTCCAATTGATCCCCTGAAAGGTTTGGCGGTTGAAACAGAAGGCTTTTTATCACAGGAAAAGAAATCATCCCTCAACAACTTAACCGGCAGAAAAAGATTTTTTGAAAAAATCCCTAATCCCCGGGGTCACAAATTCATAAAAAATCTGACTTTCGGCAATTTACTCAAAAATGGTGCCAAACGGTTGCAAATGCTACCCTTAAAGGTTTGGCGGTCGAAACAGATGGCTTTTTATCACAGGACACGAAATCAGCCCTCGACAACTTAACCGGCAGAAAAAGATTTTTTTGTAAAAATCCCTAAGCCCCGGGGTCACAATTTCATAAAAAGTCTGACTTTTGGCAATTCATTAAAATATTGTGCCAAAAGGTTCCAAATTCTCCCCTGAATGGTTTGGCGGTTGAAACAGAAGGCTTTTTATCACAGGAAAAGAAATCAGCCCTCAACAACATAACCGGTAGAAACCCGGGGTCACAATTTCATAAAGAATCTGACTTTCGGCAATTCACTCAAAAATGGTGCCAGACGGTTGCAAATGATCCTCTGAAAGGTTTGGGAATGGAAATAGAAGAAATCAGCCCTCGACAACTTCACCGGCAGAAGAAGATTTCATCAAAATTCTGACTTTCGGCATTTCACTCAAAAATGGGGCCAAACGGTTGCAAATGCTCCCCTGAGAGTTTTGGCAGTGGAAACAGAAGGGTTTTCATCATAGGACAAGAAATCAGACCTCGACAACTTAACCGGCAGAAAAAGATTTTTTTGAAAAAATCCCTAAGCCCCGGGGTCACAATTTCATAAAAAGTCTGACTTTCGGCAATTCACTCAAAAATGGTGCCAAACGGTTCCAAATGATCCCCTGAAAGGTTTCGCAGTTGAAACAGAAGGCTTTTTATCACAGGAAAAGAAATCAGCCCTCACCAACTTAACAGGCAGAAAATTTTTTTTTAAAAAAGATCCTAAGCCCCGGGGTCACAATTTCATAAAAAATCTGACTTTTGGCAATTCACTCAAAAATTGTGCCAAAAGGTTCCAAATTCTCCCCTGAAAGGTTTGGCGGTCGAAACAGATGGCTTTTTATCACAGGACACGAAATCAGCCCTCGACAACTTAACCGGCAGAGAAAGTTTTTTTGAAAAAATCCCTAATCCCCGGGGTCACAATTTCATAAAAAGTCTGACTTTCGGCAATTCACTAAAAAATGGTGCCAAACGGTTCCAAATGATCCCCGGAAAGGTTTGGCGGTTGAAACAGAAGGCTTTTTATCACAGGACAAGAAATCAGCCCTCAACAACTTAACCGGCAGAAAAAGATTTTTTTGTAAAAATCCCTAAGCCCCGGGGTCACAATTTCATAAAAAGTCTGACTTTCGGCAATTCATTAAAAAATGGTGCCAAACGGTTCCAAATGATCCCCGGAAAGGTTTGGGAATGGAAATAGAAGAAATCAGCCCTCGACAACTTAACCGGCAGAGAAAGTTTTTTTGAAAAAATCCCTAATCCCCGGGGTCACAAATTCATAAAAAATCTGACTTTCGGCAATTTACTCAAAAATGGTGCCAAACGGTTGCAAATGCTCCCCTGAAAGGTTTGGCGGTTCAAACAGAAGGCTTTTTATCACAGGAAAAGAAATCAGCCCTCGACAACTTAACCGGCAGAAAAAGATTTTTTTGAAAAAATCCCTAAGCCCCGGGGACACAAATTCATAAAAAATCTGACTTTCGGCAATTTACTCAAAAATGGTGCCAAACGGTTGCAAATGCTCCCCTGAAAGGTTTGGCGGTTGAAACAGAAGGCTTTTTATCACAGGAAAAGAAATCAGCCCTCAACAACTTAACCGGGAGAAAAAGATTTTTTTGAAAAAATCCTAAGCCCCGGGGTCACAATTTCATAAAAAATCTGACTTTCGGCAATTCACTCAAAAATGGTGCCAGACGGTTGCAAATGATCCTCTGAAAGGTTTGGGAATGGAAATAGAAGAAATCAGCCCTCGACAACTTCACCGGCAGAAGAACATTTCATCAAAATTCTGACTTTCGGCAATTCACTCAAAAATGGTTCCTAACGGTTGCAAATGCTCCCCTGAGAGTTTTGGCAGTGGAAACAGAAGGGTTTTCATCATAGGACAAGAAATCAGACCTCGACAACTAAACCGGCAGAAAATGATTTTTTTGAAAAAATCCCTAAGCCCCGGGGTCACAATTTCATAAAAAGTCTGACTTTCGGCAATTCATTAAAAAATGGTGCCAAACGGTTCCAAATGATCCTCTGAATGGTTTGGGAATGGAAATAGAAGAAATCAGCCCTTGACAACTTAACAGGCAGAAAAAGATTTTTTTGAAAAAACCCTAAGCCCCGGGGTCACAATTTCATAAAAAAATCTGACTTTCGGCAATTCACTCAAAAATGGTGACAAACGGTTCCAAATGATCCCCTGAAAGGTTTGGCGGTTGAAACACAAGGCTTTTTATCACAGGAAAAGAAATCAGCCCTCACCAACTTAACAGGCAGAAAAAATTTTTTTGGAAAAGATCCTAAGCCCCGGGGTCACAATTTCATAAAAAATCTGACTTTTGGCAATTCACTGAAAAATTGTGCCAAAAGGTTCCAAATTCTCCCCTGAAAGGTTTCGCGGTCGAAACAGATGGTTTTTATCACAGGACACGAAATCAGCCATCGACAACTTAACCGGCAGAAAAAGATTTTTCTGTAAAAATCCCTAAGCCCCAGGGTCACAATTTCATAAAAAGTCTGAATTTTGGCAATTCATTAAAAAATGTTGCCAAACGGTTCCAAATGATCCCCGGAAAGGTTTGGCGGTTGAAACAGAAGGCTTTTTACCACAGGAAAAGAAATCAGCCCTCACCAACTTAACATGCAGAAAAAGATTTTTTTGAAAAAATCCTAAGCCCCGGGGTCACAATTTCATAAAAAATCTGACTTTCGGCAATTCACTCAAAAATGGTGCCAGACGGTTGCAAATGATCCTCTGAAAGGTTTGGGAATGGAAATAGAAGAAATCAGCCCTCGACAACTTCACCGGCAGAAGAAGATTTCATCAAAATTCTGACTTTCGGCATTTCACTCAAAAATGGGGCCAAACGGTTGCAAATGCTCCCCTGAGAGTTTTGGCAGTGGAAACAGAAGGGTTTTCATCATAGGACAAGAAATCAGACCTCGACAACTTAACCGGCAGAAAAAGATTTTTTTGAAAAAATCCCTAAGCCCCGGGGTCACAATTTCATAAAAAGTCTGACTTTCGGCAATTCACTCAAAAATGGTGCCAAACGGTTCCAAATGATCCCCTGAAAGGTTTCGCAGTTGAAACAGAAGGCTTTTTATCACAGGAAAAGAAATCAGCCCTCACCAACTTAACAGGCAGAAAAATTTTTTTTAAAAAAGATCCTAAGCCCCGGGGTCACAATTTCATAAAAAATCTGACTTTTGGTAATTCACTCAAAAATTGTGCCAAAAGGTTCCAAATTCTCCCCTGAAAGGTTTGGCGGTCGAAATAGATGGCTTTTTATCACAGGACACGAAATCAGCCCTCGACAACTTAACCGGCAGAAAAAGATTTTTTTGAAAAAATGCTAAGCCCCGGGGTCACAAATTCATAAAAAATCTGACTTTCGGCAATTCACTCAAAAATGGTGCCAAACGGTTCCAATTGATCCTCTGAATGGTTTGGGAATGGAAATAGAAGAAATCAGCCCTTGACAACTTAACAGGCAGAAAAAGATTTTTTTGAAAAAACCCTAAGCCCCGGGGTCACAATTTCATAAAAAAATCTGACTTTCGGCAATTCACTCAAAAATGGTGACAAACGGTTCCAAATGATCCCCTGAAAGGTTTGGCGGTTGAAACACAAGGCTTTTTATCACAGGAAAAGAAATCAGCCCTCACCAACTTACCAGGCAGAAAAAAATTTTTTGGAAAAGATCCTAAGCCCCGGGGTCACAATTTCATAAAAAATCTGACTTTTGGCAATTCACTGAAAAATTGTGCCAAAAGGTTCCAAATTCTCACCTGAAAGGTTTCGCGGTCGAAACAGATGGTTTTTATCACAGGACACGAAATCAGCCATCGACAACTTAACCGGCAGAAAAAGATTTTTCTGTAAAAATCCCTAAGCCCCAGGGTCACAATTTCATAAAAAGTCTGAATTTTGGCAATTCATTAAAAAATGTTGCCAAACGGTTCCAAATGATCCCCGGAAAGGTTTGGCGGTTGAAACAGAAGGCTTTTTATCACAGGAAAAGAAATCAGCCCTCAACAACTTAACATGCAGAAAAAGATTTTTTTGAAAAAATCCTAAGCCCCGGGGTCACAATTTCATAAAAAATCTGACTTTCGGCAATTCACTCAAAAATGGTGCCAGACGGTTGCAAATGATCCTCTGAAAGGTTTGGGAATGGAAATAGAAGAAATCAGCCCTCGACAACTTCACCGGCAGAAGAACATTTCATCAAAATTCTGACTTTCGGCAATTCACTCAAAAATGGTTTCAAACGGTTGCAAATGCTCCCCTGAGAGTTTTGGCAGTGGAAACAGAAGGGTTTTCATCATAGGACAAGAAAAAAGACCTCGACAACTAAACCGGCAGAAAATGATTTTTTTGAAAAAATCCCTAAGCCACGGGGTCACAATTTCATTAAAAGTCTGACTTTCAGCAATTCATTAAAAAATGGTGCCAAACGGTTCCAAATGATCCTCTAAATGATTTGGGAATGGAAATAGAAGAAATCAGCCCTCGACAACTTAACCGGCAGAGAAAGTTTTTTTGAAAAAATCCCTAATCCCCGGGGTCACAAATTCATAAAAAATCTGACTTTCGGCAATTTACTCAAAAATGGTGCCAAACGGTTGCAAATGCTCCCCTGAAAGGTATGGCGGTTGAAACAGAAGGCTTTTTATCACAGGAAAAGAAATCAGCCCTCAACAACTTAACCGGCAGAAAAAGATTTTTTTGAAAAAATCCTAAGCCCCGGGGTCACAATTTCATAAAAAATCTGATTTTCGGCAATTCACTCAAAAATGGTGCCAGACGGTTGCAAATGATCCTCTGAATGGTTTTGGAATGGAAATAGAAGAAATCAGCCCTCGACAACTTAACCGGCAGAAAAAGATTTTTTTGAAAAAATCCCTAAGCCCCGGGGTCACAATTTCATAAAAAGTCTGACTTTCGGCAATTCATTAAAAAATGTTGCCAAACGGTTCCAAATGATCCCCGGAAAGGTTTGACGGTTGAAACAGAAGGCTTTTTATCACAGGACAAGAAATCAGCCCTCAGCAACTTAACCGGCAGAAAAAGATTTTTTTGAAAAAATCTCTAATCCCCGGGGTCACAAATTCATAAAAAATCTGACTTTCGGCAATTTAATCAAAATTGTGCCAAAAGGTTGCAAATGCTCCCCTGAAAGGCTTGGCGGTAGAAACAGAAGGCTTTTTATCACAGGAAAAGAAATCAGCCCTCGACAACTTAACCGGCAGAAAAAGATTTTTTTGAAAAAATCCCTAAGCCCCGGGGTCACAAATTCATAAAAAATCTGACTTTCGGCAATTCACTCAAAAATGGTGCCAAACGGTTTCAAATGCTCCCCTGAAAGGTTTGGCGGTTGAAACAGAAGGCTTTTTATCACAGGAAAAGAAATCATCCCTCAACAACTTAACCGGCAGAAAAAGATTTTTTGAAAAAATCCCTAATCCCCGGGGTCACAAATTCATAAAAAATCTGACTTTCGGCAATTTACTCAAAAATGGTGCCAAACGGTTGCAAATGCTCCCCTGAAAGGTTTGGCGGTTGAAACAGAAGGCTTTTTATCACAGGAAAAGAAATCAGCCCTCAACAACTTAACCGGGAGAAAAAGATTTTTTTGAAAAAATCCTAAGCCCCGGGGTCACATTTTCATAAAAAAATCTAACTTTTGGCAATTCACTCAAAGATGGTGCCAAAAGGTTCCAAATTCTCCCCTGAAAGGTTTCGCGGTCGAAACAGATGGCTTTTTATCACAGGACACGAAATCAGCCCTCGACAAATTAACCGGCAGAAAAAGATTTTTTTGAAAAAATCCTAAGCCCCGGGGTCACAATTAAATAAAAAGTCTGACTTTCGGCAATTCATTAAAAAATGGTGCCAAACTGTTCCAAATGATCCCCGGAAAGGTTTGGCGGTTAAAACAGAAGGCTTTTTATTACAGGACAAGAAATCAGGCCTCAACAACTTAACCGGCAGAAAAAGATTTTTTTGAAAAAATCCTAAGCCCCGGGGTCACAAATTCATAAAAAATCTGACTTTCGGCAATTCACTCAAAAATTGTGCCAAAAGGTTCCAAATTCTCCCCTGAAAGGTTTGGCGGTCGAAACAGATGGCTTTTTATCACAGGAAAAGAAATCAGCCCTCAACAACATAACCGTTAGAAAAAGATTTTTTTGAAAAAATGCTAAGCCCCGGGGTCACAATTTCATAAAAAATCTGACTTTCGGCACTTCACTCAAAAATGGTGCCAGACGGTTGCAAATGATCCTCTGAAAGGTTTGGGAATGGAAATGGAAGAAATCAGCCCTCGACAACTTCACCGGCAGAAGAAGATTTCATCAAAATTCTGACTTTCGGCAATTCACTCAAAAATGGTGCCAAACGGTTGCAAATGCTCCCCTGAGAGTTTTGGCAGTGGAAACAGAAGGGTTTTCATCATAGGACAAGAAATCAGACCTCGACAACTTAACCGGCAGAAAAAGATTTTTTTGTAAAAATCCCTAAGCCCCGGGGTTACAATTTCATAAAAAGTCTGACTTTCGGCAATTCATTAAAAAATGGTGCCAAACGGTTCCAAATGATCCCCGGAAAGGTTTGGCGGTTGAAACAGAAGGCTTTTTATCACAGGACAAGAAATCAGCCCTCAACAACTTAACCGGCAGAAAAAGATTTTTTTGTAAAAATCCCTAAGCCCCGGGGTCACAATTTCATAAAAAGTCTGACTTTCGGCAATTCATTAAAAAATGGTGCCAAACGGTTCCAAATGATCCCCGGAAAGGTTTGGGAATGGAAATAGAAGAAATCAGCCCTCGACAACTTAACCGGCAGAGAAAGTTTTTTTGAAAAAATCCCTAATCCCCGGGGTCACAAATTCATAAAAAATCTGACTTTCGGCAATTTACTCAAAAATGGTGCCAAACGGTTGCAAATGCTCCCCTGAAAGGTATGGCGGTTGAAACAGAAGGCTTTTTATCACAGGACAAGAAATCAGCCCTCAACAACTTAACCGGCAGAAAAAGATTTTTTTGAAAAAATCCTAAGCCCCGGGGTCACAATTTCATAAAAAATCTGATTTTCGGCAATTCACTCAAAAATGGTGCCAGACGGTTGCAAATGATCCTCTGAATGGTTTTGGAATGGAAATAGAAGAAATCAGCCCTCGACAACTTAACCGGCAGAAAAAGATTTTTTTGAAAAAATCCCTAAGCCCCGGGGTGACAATTTCATAAAAAGACAGACTTTCGTCAATTCATTAAAAAATGTTGCCAAACGGTTCCAAATGATCCCCGGAAAGGTTTGACGGTTGAAACAGAAGGCTTTTTATCACAGGACAAGAAATCAGCCCTCAGCAACTTAACCGGCAGAAAAAGATTTTTTTGAAAAAATCTCTAATCCCCGGGGTCACAAATTCATAAAAAATCTGACTTTCGGCAATTTACTCAAAAATTGTGCCAAAAGGTTGCAAATGCTCCCCTGAAAGGTTTGGCGGTTGAAACAGAAGGCTTTTTATCACAGGAAAGGAAATCAGCCCTCGACAACTTAACCGGCAGAAAAAGATTTTTTTGAAAAAATCCCTAAGCCCCGGGGTCACAAATTCATAAAAAATCTGACTTTCGGCAATTTACTCAAAAATGGTGCCAAACGGTTGCAAATGCTCCCCTGAAAGGTTTGGCGGTTGAAACAGAAGGCTTTTTATCACAGGAAAAGAAATCAGCCCTCAACAACTTAACCGGGAGAAAAAGATTTTTTTGAAAAAATCCTAAGCCCCGGGGTCACAATTTCATAAAAAATCTAACTTTTGGCAGTTCACTCAAGGATGGTGCCAAAAGGTTCCAAATTCTCCCCTGAAAGGTTTCGCGGTCGAAACAGATGGCTTTTTATCACAGGACACGAAATCAGCCCTCGACAAATTAACCGGCAGAAAAAGATTTTTTTGAAAAAATCCTAAGCCCCGGGGTCACAATTAAATAAAAAGTCTGACTTTCGGCAATTCATTAAAAAATGGTGCCAAACGGTTCCAAATGATCCCCGGAAAGGTTTGGCGGTTAAAACAGAAGGCTTTTTATTACAGGACAAGAAATCAGGCCTCAACAACTTAACCGGCAGAAAAAGATTTTTTTGAAAAAATCCTAAGCCCCGGGGTCACAAATTCATAAAAAATCTGACTTTCGGCAATTCACTCAAAAATTGTGCCAAACGGTTCCAAATGCTCACCTGAAAAGTTTGGCGGTTGAAACAGATGGCTTTTTATCACAGGAAAAGAAATCAGTCCTGAACAACTTAAACGGCAGAAAAAGATTTTTTTGAAAAAATCCCTAAGCCCCGGGGTCACAAATTCATAAAAAATCTGACTTTTGGCAATTCACTCAAAAATTGTGCCAAAAGGTTCCAAATTCTCCCCTGAATGGTTTGGCGGTTGAAACAGAAGGCTTTTTATCACAGGAAAAGAAATCAGCCCTCAACAACATAACCGGTAGAAACCCGGGGTCACAATTTCATAAAGAATCTGACTTTCGGCAATTCACTCAAAAATGGTGCCAGACGGTTGCAAATGATCCTCTGAAAGGTTTGGGAATGGAAATAGAAGAAATCAGCCCTCGACAACTTCACCGGCAGAAGAAGATTTCATCAAAATTCTGACTTTCGGCAATTCACTCAAAAATGGTGCCAAACGGTTGCAAATGCTCCCCTGAGAGTTTTGGCAGTGGAAACAGAAGGGTTTTCATCATAGGACAAGAAATCAGACCTCGACAACTTAACCGGCAGAAAAAGATTTTTTTGAAAAAATCCCTAAGCCCCGGGGTTACAATTTCATAAAAAGTCTGACTTTCGGCAATTCATTAAAAAATGGTGCCAAACGGTTCCAAATGATCCCCGGAAAGGTTTGGCGGTTGAAACAGAAGGCTTTTTATCACAGGACAAGAAATCAGCCCTCGACAACTTAACCGGCAGAAAAAGATTTTTTTGAAAAAATCCCTAAGCCCCGGGGTCACAAATTCATTAAAAATCTGACTTTCGGCAATTTACTCAAAAATGGTGCCAAACGGTTGCAAATGCTCCCCTGAAAGGTTTGGCGGTTGAAACAGAAGGCTTTTTATCACAGGAAAAGAAATCATCCCTCAACAACTTAACCGGCAGAAAAAGATTTTTTGAAAAAATCCCTAATCCCCGGGGTCACAAATTCATAAAAAATCTGACTTTCGGCAATTTACTCAAAAATGGTGCCAAACGGTTGCAAATGCTCCCCTGAAAGGTTTGGCGGTTGAAATGGATGTTGAGGTTTGGGAATGGAAATAGAAGAAATCAGCCCTCGACAACTTCACCGGCAGAAGAACATTTCATCAAAATTCTGACTTTCGGCAATTCACTCAAAAATGGTTCCAAACGGTTGCAAATGCTCCCCTGAGAGTTTTGGCAGTGGAAACAGAAGGGTTTTCATCATAGGACAAGAAATCAGACCTCGACAACTAAACCGGCAGAAAATGATTTTTTTGAAAAAATCCCTAAGCCCCGGGGTCACAATTTCATAAAAAGTCTGACTTTCGGCAATTCATTAAAAAATGGTGCCAAACGGTTCCAAATGATCCTCTGAATGGTTTGGGAATGGAAATAGAAGAAATCAGCCCTTGACAACTTAACAGGCAGAAAAAGATTTTTTTGAAAAAACCCTAAGCCCCGGGGTCACAATTTCATAAAAAAATCTGACTTTCGGCAATTCACTCAAAAATGGTGACAAACGGTTCCAAATGATCCCCTGAATGGTTTGGCGGTTGAAACACAAGGCTTTTTATCACAGGAAAAGAAATCAGCCCTCACAAACTTAACAGGCAGAAAAAAATTTTTTGGAAAAGATCCTAAGCCCCGGGGTCACAATTTCATAAAAAATCTGACTTTTGGCAATTCACTGAAAAATTGTGCCAAAAGGTTGCAAATTCTCCCCTGAAAGGTTTCGCGGTCGAAACAGATGGTTTATATCACAGGACACGAAATCAGCCATCGACAACTTAACCGGCAGAAAAAGATTTTTTTGTAAAAATCCCTAAGCCCCGGGGTCACAATTTCATAAAAAGTCTGACTTTTGGAAATTCATTAAAAAATGTTGCCAAACGGTTCCAAATGATCCCCGGAAAGGTTTGGCGGTTGAAACAGAAGGCTTTTTATCACAGGAAAAGAAATCAGCCCTCAACAACTTAACCGGCAGAAAAAGATTTTTTTGAAAAAATCCTAAGCCCCGGGGTCACAATTTCATAAAAAATCTGACTTTCGGCAATTCACTCAAAAATTGTGCCAAAAGGTTCCAAATTCTCCCCTGAAAGGTTTGGCGGTCGAAACAGATGGCTTTTTATCACATGAAAAGAAATCAGCCCTCGACAACTTAACCGGCAGAAAAAGATTTTTTTGAAAAAATCCCTAAGCCCCGGGGTCACAAATTCATAAAAAATCTGACTTTCGGCAATTCATTAAAAAAATGGTGCCAAACGGTTCCAAATGCTCCCCTGAAATGTTTGGCGGTTGAAACAGAAGGCTTTTTATCACAGGAAAAGAAATCAGCCCTCAACAACATAACCGTTAGAAAAAGATTTTTTTGAAAAAATCCTAAGCCCCGGGGTCACAAATTCATAAAAAATCTGACTTTCGGCAATTCACTCAAAAATGGTGCCAAACGGTTCCAATTGATCCCCTGAAAGGTTTGGCGGTTGAAACAGAAGGCTTTTTATCACAGGAAAAGAAATCATCCCTCAACAACTTAACCGGCAGAAAAAGATTTTTTGAAAAAATCCCTAATCCCCGGGGTCACAAATTCATAAAAAATCTGACTTTCGGCAATTTACTCAAAAATGGTGCCAAACGGTTGCAAATGCTCCCCTGAAAGGTTTGGCGGTTGAAATAGAAGGCTTTTTATCACAGGAAAAGAAATCAGCCCTCAGCAACTTAACCGGGAGAAAAAGATTTTTTTGAAAAAATCCTAAGCCCCGGGGTCACATTTTCATAAAAAATCTAACTTTTGGCAATTCACTCAAAGATGGTGCCAAAAGGTTCCAAATTCTCCCCTGAAAGGTTTCGCGGTCGAAACAGATGGCTTTTTATCACAGGACACGAAATCAGCCCTCGACAACTTAACCGGCAGAAAAAGATTTTTTTGTAAAAATCCCTAAGCCCCGGGGTCACAATTTCATAAAAAGTCTGACTTTTGGCAATTCATTAAAAAATTGTGCCAAAAGGTTCCAAATTCTCCCCTGAATGGTTTGGCGGTTGAAACAGAAGGCTTTTTATCACAGGAAAAGAAATCAGCCCTCAACAACATAACCGGTAGAAACCCGGGGTCACAATTTCATAAAGAATCTGACTTTCGGCAATTCACTCAAAAATGGTGCCAGACGGTTGCAAATGATCCTCTGAAAGGTTTGGGAATGGAAATAGAAGAAATCAGCCCTCGACAACTTCACCGGCAGAAGAAGATTTCATCAAAATTCTGACTTTCCGCATTTCACTCAAAAATGGGGCCAAACGGTTGCAAATGCTCCCCTGAGAGTTTTGGCAGTGGAAACAGAAGGGTTTTCATCATAGGACAAGAAATCAGACCTCGACAACTTAACCGGCAGAAAAAGATTTTTTTGAAAAAATCCCTAAGCCCCGGGGTCACAATTTCATAAAAAGTCTGACTTTCGGCAATTCACTAAAAAATGGTGCCAAACGGTTCCAAATGATCCCCGGAAAGGTTTGGCGGTTGAAACAGAAGGCTTTTTATCACAGGACAAGAAATCAGCCCTCAACAACTTAACCGGCAGAAAAAGATTTTTTTGTAAAAATCCCTAAGCCCCGGGGTCACAATTTCATAAAAAGTCTGACTTTCGGCAATTCATTAAAAAATGGTGCCAAACGGTTCCAAATGATCCCCGGAAAGGTTTGGGAATGGAAATAGAAGAAATCAGCCCTCGACAACTTAACCGGCAGAGAAAGTTTTTTTGAAAAAATCCCTAATCCCCGGGGTCACAAATTCATAAAAAATCTGACTTTCGGCAATTTACTCAAAAATGGTGCCAAACGGTTGCAAATGCTCCCCTGAAAGGTATGGCGGTTGAAACAGAAGGCTTTTTATCACAGGACAAGAAATCAGCCCTCAACAACTTAACCGGCAGAAAAAGATTTTTTTGAAAAAATCCCTAAGCCCCGGGGTCACAAATTCATAAAAAATCTGATTTTCGGCAATTCACTCAAAAATGGTGCCAGACGGTTGCAAATGATCCTCTGAATGGTTTTGGAATGGAAATAGAAGAAATCAGCCCTCGACAACTTAACCGGCAGAAAAAGATTTTTTTGAAAAAATCCCTAAGCCCCGGGGTCACAAATTCATAAAAAATCTGACTTTCGGCAATTTACTCAAAAATGGTGCCAAACGGTTGCAAATGCTCCCCTGAAAGGTTTGGCGGTTCAAACAGAAGGCTTTTTATCACAGGAAAAGAAATCATCCCTCAACAACTTAACCGGCAGAAAAAGATTTTTTGAAAAAATCCCTAATCCCCGGGGTCACAAATTCATAAAAAATCTGACTTTCGGCAATTTACTCAAAAATGGTGCCAAACGGTTGCAAATGCTCCCCTGAAAGGTTTGGCGGTTGAAACAGAAGGCTTTTTATCACAGGAAAAGAAATCAGCCCTCAACAACTTAACCGGGAGAAAAAGATTTTTTTGAAAAAATCCTAAGCCCCGGGGTCACAATTTCATAAAAAATCTGACTTTCGGCAATTCACTCAAAAATGGTGCCAGACGGTTGCAAATGATCCTCTGAAAGGTTTGGGAATGGAAATAGAAGAAATCAGCCCTCGACAACTTCACCGGCAGAAGAACATTTCATCAAAATTCTGACTTTCGGCAATTCACTCAAAAATGGTTCCAAACGGTTGCAAATGCTCCCCTGAGAGTTTTGGCAGTGGAAACAGAAGGGTTTTCATCATAGGACAAGAAATCAAACCTCGACAACTAAACCGGCAGAAAATGATTTTTTTGAAAAAATCCCTAAGCCCCGGGGTCACAATTTCATAAAAAGTCTGACTTTCGGCAATTCATTAAAAAATGGTGCCAAACGGTTCCAAATGATCCTCTGAATGGTTTGGGAATGGAAATAGAATAAATCAGCCCTTGACAACTTAACAGGCAGAAAAAGATTTTTTTGAAAAAACCCTAAGCCCCGGGGTTACAATTTCATAAAAAGTCTGACTTTCGGCAATTCATTAAAAAATGGTGCCAAACGGTTCCAAATGATCCCCGGAAAGGTTTGGCGGTTGAAACAGAAGGCTTTTTATCACAGGACAAGAAATCAGCCCTCGACAACTTAACCGGCAGAAAAAGATTTTTTTGAAAAAACCCTAAGCCCCGGGGTCACAATTTCATAAAAAAATCTGACTTTCGGCAATTCACTCAAAAATGGTGACAAACGGTTCCAAATGATCCCCTGAATGGTTTGGCGGTTGAAACACAAGGCTTTTTATCACAGGAAAAGAAATCAGCCCTCACCAACTTAACAGGCAGAAAAAAAATTTTTGGAAAAGATCCTAAGCCCCGGGGTCACAATTTCATAAAAAATCTGACTTTTGGCAATTCACTGAAAAATTGTGCCAAAAGGTTGCAAATTCTCCCCTGAAATGTTTGGCGGTTGAAACAGATGGTTTTTATCACAGGACACGAAATCAGCCATCGACAACTTAACCGGCAGAAAAAGATTTTTTTGTAAAAATCCCTAAGCCCCGGGGTCACAATTTCATAAAAAGTCTGACTTTTGGAAATTCATTAAAAAATGTTGCCAAACGGTTCCAAATGATCCCCGGAAAGGTTTGGCGGTTGAAACAGAAGGCTTTTTATCACAGGAAAAGAAATCAGCCCTCAACAACTTAACCGGCAGAAAAAGATTTTTTTGAAAAAATCCTAAGCCCCGGGGTCACAATTTCATAAAAAATCTGACTTTCGGCAATTCACTCAAAAATTGTGCCAAAAGGTTCCAAATTCTCCCCTGAAAGGTTTGGCGGTCGAAACAGATGGCTTTTTATCACAGGAAAAGAAATCAGCCCTCGACAACTTAACCGGCAGAAAAAGATTTTTTTGAAAAAATCCCTAAGCCCCGGGGTCACAAATTCATAAAAAATCTGACTTTCGGCAATTCATTAAAAAAATGGTGCCAAACGGTTCCAAATGCTCCCCTGAAATGTTTGGCGGTTGAAACAGAAGGCTTTTTATCACAGGAAAAGAAATCAGCCCTCAACAACATAACCGTTAGAAAAAGATTTTTTTGAAAAAATCCTAAGCCCCGGGGTCACAAATTCATAAAAAATCTGACTTTCGGCAATTCACTCAAAAATGGTGCCAAACGGTTCCAATTGATCCCCTGAAAGGTTTGGCGGTTGAAACAGAAGGCTTTTTATCACAGGAAAAGAAATCATCCCTCAACAACTTAACCGGCAGAAAAAGATTTTTTGAAAAAATCCCTAATCCCCGGGGTCACAAATTCATAAAAAATCTGACTTTCGGCAATTTACTCAAAAATGGTGCCAAACGGTTGCAAATGCTCCCCTGAAAGGTTTGGCGGTTGAAACAGAAGGCTTTTTATCACAGGAAAAGAAATCAGCCCTCAGCAACTTAACCGGGAGAAAAAGATTTTTTTGAAAAAATCCTAAGCCCCGGGGTCACATTTTCATAAAAAATCTAACTTTTGGCAATTCACTCAAAGATGGTGCCAAAAGGTTCCAAATTCTCCCCTGAAAGGTTTCGCGGTCGAAACAGATGGCTTTTTATCACAGGACACGAAATCAGCCCTCGACAACTTAACCGGCAGAAAAAGATTTTTTTGTAAAAATCCCTAAGCCCCGGGGTCACAATTTCATAAAAAGTCTGACTTTTGGCAATTCATTAAAAAATTGTGCCAAAAGGTTCCAAATTCTCCCCTGAATGGTTTGGCGGTTGAAACAGAAGGCTTTTTATCACAGGAAAAGAAATCAGCCCTCAACAACATAACCGGTAGAAACCCGGGGTCACAATTTCATAAAGAATCTGACTTTCGGCAATTCACTCAAAAATGGTGCCAGACGGTTGCAAATGATCCTCTGAAAGGTTTGGGAATGGAAATAGAAGAAATCAGCCCTCGACAACTTCACCGGCAGAAGAAGATTTCATCAAAATTCTGACTTTCCGCATTTCACTCAAAAATGGGGCCAAACGGTTGCAAATGCTCCCCTGAGAGTTTTGGCAGTGGAAACAGAAGGGTTTTCATCATAGGACAAGAAATCAGACCTCGACAACTTAACCGGCAGAAAAAGATTTTTTTGAAAAAATCCCTAAGCCCCGGGGTCACAATTTCATAAAAAGTCTGACTTTCGGCAATTCACTAAAAAATGGTGCCAAACGGTTCCAAATGATCCCCGGAAAGGTTTGGCGGTTGAAACAGAAGGCTTTTTATCACAGGACAAGAAATCAGCCCTCAACAACTTAACCGGCAGAAAAAGATTTTTTTGTAAAAATCCCTAAGCCCCGGGGTCACAATTTCATAAAAAGTCTGACTTTCGGCAATTCATTAAAAAATGGTGCCAAACGGTTCCAAATGATCCCCGGAAAGGTTTGGGAATGGAAATAGAAGAAATCAGCCCTCGACAACTTAACCGGCAGAGAAAGTTTTTTTGAAAAAATCCCTAATCCCCGGGGTCACAAATTCATAAAAAATCTGACTTTCGGCAATTTACTCAAAAATGGTGCCAAACGGTTGCAAATGCTCCCCTGAAAGGTTTGGCGGTTGAAACAGAAGGCTTTTTATCACAGGAAAAGAAATCAGCCCTCAACAACTTAACCGGGAGAAAAAGATTTTTTTGAAAAAATCCTAAGCCCCGGGGTCACAATTTCATAAAAAATCTGACTTTCGGCAATTCACTCAAAAATGGTGCCAGACGGTTGCAAATGATCCTCTGAAAGGTTTGGGAATGGAAATAGAAGAAATCAGCCCTCGACAACTTCACCGGCAGAAGAACATTTCATCAAAATTCTGACTTTCGGCAATTCACTCAAAAATGGTTCCAAACGGTTGCAAATGCTCCCCTGAGAGTTTTGGCAGTGGAAACAGAAGGGTTTTCATCATAGGACAAGAAATCAGACCTCGACAACTAAACCGGCAGAAAATGATTTTTTTGAAAAAATCCCTAAGCCCCGGGGTCACAATTTCATAAAAAGTCTGACTTTCGGCAATTCATTAAAAAATGGTGCCAAACGGTTCCAAATGATCCTCTGAATGGTTTGGGAATGGAAATAGAAGAAATCAGCCCTTGACAACTTAACAGGCAGAAAAAGATTTTTTTGAAAAAACCCTAAGCCCCGGGGTCACAATTTCATAAAAAAATCTGACTTTCGGCAATTCACTCAAAAATGTTGCCAAACGGTTCCAAATGATCCCCTGAAAGGTTTGGCGGTTGAAACACAACGCTTTTTATCACAGGAAAAGAAATCAGCCCTCACCAACTTAACAGGCAGAAAAAAATTTTTTGGAAAAGATCCTAAGCCCCGGGGTCACAATTTCATAAAAAATCTGACTTTTGGCAATTCACTGAAAAATTGTGCCAAAAGGTTCCAAATTCTCCCCTGAAAGGTTTCGCGGTCGAAACAGATGGTTTTTATCACAGGACACGAAATCAGCCATCGACAACTTAACCGGCAGAAAAAGATTTTTTTGTAAAAATCCCTAAGCCCCGGGGTCACAATTTCATAAAAAGTCTGACTTTTGGCAATTCATTAAAAAATGTTGCCAAACGGTTCCAAATGATCCCCGGAAAGGTTTGGCGGTTGAAACAGAAGGCTTTTTATCACAGGAAAAGAAATCAGCCCTCAACAACTTAACCGGCAGAAAAAGATTTTTTTGAAAAAATGCTAAGCCCCGGGGTCACAATTTCATAAAAAATCTGACTTTCGGCAATTCACTCAAAAATTGTGCCAAAAGGTTCCAAATGCTCCCCTGAAAGGTTTGGCGGTTGAAACAGAAGGCTTTTTATCACAGGAAAAGAAATTAGCCCTCAACAACATAACCGTTAGAAAAAGATTTTTTTGAAAAAATCCTAAGCCCCGGGGTCACAAATTCATAAAAAATCTGACTTTCGGCAATTCACTCAAAAATGGTGCCAAACGGTTCCAATTGATCCCCTGAAAGGTTTGGCGGTTGAAACAGAAGGCTTTTTATCACAGGAAAAGAAATCATCCCTCAACAACTTAACCGGCAGAAAAAGATTTTTTGAAAATATCCCTAATCCCCGGGGTCACAAATTCATAAAAAATCTGACTTTCGGCAATTTACTCAAAAATGGTGCCAAACGGTTGCAAATGCTCCCCTTAAAGGTTTGGCGGTTGAAACAGAAGGCTTTTTATCACAGGAAAAGAAATCAGCCCTCAGCAACTTAACCGGGAGAAAAAGATTTTTTTGAAAAAATCCTAAGCCCCGGGGTCACATTTTCATAAAAAATCTAACTTTTGGCAATTCACTCAAAGATGGTGCCAAAAGGTTCCAAATTCTCCCCTGAAAGGTTTCGCGGTAGAAACAGATGGCTTTTTATCACAGGACACGAAATAAGCCCTCGACAACTTAACCGGCAGAAAAAGATTTTTTTGTAAAAATCCCTAAGCCCCGGGGTCACAATTTCATAAAAAGTCTGACTTTTGGCAATTCATTAAAAAATTGTGCCAAAAGGTTCCAAATTCTCCCCTGAATGGTTTGGCGGTTGAAACAGAAGGCTTTTTATCACAGGAAAAGAAATCAGCCCTCAACAACATAACCGGTAGAAACCCGGGGTCACAATTTCATAAAGAATCTGACTTTCGGCAATTCACTCAAAAATGGTGCCAGACGGTTGCAAATGATCCTCTGAAAGGTTTGGGAATGGAAATAGAAGAAATCAGCCCTCGACAACTTCACCGGCAGAAGAAGATTTCATCAAAATTCTGACTTTCGGCATTTCACTCAAAAATGGGGCCAAACGGTTGCAAATGCTCCCCTGAGAGTTTTGGCAGTGGAAACAGAAGGGTTTTCATCATAGGACAAGAAATCAGACCTCGACAACTTAACCGGCAGAAAAAGATTTTTTTGAAAAAATCCCTAAGCCCCGGGGTCACAATTTCATAAAAAGTCTGACTTTCGGCAATTCACTCAAAAATGGTGCCAAACGGTTCCAAATGATCCCCTGAAAGGTTTCGCAGTTGAAACAGAAGGCTTTTTATCACAGGAAAAGAAATCAGCCCTCACCAACTTAACAGGCAGAAAAATTTTTTTTAAAAAAGATCCTAAGCCCCGGGGTCACAATTTCATAAAAAATCTGACTTTTGGCAATTCACTCAAAAATTGTGCCAAAAGGTTCCAAATTCTCCCCTGAAAGGTTTGGCGGTCGAAACAGATGGCTTTTTATCACAGGACACGAAATCAGCCCTCGACAACTTAACCGGCAGAAAAAGATTTTTTTGAAAAAATGCTAAGCCCCGGGGTCACAATTTCATAAAAAATCTGACTTTCGGCAATTCACTCAAAAATGGTGCCAAAAGGTTCCAAATTCTCCCCTGAAAGGTTTGGCGGTCGAAACAGATGGCTTTTTATCACAGGAAAAGAAATCAGCCCTCAACAACATAACCGTTAGAAAAAGATTTTTTTGAAAAAATCCTAAGCCCCGGGGTCACAATTTCATAAAAAATCTGACTTTGGGCAATTCACTCAAAAATGGTGCCAAACGGTTCCAATTGATCCCCTGAAAGGTTTGGGAATGGAAATAGAAGAAATCAGCCCTCGACAACTTCACCGGCAGAAGAAGATTTCATCAAAATTCTGACTTTCGGCAATTCACTCAAAAATGGTGCCAAACGGTTGCAAATGCTCCCCTGAGAGTTTTGGCAGTGGAAACAGAAGGGTTTTCATCATAGGACAAGAAATCAGACCTCGACAACTTAACCGGCAGAAAAAGATTTTTTTGTAAAAATCCCTAAGCCCCGGGGTTACAATTTCATAAAAAGTCTGACTTTCGGCAATTCATTAATAAATGGTGCCAAACGGTTCCAAATGATCCCCGGAAAGGTTTGGCGGTTGAAACAGAAGGCTTTTTATCACAGGACAAGAAATCTGCCCTCAACAACTTAACCGGCAGAAAAAGATTTTTTTGTAAAAATCCCTAAGCCCCGGGGTCACAATTTCATAAAAAGTCTGACTTTCGGCAATTCATTAAAAAATGGTGCCAAACGGTTCCAAATGATCCCCGGAAAGGTTTGGGAATGGAAATAGAAGAAATCAGCCCTCGACAACTTAACCGGCAGAGAAAGTTTTTTTGAAAAAATCCCTAATCCCCGGGGTCACAAATTCATAAAAAATCTGATTTTCGGCAATTCACTCAAAAATGGTGCCAGACGGTTGCAAATGATCCTCTGAATAGTTTTGGAATGGAAATAGAAGAAATCAGCCCTCGACAACTTAACCGGCAGAAAAAGATTTTTTTGAAAAAATCCCTAAGCCCCGGGGTCACAATTTCATAAAAAGACTGACTTTCGTCAATTCATTAAAAAATGTTGCCAAACGGTTCCAAATGATCCCCGGAAAGGTTTGACGGGTGAAACAGAAGGCTTTTTATCACAGGACAAGAAATCAGCCCTCAGCAACTTAACCGGCAGAAAAAGATTTTTTTGAAAAAATCTCTAATCCCCGGGGTCACAAATTCATAAAAAATCTGACTTTCGGCAATTTACTCAAAAATTGTGCCAAAAGGTTGCAAATGCTCCCCTGAAAGGTTTGGCGGTTGAAACAGAAGGCTTTTTATCACAGGAAAGGAAATCAGCCCTCGACAACTTAACCGGCAGAAAAAGATTTTTTTGAAAAAATCCCTAAGCCCCGGGGTCACAAATTCATAAAAAATCTGACTTTCGGCAATTTACTCAAAAATGGTGCCAAACGGTTGCAAATGCTCCCCTGAAAGGTTTGGCGGTTGAAACAGAAGGCTTTTTATCACAGGAAAAGAAATCAGCCCTCAATAACTTAACCGGGAGAAAAAGATTTTTTTGAAAAAATCCTAAGCCCCGGGGTCACATTTTCATAAAAAATCTAACTTTTGGCAATTCACTCAAAGATGGTGCCAAAAGGTTCCAAATTCTCCCCTGAAAGGTTTCGCGGTCGAAACAGATGGCTTTTTATCACAGGACACGAAATCAGCCCTCGACAAATTAACCGGCAGAAGAAGATTTTTTTGAAAAAATCCTAAGCCCCGGGGTCACAATTAAATAAAAAGTCTGACTTTCGGCAATTCATTAAAAAATGGTGCCAAACGGTTCCAAATGATCCCCGGAAAGGTTTGGCGGTTAAAACAGAAGGCTTTTTATTACAGGACAAGAAATCAGGCCTCAACAACTTAACCGGCAGAAAAAGATTTTTTTGAAAAAATCCTAAGCCCCGGGGTCACAAATTCATAAAAAATCTGACTTTCGGCAATTCACTCAAAAATTGTGCCAAACGGTTCCAAATGCTCACCTGAAAAGTTTGGCGGTTGAAACAGATGGCTTTTTATCACAGGAAAAGAAATCAGTCCTGAACAACTTAAACGGCAGAAAAAGATTTTTTTGAAAAAATCCCTAAGCCCCGGGGTCACAAATTAATAAAAAATCTGACTTTTGGCAATTCACTCAAAAATTGTGCCAAAAGGTTCCAAATTCTCCCCTGAATGGTTTGGCGGTTGAAACAGAAGGCTTTTTATCACAGGAAAAGAAATCAGCCCTCAACAACATAACCGGTAGAAACCCGGGGTCACAATTTCATAAAGAATCTGACTTTCGGCAATTCACTCAAAAATGGTGCCAGACGGTTGCAAATGATCCTCTGAAAGGTTTGGGAATGGAAATAGAAGAAATCAGCCCTCGACAACTTCACCGGCAGAAGAAGATTTCATCAAAATTCTGACTTTCGGCAATTCACTCAAAAATGGTTCCAAACGGTTGCAAATGCTCCCCTGAGAGTTTTGGCAGTGGAAACAGAAGGGTTTTCATCATAGGACAAGAAATCAGACCTCGACAACTTAACCGGCAGAAAAAGATTTTTTTGAAAAAATACCTAAGCCCCGGGGTTACAATTTCATAAAAAGTCTGACTTTCGGCAATTCATTAAAAAATGGTGCCAAACGGTTCCAAATGATCCCCGGAAAGGTTTGGCGGTTGAAACAGAAGGCTTTTTATCACAGGACAAGAAATCAGCCCTCAACAACTTAACCGGCAGAAAAAGATTTTTTTGTAAAAATCCCTAAGCCCCGGGGTCACAATTTCATAAAAAGTCTGACTTTCGGCAATTCATTAAAAAATGGTGCCAAACGGTTCCAAATGATCCCCGGAAAGGTTTGGGAATGGAAATAGAAGAAATCAGCCCTCGACAACTTAACCGGCAGAGAAAGTTTTTTTGAAAAAATCCCTAATCCCCGGGGTCACAAATTCATAAAAAATCTGACTTTCGGCAATTTACTCAAAAATGGTGCCAAACGGTTGCAAATGCTCCCCTGAAAGGTATGGCGGTTGAAACAGAAGGCTTTTTATCACATGACAAGAAATCAGCCCTCAACAACTTAACCGGCAGAAAAAGATTTTTTTGAAAAAATCCTAAGCCCCGGGGTCACAATTTCATAAAAAATCTGATTTTCGGCAATTCACTCGAAAATGGTGCCAGACGGTTGCAAATGATCCTCTGAAATGTTTGGGAATGGAAATAGAAGAAATCAGCCCTCGACAACTTCACCGGCAGAAGAACATTTCATCAAAATTCTGACTTTCGGCAATTCACTCAAAAATGTTTCCAAACGGTTGCAAATGCTCCCCTGAGAGTTTTGGCAGTGGAAACAGAAGGGTTTTCATCATAGGACAAGAAATCAGACCTCGACAACTTAACCGGCAGAAAAAGATTTTTTTGAAAAAATCCCTAAGCCCCGGGGTCACAATTTCATAAAAAAATCTGACTTTCGGCAATTCACTCAAAAATGGTGACAAACGGTTCCAAATGATCCCCTGAAAGGTTTGGCGGTTGAAACACAAGGCTTTTTATCACAGGAAAAGAAATCAGCCCTCACCAACTTAACAGGCAAAAAAAATTTTTTTGGAAAAGATCCGAATCCCCGGGGTCACAATTTCATAAAAAATCTGACTTTTGGCAATTCACTGAAAAATTGTGCCAAAAGGTTCCAAATTCTCCCCTGAAAGGTTTCGCGGTCGAAACAGATGGTTTTTATCACAGGACACGAAATCAGCCATCGACAACTTAACCGGCAGAAAAAGATTTTTTTGAAAAAATCCCTAAGCCCCGGGGTCACAATTTAATAAAAAATCTGACTTTTGGCAATTCACTGAAAAATTGTGCCAAAAGGTTCCAAATTCTCCCCTGAAAGGTTTCGCGGTCGAAACAGATGGTTTTTATCACAGGACACGAAATCAGCCATCGACAACTTAATCGGCAGAAAAAGATTTTTTTGAAAAAATCCTAAGCCCCGGGGTCACAATTTCATAAAAAAACTGACTTTCGGCAATTCACTCAAAAACGGTGCCAGACGGTTGCAAATGATCCTCTGAAAGGTTTGGGAATGGAAATAGAAGAAATCAGCCCTCGACAACTTAACCGGCAGAAAAAGATTTTTTTGAAAAAATCCCTAAGCCCCGGGGTCACAAATTCATAAAAAATCTGACTTTCGGCAATTCACTCAAAAATGGTGCCAAACGGTTCCAAATGATCCCCTGAAAGGTTTCGCAGTTGAAACAGAAGGCTTTTTATCATAGGACAAGAAATCAGACCTCGACAACTTAACCGGCAGAAAAAGATTTTTTTGAAAAAATCCCTAAGCCCCGGGGTTACAATTTCATAAAAAGTCTGACTTTCGGCAATTCATTAAAAAATGGTGCCAAACGGTTCCAAATGATCCCCGGAAAGGTTTGGGAATGGAAATAGAAGAAATCAGCCCTCGACAACTTAACCGGCAGAAAAAGTTTTTTTGAAAAAATCCCTAATCCCCGGGGTCACAAATTCATAAAAAATCTGACTTTCGGCAATTTACTCAAAAATGGTGCCAAACGGTTGCAAATGCTCCCCTGAAAGGTTTGGCGGTTGAAACAGAAGGCTTTTAATCACAGGAAAAGAAATCAGCCCTCAACAACTTAACCGGGAGAAAAAGATTTTTTTGAAAAGATCCTAAGCCCCGGGGTCACAATTTCATAAAAAATCTGACTTTCGGCAATTCACTCAAAAATGGTGCCAGACGGTTGCAAATGATCCTCTGAATGGTTTGGGAATGGAAATAGAAGAAATCAGCCCTCGACAACTTAACCGGCAGAAAAAGATTTTTTTGAAAAAATCCCTAAGCCCCGGGGTCACAAATTCATAAAAAATCTGACTTTCGGCAATTCACTCAAAAATGGTGCCAGACGGTTGCAAATGATCCTCTGAAAGATTTGGGAATGGAAATAGAAGAAATCAGCCCTCGACAACTTCACCGGCAGAAGAACATTTCATCAAAATTCTGACTTTCGGCAATTCACTCAAAAATGGTGCCAAACGGTTGCAAATGCTCCCCTGAGAGTTTTGGCAGTGGAAACAGAAGGGTTTTCATCATAGGACAAGAAATCAGACCTCGACAACTTAACCGGCACAAAAAGATTTTTTTGAAAAAATCCCTAAGCCCCGGGGTCACAATTTCATAAAAAGTCTGACTTTCGGCAATTCATTAAAAAATGGTGCCAAACGGTTCCAAATGATCCCCGGAAAGGTTTGGCGGTTGAAACAGAAGGCTTTTTATCACAGGACAAGAAATCAGCCCTCAACAACTTAACCGGCAGAAAAAGATTTTTTTGTAAAAATCCCTAAGCCCCGGGGTCACAATTTCATAAAAAGTCTGACTTTCGGCAATTCATTAAAAAATGGTGCCAAACGGTTCCAAATGATCCCCGGAAAGGTTTGGGAATGGAAATAGAAGAAATCAGCCCTCGACAACTTAACCGGCAGAGAAAGTTTTTTTGAAAAAATCCCTAATCCCCGGGGTCACAAATTCATAAAAAATCTGACTTTCGGCAATTTACTCAAAAATGGTGCCAAACGGTTGCAAATGCTCCCCTGAAAGGTTTGGCGGTTGAAACAGAAGGCTTTTTTATCACAGGAAAAGAAATCAGCCCTCAACAACTTAACCGGCAGAAAAAGATTTTTTTGAAAAAATCCTAAGCCCCGGGGTCACAATTTCATAAAAAATCTGACTTTCGGCAATTCACTCAAAAATGGTGCCAGACGGTTGCAAATGATCCTCTGAATGGTTTGGGAATGGAAATAGAAGAAATCAGCCCTCGACAACTTAACCGGCAGAAAAAGGTTTTTTTGAAAAAATCCCTAAGCCCCGGGGTCACAAATTCATAAAAAATCTGACTTTCGGCAATTCACTCAAAAATGGTGCCAAACGGTTCCAAATGATCCCCTGAAAGGTTTCGCAGTTGAAACAGAAGGCTTTTTATCACAGGAAAAGAAATCAGCCCTCACCAACTTAACAGGCAGAAAATTTTTTTTTTGAAAAGATCCTAAGCCCCGGGGTCTGAATTTCATAAAAAGTCTGACTTTCGGCAATTCATTAAAAAAAATGGTGCCAAACGGTTCCAAATGATCCCCGGAAAGGTTTGGGAATGGAAATAGAAGAAATCAGCCCTCAACAACTTAACCGGCAGAAAAAGGTTTTTTTCGAAAAAATCCTAAGCCCCGGGGTCACAATTTCATAAAAAGTCTGACTTTCGGCAATTCATTAAAAAATGGTGCCAAACGGTTCCAAATGATCCCCGGAAAGGTTTGGCGGTTGAAACAGAAGGCTTTTTATCACAGGAAAAGAAATCAGCCCTCAACAACTTAACTGGCAGAAAAAGATTTTTTTGAAAAAATCCTAAGCCCCGGGGTCACAATTTCATAAAAAATCTGACTTTTGGCAATTCACTCAAAAATTGTGCCAAAAGGTTCCAAATTCTCCCCTGAAAGGTTTGGCAGTTGAAACAGATGGCTTTTTATCACAGGACACGCAATTAGCCCTCGACAACTTAACCGGCAGAAAAAGATTTTTTTGAAAAAATCCCTAAGCCCCGGGGTCACAATTTCATAAAAAGTCTGACTTTCAGCAATTCATTAAAAAATGTTGCCAAACGGTTCCAAATGATCCCTGGAAAGGTTTGGCGGTTGAAACAGAAGGCTTTTTATCACAGGACAAGAAATCAGCACACAACAACTTAACCGGCAGAAAAAGATTTTTTTGAAAAAATCCCTAATCCCCGGGGTCACAAATTCATAAAAAATCTGACTTTCGGCAATTTACTCAAAAATTGTGCCAAAAGGTTGCAAATGCTCCCCTGAAAGGTTTGGCGGTTGAAACAGAAGGCTTTTTATCACAGGAAAAGAAATCAGCCCTCGACAACTTAACCGGCAGAAAAAGATTTTTTTGAAAAAATCCCTAAGCCCCGTGGTCACAAATTCATGAAAAATCTGACTTTCGGCAATTTACTCAAAAATAGTGCCAAACGGTTGAAAATGCTCCCCTGAAAGGTTTGGCGGTTGAAACAGAAGGCTTTTTATCACAGGAAAAGAAATCAGCCCTCGACAACTTAACCGGCAGAAAAAGATTTTTTTGAAAAAATCCTAAGCCCCGGGGTCACAATTTCATAAAGAATCTGACTTTTGGCAATTCACTCAAAAATGGTGCCAAACGGTTCCAAATGATCCCCGGAAAGGTTTGGGAATGGAAATAGAAGAAATCAGCCCTCGACAACTTAACCGGCAGAGAAAGTTTTTTTGAAAAAATCCCTAATCCCCGGGGTCACAAATCATAAAAAATCTGACTTTCGGCAATTTACTCAAAAATGGTGCCAAACGGTTGCAAATGCTCCCCTGAAAGGTATGGCGGTTGAAACAGAAGGCTTTTTATCACAGGACAAGAAATCAGCCCTCAACAACTTAACCGGCAGAAAAAGATTTTTTTGAAAAAATCCTAAGCCCCGGGGTCACAATTTCATAAAAAATCTGATTTTCGGCAATTCACTCAAAAATGGTGCCAGACAGTTGCAAATGATCCTCTGAATGTTTTTAGAATGGAAATAGAATAAATCAGCCCTCGACAACTTAACCGGCAGAAAAAGATTTTTTTGAAAAAATCCCTAAGCCCCGGGGTCACAATTTCATAAAAAGTCTGACTTTCGGCAATTCATTAAAAAATGTTGCCAAACGGTTCCAAATGATCCCCGGAAAGGTTTGACGGTTGAAACAGAAGGCTTTTTATCACAGGACAAGAAATCAGCCCTCAGCAACTTAACCGGCAGAAAAAGATTTTTTTGAAAAAATCCTAAGCCCCGGGGTCACAATTTCATAAAAAATCTGATTTTCGGCAATTCACTCAAAAATGGTGCCAGACAGTTGCAAATGATCCTCTGAATGTTTTTGGAAAGGAAATAGAAGAAATCAGCCCTCGACAACTTAACCGGCAGAAAAAGATTTTTTTGAAAAAATCCCTAAGCCCCGGGGTCACAATTTCATAAAAAGTCTGACTTTCGGCAATTTACTCAAAAATGGTGCCAAACGGTTGCAAATGCTCCCCTGAAAGTTTTGGCGGTTGAAACAGAAGGCTTTTTATCACAGGAAAAGAAATCATCCCTCAACAACTTAACCGGCAGAAAAAGATTTTTTGAAAAAATCCCTAATCCCCGGGGTCACAAATTCATTAAAAATCTGACTTTCGGCAATTTACTCAAAAATGGTGCCAAACGGTTGCAAATGCTCCCCTGAAAGGTTTGGTCACAATTTCATAAAAAATCTGATTTTCGGCAATTCACTCAAAAATGGTGCCAGACGGTTGCAAATGATCCTCTGAATGGTTTTGGAATGGAAATAGAAGAAATCAGCCCTCGACAACTTAACCGGCAGAAAAAGATTTTTTTGAAAAAATCCCTAAGCCCCGGGGTCACAATTTCATAAAAAGTCTGACTTTCGGCAATTCATTAAAAAATGTTGCCAAACGGTTCCAAATGATCCCCGGAAAGGTTTGGCGGTTGAAACAGAAGGCTTTTTATCACAGGAAAAGAAATCATCCCTCAACACCTTAACCGGCAGAAAAAGATTTTTTGAAAAAATCCCTAATCCCCGGGGTCACAAATTCATAAAAAATCTGACTTTCGGCAATTTACTCAAAAATGGTGCCAAACGGTTGCAAATGCTCCCCTGAAAGGTTTGGCGGTTGAAACAGAAGGCTTTTTATCACAGGAAAAGAAATCAGCCCTCAACAACTTAACCGGCAGAAAAAGATTTTTTTGAAAAAATCCTAAGCCCCGGGGTCACAATTTCATAAAAAATCTGACTTTCGGCAATTCACTCAAAAATGGTGCCAGACGGTTGCAAATGATCCTCTGAAAGGTTTGGGAATGGAAATAGAAGAAATCAGCCCTCGACAACTTCACCGGCAGAAGAACATTTCATCAAAATTCTGACTTTCGGCATTTCACTCAAAAATGGGGCCAAACGGTTGCAAATGCTCCCCTGAGAGTTTTGGCAGTGGAAACAGAAGGGTTTTCATCATAGGACAAGAAATCAGACCTCGACAACTTAACCGGCAGAAAAAGATTTTTTTGAAAAAATCCCTAAGCCCCGGGGTCACAATTTCATAAAAAGTCTGACTTTCGGCAATTCACTCAAAAATGGTGCCAAACGGTTCCAAATGATCCCCTGAAAGGTTTCGCAGTTGAAACAGAAGGCTTTTTATCACAGGAAAAGAAATCAGCCCTCACCAACTTAACAGGCAGAAAAATTTTTTTTAAAAAAGATCCTAAGCCCCGGGGTCACAATTTCATAAAAAATCTGACTTTTGGCAATTCACTCAAAAATTGTGCCAAAAGGTTCCAAATTCTCCCCTGAAAGGTTTGGCGGTCGAAACAGATGGCTTTTTATCACAGGACACGAAATCAGCCCTCGACAACTTAACCGGCAGAGAAAGTTTTTTTGAAAAAATCCCTAATCCCCGGGGTCACAATTTCATAAAAAGTCTGACTTTCGGCAATTCACTAAAAAATGGTGCCAAACGGTTCCAAATGATCCCCGGAAAGGTTTGGCGGTTGAAACAGAAGGCTTTTTATCACAGGACAAGAAATCAGCCCTCACCAACTTAACCGGCAGAAAAAGATTTTTTTGAAAAAATCCCTAAGCCCCGGGGTCACAATTTCATAAAAAGTCTGACTTTCGGCAATTCACTCAAAAATGGTGCCAAACGGTTCCAAATGATCCTCTGAATGGTTTGGGAATGGAAATAGAAGAAATCAGCCCTTGACAACTTAACAGGCAGAAAAAGATTTTTTTGAAAAAACCCTAAGCCCCGGGGTCACAATTTCATAAAAAAATCTGACTTTCGGCAATTCACTCAAAAATGGTGACAAACGGTTCCAAATGATCCCCTGAAAGGTTTGGCGGTTGAAACACAAGGCTTTTTATCACAGGAAAAGAAATCAGCCCTCACCAACTTAACAGGCAAAAAAAATTTTTTTGGAAAAGATCCGAATCCCCGGGGTCACAATTTCATAAAAAATCTGACTTTTGGCAATTCACGGAAAAATTGTGCCAAAAGGTTCCAAATTCTCCCCTGAAAGGTTTCGCGGTCGAAACAGATGGTTTTTATCACAGGACACGAAATCAGCCATCGACAACTTAACCGGCAGAAAAAGATTTTTTTGAAAAAATCCCTAAGCCCCGGGGTCACAATTTCATAAAAAGTCTGACTTTTGGCAATTCATTAAAAAATGGTGCCAAACGGTTCCAAATGATCCCCGGAAAGGTTTGGCGGTTGAAACAGAAGGCTTTTTATCACAGGAAAAGAAATCAGCCCTCAACAACTTAACCGGCAGAAAAAGATTTTTTTGAAAAAATCCTAAGCCCCGGGGTCACAATTTCATAAAAAATCTGACTTTCGGCAATTCACTCAAAAATGGTGCCAGACGGTTGCAAATGATCCTCTGAAAGGTTTGGGAATGGAAATAGAAGAAATCAGCCCTCGACAACTTAACCGGCAGAAAAAGATTTTTTTTGAAAAAATCCCTAAGCCCCGGGGTCACAAATTCATAAAAAATCTGACTTTCGGCAATTCACTCAAAAATGGTGCCAAACGGTTCCAAATGATCCCCTGAAAGGTTTCGCAGTTGAAACAGAAGGCTTTTTATCACAGGAAAAGAAATCAGCCCTCACCAACTTAACAGGCAGAAAAAAATTTTTTGGAAAAGATCACAATTTCATAAAAAATCTGACTTTTGGCAATTCACTCAATTCACTCAAAAATGGTGCCAAACGGTTCCAAATGATCCCCTGAAAGGTTTCGCAGTTGAAACAGATGGCTTTTTATCACAGGACACGAAATCAGCCCTCGACAACTTAACCGGCAGAAAAAGATTTTTTTGAAAAAATCCCTAAGCCCCGGGGTCACAAATTCATAAAAAATCTGACTTTCGGCAATTCACTCAAAAATGGTGCCAGACGGTTGCAAATGATCCTCTGAAAGGTTTGGGAATGGAAATAGAAGAAATCAGCCCTCGACAACTTCACCGGCAGAAGAAGATTTCATCAAAATTCTGACTTTCGGCAATTCACTCAAAAATGGTGCCAAACGGTTGCAAATGCTCCCCTGAGAGTTTTGGCAGTGGAAACAGAAGGGTTTTCATCATAGGACAAGAAATCAGACCTCGACAACTTAACCGGCAGAAAAAGATTTTTTTGAAAAAATCCCTAAGCCCCGGGGTCACAATTTCATAAAAAGTCTGACTTTCGGCAATTCATTAAAAAATGGTGCCAAACGGTTCCAAATGATCCCCGGAAAGGTTTGGCGGTTGAAACAGAAGGCTTTTTATAACAGGACAAGAAATCAGCCCTCAACAACTTAACCGGCAGAAAAAGATTTTTTTTGTAAAAATCCCTAAGCACCACCGGGGTCACAATTACATAAAAAGTCTGACTTTCGGCAATTCATTAAAAAATGGTGTCAAACGGTTCCAAATGATCCCCGGAAAGGTTTGGGAATGGAAATAGAAGAAATCAGCCCTCGACAACTTAACCGGCCGAAAAAGTTTTTTTGAAAAAATCCCTAATCCCCGGGGTCACAAATTCATAAAAAATCTGACTTTCGGCAATTTACTCAAAAATGGTGCCAAACGGTTGCAAATGCTCCCCTGAAAGGTTTGGCGGTTGAAACAGAAGGCTTTTCATCACAGGAAAAGAAATCAGCCCTCAACAACTTAACCGGCAGAAAAAGATTTTTTTGAAAAAATCCTAAGCCCCGGGGTCACAATTTCATAAAAAATCTGACTTTCGGCAATTCACTCAAAAATGGTGCCAGACGGTTGCAAATCATCCTCTGAATGGTTTGGGAATGGAAATAGAAGAAATCAGCCCTCGACAAGTTAACCGGCAGAAAAAGGGTTTTTTTGAAAAAATCCCTAAGCCCCGGGGTCACAAATTCATAAAAAATCTGACTTTCGGCAATTCACTCAAAAATGGTGCCAAACGGTTCCAAATGATCCCCTGAAAGGTTTCGCAGTTGAAACAGAAGGCTTTTTATCACAGGAAAAGAAATCAGCCCTCACCAACTTAACAGGCAGAAAATTTTTTTTTTGAAAAGATCCTAAGCCCCGGGGTCTGAATTTCATAAAAAGTCTGACTTTCGGCAATTCATTAAAAAAAATGGTGCCAAACGGTTCCAAATGATCCCCGGAAAGGTTTGGGAATGGAAATAGAAGAAATCAGCCCTCAACAACTTAACCGGCAGAAAAAGGTTTTTTTCGAAAAAATCCTAAGCCCCGGGGTCACAATTTCATAAAAAATCTTACTTTTGGCAATTCACTCAAAAATTGTGCCAAAAGGTTCCAAATTCTCCCCTGAAAGGTTTGGCAGTTGAAACAGATGGCTTTTTATCACAGGACACGCAATTAGCCCTCGACAACTTAACCGGCAGAAAAAGATTTTTTTAAAAAAATCCCTAAGCCCCGGGGTCACAATTTCATAAAAAGTCTGACTTTTGGCAATTCATTAAAAAATGGTGCCAAACGGTTCCAAATGATCCCCGGAAAGGTTTGGCGGTTGAAACAGAAGGCTTTTTATCACAGGACAAGAAATCAGCACACAACAACTTAACCGGCAGAAAAAGATTTTTTTGAAAAAATCCCTAAGCCCCGGGGTCACAATTTCATAAAAAATCTGACTTTCGGCAATTCACTCAAAAATGGTGCCAGACGGTTGCAAATGATCCTCTGAAAGGTTTGGGAATGGAAATAGAAGAAATCAGCCCTCGACAACTTAACCGGCAGAAAAAGATTTTTTTGAAAAAATCCCTAAGCCCAGGGGTCACAAATTCATAAAAAATCTGACTTTCGGCAATTCACTCAAAAATGGTGCCAAACGGTTCCAAATGATCCCCTGAAAGGTTTCGCAGTTGAAACAGAAGGCTTTTCATCACAGGAAAAGAAATCAGCCCTCACCAACTTAACAGGCAGAAAAAATTTTTTTGGAAAAGATCCTAAGCCCCGGGGTCACAATTTCATAAAAAATCTGACTTTTGGCAATTCACTCAAAAATTGTGCCAAAAGGTTCCAAATTCTCCCCTGAAAGGTTTGGCAGTCGAAACAGATGGCTTTTTATCACAGGACACGAAATCAGCCCTCGACAACTTAACCGGCAGAAAAAGGTTTTTTTCGAAAAAATCCTAAGCCCCGGGGTCACAATTTAATAAAAAGTCTGACTTTTGGCAATTCGTTAAAAAATGGTGCCAAACGGTTCCAAATGATCCCCGGAAAGGTTTGGCGGTTGAAACAGAAGGCTTTTTATCACAGGAAAAGAAATCAGCCCTCAACAACTTAACCGGCAGAAAAAGATTTTTTTGAAAAAATCCTATGCCCCGGGGTCACAATTTCATAAAAAAATCTGACTTTCGGCAATTCACTCAAAAATGGTGCCAGACGGTTGCAAATGATCCTCTGAAAGGTTTGGGAATGGAAATAGAAGAAATCAGCCCTCGACAACTTCACCGGCAGAAGAAGATTTCATCAAAATTCTGACTTTCGGCAATTCACTCAAAAATGGTGCCAAACGGTTGCAAATGCTCCCCTGAGAGTTTTGGCAGTGGAAACAGAAGGGTTTTCATCATAGGACAAGAAATCAGACCTCGACAACTTAACCGGCAGAAAAAGATTTTTTTGAAAAAATCCCTAAGCCCCGGGGTCACAATTTCATAAAAAGTCTGACTTTCGGCAATTCATTAAAAAATGGTGCCAAACGGTTCCAAATGATCCCCGGAAAGGTTTGGCGGTTGAAACAGAAGGCTTTTTATCACAGGACAAGAAATCAGCCCTCAACAACTTAACCGGCAGAAAAAGATTTTTTTGTAAAAATCCCTAAGCACCGGGGTCACAATTTCATAAAAAGTCTGACTTTCGGCAATTCATTAAAAATGGTGCCAAACGGTTCCAAATGATCCCCGGAAAGGTTTGGGAATGGAAATAGAAGAAATCAGCCCTCGACAACTTAACCGGCAGAAAAAGTTTTTTTGAAAAAATCCCTAATCCCCGGGGTCACAAATTCATAAAAAATCTGACTTTCGGCAATTTACTCAAAAATGTTGCCAAACGGTTGCAAATGCTCCCCTGAAAGGTTTGGCGGTTGAAACAGAAGGCTTTTTATCACAGGAAAAGAAATCAGCCCTCAACAACTTAACCGGCAGAAAAAGATTTTTTTGAAAAAATCCTAAGCCCCGGGGTCACAATTTCATAAAAAATCTGACTTTCGGCAATTCACTCAAAAATGGTGCCAGACGGTTGCAAATGATCCTCTGAATGGTTTGGGAATGGAAATAGAAGAAATCAGCCCTCGACAACTTAACCGGCAGAAAAAGGTTTTTTTGAAAAAATCCCTAAGCCCCGGGGTCACAAATTCATAAAAAATCTGACTTTCGGCAATTCACTCAAAAATGGTGCCAAACGGTTCCAAGTGATCCCCTGAAAGGTTTCGCAGTTGAAACAGAAGGCTTTTTATCACAGGAAAAGAAATCAGCCCTCACCAACTTAACAGGCAGAATTTTTTTTTTTTTAAAAGATCCTAAGCCCCGGCGTCTGAATTTCATAAAAAGTCTGACTTTCGGCAATTCATTAAAAAAAATGGTGCCAAACGGTTCCAAATGATCCCCGGAAAGGTTTGGGAATGGAAATAGAAGAAATCAGCCCTCAACAACTTAACCGGCAGAAAAAGGTTTTTTTCGAAAAAATCCTAAGCCCCGGGGTCATAATTTCATAAAAAGTCTGACTTTCGGCAATTCATTAAAAAATGGTGCCAAACGGTTCCAAATGATCCCCGGAAAGGTTTGGCGGTTGAAACAGAAGGCTTTTTATCACAGGAAAAGAAATCAGCCCTCAACAACTTAACTGGCAGAAAAAGATTTTTTTGAAAAAATCCTAAGCCCCGGGGTCACAATTTCATAAAAAATCTGACTTTCGGCAATTTACTCAAAAATTGTGCCAAAAGGTTGCAAATGCTCCCCTGAAAGGTTTGGCGGTTGAAACAGAAGGCTTTTTATCACAGGAAAAGAAATCAGCCCTCGACAACTTAACCGGCAGAAAAAGATTTTTTTGAAAAAATCCCTAAGCCCCGGGGTCACAAATTCATAAAAAATCTGACTTTCGGCAATTCACTCAAAAATGGTGCCATACGGTTCCAAATGATCCCCTGAAAGGTTTCGCAGTTGAAACAGAAGGCTTTTTATCACAGGAAAAGAAATCAGCCCTCACCAACTTAACAGGCAGAAAAAAATTTTTTTGAAAAGATCCTAAGCCCCGGGGTCACAATTTCATAAAAAATCTGACTTTTGGCAATTCACTCAAAAATTGTGCCAGACGGTTGCAAATGATCCTCTGAAAGGTCTGGGAATGGAAATAGAAGAAATCAGCCGTCGACAACTTCACCGGCAGAAGAAGATTTCATCAAAATTCTGACTTTCGGCAATTCACTCAAAAATGGTGCCAAACGGTTGCAAATGCTCCCCTGAGAGTTTTGGCAGTGGAAACAGAAGGGTTTTCATCATAGGACAAGAAATTAGACCTCGACAACTTAACCGGCAGAAAAAGATTTTTTTGAAAAAATCCCTAAGCCCCGGGGTCACAATTTCATAAAAAGTCTGACTTTCGGCAATTCATTAAAAAATGGTGCCAAACGGTTCCAAATGATCCCCGGAAAGGTTTGGCGGTTGAAACAGAAGGCTTTTTATCACAGGACAAGAAATCAGCCCTCAACAACTTAACCGGCAGAAAAAGATTTTTTTGTAAAAATCCCTAAGCCCCGGGGTCACAATTTCATAAAAAGTCTGACTTTCGGCAATTGATTAAAAAATGGTGCCAAATGGTTCCAAATGATCCCCGGAAAGGTTTGGGAATGGAAATAGAAGAAATCAGCCCTCCACAACTTAACCGGCAGAAAAAGTTTTTTTGAAAAAATCCCTAATCCCTGGGGTCACAAATTCATAAAAAATCTGACTTTCGGCAATTTACTCAAAAATGGTGCCAAACGGTTGCAAATTCTCCCCTGAAAGGTTTGGCGGTTGAAACAGAAGGCTTTTTATCACAGGAAAAGAAATCAGCCCTCAACAACTTAACGGGCAGAAAAAGATTTTTTTGAAAAAATCCTAAGCCCTGGGGTCACAATTTCATAAAAAATCTGACTTTCGGCAATTCACTCAAAAATGGTGCCAGACAGTTGCAAATGATCCTCTGAATGGTTTGGGAATGGAAATAGAAGAAATCAGCCCTCGACAACTTAACCGGCAGAAAAAGGTTTTTTTGAAAAAATCCCTAAGCCCCGGGGTCACAAATTCATAAAAAATCTGACTTTCGGCAATTCACTCAAAAATGGTGCCAAACGGTTCCAAGTGATCCCCTGAAAGGTTTCGCAGTTGAAACAGAAGGCTTTTTATCACAGGAAAAGAAATCAGCCCTCACCAACTTAACAGGCAGAATTTTTTTTTTTTTAAAAGATCCTAAGCCCCGGCGTCTGAATTTCATAAAAAGTCTGACTTTCGGCAATTCATTAAAAAAAATGGTGCCAAACGGTTCCAAATGATCCCCGGAAAGGTTTGGGAATGGAAATAGAAGAAATCAGCCCTCAACAACTTAACCGGCAGAAAAAGATTTTTTTGAAAAAATCCTAAGCCCCGGGGTCACAATTTCATAAAAAATCTGACTTTCGGCAATTCACTCAAAAATGGTGCCAGACGGTTGCAAATCATCCTCTGAATGGTTTGGGAATGGAAATAGAAGAAATCAGCCCTCGACAAGTTAACCGGCAGAAAAAGGGTTTTTTTGAAAAAATCCCTAAGCCCCGGGGTCACAAATTCATAAAAAATCTGACTTTCGGCAATTCACTCAAAAATGGTGCCAAACGGTTCCAAATGATCCCCTGAAAGGTTTCGCAGTTGAAACAGAAGGCTTTTTATCACAGGAAAAGAAATCAGCCCTCACCAACTTAACAGGCAGAAAATTTTTTTTTTGAAAAGATCCTAAGCCCCGGGGTCTGAATTTCATAAAAAGTCTGACTTTCGGCAATTCATTAAAAAAAATGGTGCCAAACGGTTCCAAATGATCCCCGGAAAGGTTTGGGAATGGAAATAGAAGAAATCAGCCCTCAACAACTTAACCGGCAGAAAAAGGTTTTTTTCGAAAAAATCCTAAGCCCCGGGGTCACAATTTCATAAAAAATCTTACTTTTGGCAATTCACTCAAAAATTGTGCCAAAAGGTTCCAAATTCTCCCCTGAAAGGTTTGGCAGTTGAAACAGATGGCTTTTTATCACAGGACACGCAATTAGCCCTCGACAACTTAACCGGCAGAAAAAGATTTTTTTAAAAAAATCCCTAAGCCCCGGGGTCACAATTTCATAAAAAGTCTGACTTTTGGCAATTCATTAAAAAATGGTGCCAAACGGTTCCAAATGATCCCCGGAAAGGTTTGGCGGTTGAAACAGAAGGCTTTTTATCACAGGACAAGAAATCAGCACACAACAACTTAACCGGCAGAAAAAGATTTTTTTTGAAAAAATCCCTAAGCCCCGGGGTCACAATTTCATAAAAAATCTGACTTTCGGCAATTCACTCAAAAATGGTGCCAGACGGTTGCAAATGATCCTCTGAAAGGTTTGGGAATGGAAATAGAAGAAATCAGCCCTCGACAACTTAACCGGCAGAAAAAGATTTTTTTGAAAAAATCCCTAAGCCCAGGGGTCACAAATTCATAAAAAATCTGACTTTCGGCAATTCACTCAAAAATGGTGCCAAACGGTTCCAAATGATCCCCTGAAAGGTTTCGCAGTTGAAACAGAAGGCTTTTCATCACAGGAAAAGAAATCAGCCCTCACCAACTTAACAGGCAGAAAAAATTTTTTTGGAAAAGATCCTAAGCCCCGGGGTCACAATTTCATAAAAAATCTGACTTTTGGCAATTCACTCAAAAATTGTGCCAAAAGGTTCCAAATTCTCCCCTGAAAGGTTTGGCAGTCGAAACAGATGGCTTTTTATCACAGGACACGAAATCAGCCCTCGACAACTTAACCGGCAGAAAAAGGTTTTTTTCGAAAAAATCCTAAGCCCCGGGGTCACAATTTAATAAAAAGTCTGACTTTTGGCAATTCGTTAAAAAATGGTGCCAAACGGTTCCAAATGATCCCCGGAAAGGTTTGGCGGTTGAAACAGAAGGCTTTTTATCACAGGAAAAGAAATCAGCCCTCAACAACTTAACCGGCAGAAAAAGATTTTTTTGAAAAAATCCTATGCCCCGGGGTCACAATTTCATAAAAAAATCTGACTTTCGGCAATTCACTCAAAAATGGTGCCAGACGGTTGCAAATGATCCTCTGAAAGGTTTGGGAATGGAAATAGAAGAAATCAGCCCTCGACAACTTCACCGGCAGAAGAAGATTTCATCAAAATTCTGACTTTCGGCAATTCACTCAAAAATGGTGCCAAACGGTTGCAAATGCTCCCCTGAGAGTTTTGGCAGTGGAAACAGAAGGGTTTTCATCATAGGACAAGAAATCAGACCTCGACAACTTAACCGGCAGAAAAAGATTTTTTTGAAAAAATCCCTAAGCCCCGGGGTCACAATTTCATAAAAAGTCTGACTTTCGGCAATTCATTAAAAAATGGTGCCAAACGGTTCCAAATGATCCCCGGAAAGGTTTGGCGGTTGAAACAGAAGGCTTTTTATCACAGGACAAGAAATCAGCCCTCAACAACTTAACCGGCAGAAAAAGATTTTTTTGTAAAAATCCCTAAGCACCGGGGTCACAATTTCATAAAAAGTCTGACTTTCGGCAATTCATTAAAAATGGTGCCAAACGGTTCCAAATGATCCCCGGAAAGGTTTGGGAATGGAAATAGAAGAAATCAGCCCTCGACAACTTAACCGGCAGAAAAAGTTTTTTTGAAAAAATCCCTAATCCCCGGGGTCACAAATTCATAAAAAATCTGACTTTCGGCAATTTACTCAAAAATGTTGCCAAACGGTTGCAAATGCTCCCCTGAAAGGTTTGGCGGTTGAAACAGAAGGCTTTTTATCACAGGAAAAGAAATCAGCCCTCAACAACTTAACCGGCAGAAAAAGGTTTTTTTGAAAAAATCCCTAAGCCCCGGGGTCACAAATTCATAAAAAATCTGACTTTCGGCAATTCACTCAAAAATGGTGCCAAACGGTTCCAAGTGATCCCCTGAAAGGTTTCGCAGTTGAAACAGAAGGCTTTTTATCACAGGAAAAGAAATCAGCCCTCACCAACTTAACAGGCAGAATTTTTTTTTTTTTAAAAGATCCTAAGCCCCGGCGTCTGAATTTCATAAAAAGTCTGACTTTCGGCAATTCATTAAAAAAAATGGTGCCAAACGGTTCCAAATGATCCCCGGAAAGGTTTGGGAATGGAAATAGAAGAAATCAGCCCTCAACAACTTAACCGGCAGAAAAAGGTTTTTTTCGAAAAAATCCTAAGCCCCGGGGTCATAATTTCATAAAAAGTCTGACTTTCGGCAATTCATTAAAAAATGGTGCCAAACGGTTCCAAATGATCCCCGGAAAGGTTTGGCGGTTGAAACAGAAGGCTTTTTATCACAGGAAAAGAAATCAGCCCTCAACAACTTAACTGGCAGAAAAAGATTTTTTTGAAAAAATCCTAAGCCCCGGGGTCACAATTTCATAAAAAATCTGACTTTCGGCAATTTACTCAAAAATTGTGCCAAAAGGTTGCAAATGCTCCCCTGAAAGGTTTGGCGGTTGAAACAGAAGGCTTTTTATCACAGGAAAAGAAATCAGCCCTCGACAACTTAACCGGCAGAAAAAGATTTTTTTGAAAAAATCCCTAAGCCCCGGGGTCACAAATTCATAAAAAATCTGACTTTCGGCAATTCACTCAAAAATGGTGCCATACGGTTCCAAATGATCCACTGAAAGGTTTCGCAGTTGAAACAGAAGGCTTTTTATCACAGGAAAAGAAATCAGCCCTCACCAACTTAACAGGCAGAAAAAAATTTTTTTGAAAAGATCCTAAGCCCCGGGGTCACAATTTCATAAAAAATCTGACTTTTGGCAATTCACTCAAAAATTGTGCCAGACGGTTGCAAATGATCCTCTGAAAGGTTTGGGAATGGAAATAGAAGAAATCAGCCCTCGACAACTTCACCGGCAGAAGAAGATTTCATCAAAATTCTGACTTTCGGCAATTCACTCAAAAATGGTGCCAAACGGTTGCAAATGCTCCCCTGAGAGTTTTGGCAGTGGAAACAGAAGGGTTTTCATCATAGGACAAGAAATTAGACCTCGACAACTTAACCGGCAGAAAAAGATTTTTTTGAAAAAATCCCTAAGCCCCGGGGTCACAATTTCATAAAAAGTCTGACTTTCGGCAATTCATTAAAAAATGGTGCCAAACGGTTCCAAATGATCCCCGGAAAGGTTTGGCGGTTGAAACAGAAGGCTTTTTATCACAGGACAAGAAATCAGCCCTCAACAACTTAACCGGCAGAAAAAGATTTTTTTGTAAAAATCCCTAAGCCCCGGGGTCACAATTTCATAAAAAGTCTGACTTTCGGCAATTGATTAAAAAATGGTGCCAAATGGTTCCAAATGATCCCCGGAAAGGTTTGGGAATGGAAATAGAAGAAATCAGCCCTCCACAACTTAACCGGCAGAAAAAGTTTTTTTGAAAAAATCCCTAATCCCTGGGGTCACAAATTCATAAAAAATCTGACTTTCGGCAATTTACTCAAAAATGGTGCCAAACGGTTGCAAATTCTCCCCTGAAAGGTTTGGCGGTTGAAACAGAAGGCTTTTTATCACAGGAAAAGAAATCAGCCCTCAACAACTTAACGGGCAGAAAAAGATTTTTTTGAAAAAATCCTAAGCCCTGGGGTCACAATTTCATAAAAAATCTGACTTTCGGCAATTCACTCAAAAATGGTGCCAGACAGTTGCAAATGATCCTCTGAATGGTTTGGGAATGGAAATAGAAGAAATCAGCCCTCGACAACTTAACCGGCAGAAAAAGATTTTTTTGAAAAAATCCCTAAGCCCCGGGGTCACAAATTCATAAAAAATCTGACTTTCAGCAATTCACTCAAAAATGGTGCCAAACGGTTCCAAATGATCCCCTGAAAGGTTTCGCAGTTGAAACAGAAGGCTTTTTATCACAGGAAAAGAAATCAGCCCTCACCAACTTAACAGGCAGAAAAAAATTTTTTTGAAAATATCCTAAGCCCCGGGGTCACAATTTCATAAAAAGTCTGACTTTCGGCAATTCATTAAAAAATGGTGCCAAACGGTTCCAAATGATCCCCGGAAAGGTTTGGCGGTTGAAACAGAAGGCTTTTTATCACAGGAAAAGAAATCAGCCCTCAACAACTTAACCGGCAGAAAAAGATTTTTTTGAAAAAATCCTAAGCCCCGGGGTCACAATTGCATAAAAAACCTGACTTTCTCAATTCACTCAAAAATTGTGCCAGACGGTTGCAAATTCTCCCCTGAAAGGTTTGGCGGTTGAAACAGAAGTCTTTTTATCACTGGAAAAGAAATCAGCCCTCAACAACATAACCGGTAGAAAAAGATTTTTTTGAAAAAATCCTAAGCCCCGGGGTCACAATTTCATAAAAAATCTGACTTTCGGCAATTCACTCAAAAATGGTGCCAGACGGTTGCAAATGATCCTCTGAAAGGTTTGGGAATGGAAATAGAAGAAATCAGCCCTTGACAACATAACCGGTAGAAAAAGATTTTTTTGAAAAAATCCCTAAGCCCCGAGGTCACAAATTCATAAAAAATCTGACTTCCGGCCATTCACTAAAAAATGGTGCCAAACGGTTGCAAATTCTCCCCTGAAAGGTTTGGCGGTTGAAACAGAAGGCTTTTTATCACAGGAAAAGAAATCAGCCCTGAACAACTTAACCGGCAGAAAAAGATTTTTTTGAAAAAATCCCTAAGCCCCGGGGTCACAAATTCATAAAAAATCTGACTTTCGGCAATTCACTCAAAAATGGTGCCATACGGTTCCAAATGATCCACTGAAAGGTTTCGCAGTTGAAACAGAAGGCTTTTTATCACAGGAAAAGAAATCAGCCCTCACCAACTTAACAGGCAGAAAAAAATTTTTTTGAAAAGATCCTAAGCCCCGGGGTCACAATTTCATAAAAAATCTGACTTTTGGCAATTCACTCAAAAATTGTGCCAGACGGTTGCAAATGATCCTCTGAAAGGTTTGGGAATGGAAATAGAAGAAATCAGCCCTCGACAACTTCACCGGCAGAAGAAGATTTCATCAAAATTCTGACTTTCGGCAATTCACTCAAAAATGGTGCCAAACGGTTGCAAATGCTCCCCTGAGAGTTTTGGCAGTGGAAACAGAAGGGTTTTCATCATAGGACAAGAAATTAGACCTCGACAACTTAACCGGCAGAAAAAGATTTTTTTGAAAAAATCCCTAAGCCCCGGGGTCACAATTTCATAAAAAGTCTGACTTTCGGCAATTCATTAAAAAATGGTGCCAAACGGTTCCAAATGATCCCCGGAAAGGTTTGGCGGTTGAAACAGAAGGCTTTTTATCACAGGACAAGAAATCAGCCCTCAACAACTTAACCGGCAGAAAAAGATTTTTTTGTAAAAATCCCTAAGCCCCGGGGTCACAATTTCATAAAAAGTCTGACTTTCGGCAATTGATTAAAAAATGGTGCCAAATGGTTCCAAATGATCCCCGGAAAGGTTTGGGAATGGAAATAGAAGAAATCAGCCCTCCACAACTTAACCGGCAGAAAAAGTTTTTTTGAAAAAATCCCTAATCCCTGGGGTCACAAATTCATAAAAAATCTGACTTTCGGCAATTTACTCAAAAATGGTGCCAAACGGTTGCAAATTCTCCCCTGAAAGGTTTGGCGGTTGAAACAGAAGGCTTTTTATCACAGGAAAAGAAATCAGCCCTCAACAACTTAACGGGCAGAAAAAGATTTTTTTGAAAAAATCCTAAGCCCTGGGGTCACAATTTCATAAAAAATCTGACTTTCGGCAATTCACTCAAAAATGGTGCCAGACAGTTGCAAATGATCCTCTGAATGGTTTGGGAATGGAAATAGAAGAAATCAGCCCTCGACAACTTAACCGGCAGAAAAAGATTTTTTTGAAAAAATCCCTAAGCCCCGGGGTCACAAATTCATAAAAAATCTGACTTTCAGCAATTCACTCAAAAATGGTGCCAAACGGTTCCAAATGATCCCCTGAAAGGTTTCGCAGTTGAAACAGAAGGCTTTTTATCACAGGAAAAGAAATCAGCCCTCACCAACTTAACAGGCAGAAAAAAATTTTTTTGAAAATATCCTAAGCCCCGGGGTCACAATTTCATAAAAAGTCTGACTTTCGGCAATTCATTAAAAAATGGTGCCAAACGGTTCCAAATGATCCCCGGAAAGGTTTGGCGGTTGAAACAGAAGGCTTTTTATCACAGGAAAAGAAATCAGCCCTCAACAACTTAACCGGCAGAAAAAGATTTTTTTGAAAAAATCCTAAGCCCCGGGGTCACAATTGCATAAAAAACCTGACTTTCTCAATTCACTCAAAAATTGTGCCAGACGGTTGCAAATTCTCCCCTGAAAGGTTTGGCGGTTGAAACAGAAGTCTTTTTATCACTGGAAAAGAAATCAGCCCTCAACAACATAACCGGTAGAAAAAGATTTTTTTGAAAAAATCCTAAGCCCCGGGGTCACAATTTCATAAAAAATCTGACTTTCGGCAATTCACTCAAAAATGGTGCCAGACGGTTGCAAATGATCCTCTGAAAGGTTTGGGAATGGAAATAGAAGAAATCAGCCCTTGACAACATAACCGGTAGAAAAAGATTTTTTTGAAAAAATCCCTAAGCCCCGAGGTCACAAATTCATAAAAAATCTGACTTCCGGCCATTCACTAAAAAATGGTGCCAAACGGTTGCAAATTCTCCCCTGAAAGGTTTGGCGGTTGAAACAGAAGGCTTTTTATCACAGGAAAAGAAATCAGCCCTGAACAACTTAAACGGCAGAAAAAGATTTTTTTGAAAAAATCCTAAGCCCCGGGGTCACAATTTCATAAAAAAACTGACTTTCGGCAATTCACGCAAAAATGGTGCCCGATGGTTGCAAATGATCCTCTGAAAGGTTTGGGAATGGAAATAGAAGAAATCAGCCCTCAACAACGTAACCGGCAGAAAAAGATTTTTTTGAAAAAATTCTAAGCCCCGGGGTCACAATTTCGTAAAAAATCTGACTTTCGGCAATTCACTCAAAAATTGTGCCAAACGGTTCCAAATGCTCCCCTGAAAAGTTTGGCGGTTGAAACAGATGACTTTTTATCACAGGACACGAAATCAGCCCTCGACAACTTAACCGGCAGAAAAAGATTTTTTTGAAAAAATCCCTAATCCCCGGGGTCACAAATTCATAAAAAATCTGACTTTCGGCAATTTACTCAAAAATGGTGCCAAACGTTTGCAAATGCTCCCCTGAAAGGTTTGGCGGTTGAAACAGAAGGCTTTTTATCACAGGAAAAGAAATCAGACCTCACCAACTTAACAGGCAGAAAAAAATTTTTTTGAAAAGATCCTAAGCCCCGGGGTCACAATTTCATAAAAAATCTGACTTTTGGCAATTCACTCAAAAATTGTGCCAAAAGGTTCCGAATTCTCCCCTGAAAGGTGTGGCGGTCGAAACAGATGGCTTTTTACCACAGGACACGAATTCAGCCCTCGAGAACTTAACCGGCAGAAAAAGGTTTTTTTCGAAAAAATCCTAAGCCCCGGGGTCACAATTTCATAAAAAGTCTGACTTTTGGCAATTCATTAAAAAATTGTGCCAAAAATTCCAAATTCTCCCCTGAAAGGTTTGGCGGTTGAAACAGAAGGCTTTTTATCACAGGAAAAGAAATCAGCCCTCAACAACATAACCGGTAGAAACCCGGGGTCACAATTTCATAAAAAATCTGACTTTCGGCAATTTACTCAAAAATGGTGCCAAACGGTTGCAAATGCTCCCCTGAGAGTTTTGGCAGTGGAAACAGAAGGGTTTTCATCATAGGACAAGAAATCAGACCTCGACAACTTAACCGGCAGAAAAAGATTTTTTGAAAAAATCCCTAATCCCCGGGGTCACAATTTCATAAAAAGTCTGACTTTCGGCAATTCATTAAAAAATGGTGCCAAACGGTTCCAAATGATCCCCGGAAAGGTTTGGCGGTTGAAACAGAAGGCTTTTTATGACAGGAAAAGAAATCAGCCCTCAACAACTTAACCGGCAGAAAAAGATTTTTTTGAAAAAATCCTAAGCCCCGGGGTCACAATTTCATAAAAAATCTGACTTTTGGCAATTCACTCAAAAATGGTGCCAGACGGTTGCAAATTCTCCCCTGAAAGGTTTGGCGGTTGAAACAGAAGTCTTTTTATCACTGGAAAAGAAATCAACCCTCAACAACATAACCGGTAGAAAAAGATTTTTTTGAAAAAATCCTAAGCCCCGGGGTCACAATTTCATAAAAAATCTGACTTTCGGCAATTCACTCAAAAATGGTGCCAGACGGTTGCAAATGATCCTCTGAAAGGTTTGGGAATGGAAATAGAAGAAATCAGCCCTTGACAACATAACCGGTAGAAAAAGATTTTTTTGAAAAAATCCCTAAGCCCCGAGGTCACAAATTCATAAAAATTCTGACTTCCGGCCATTCACTAAAAAATGGTGCCAAACGGTTGCAAATTCTCCCCTGAAAGGTTTGGCGGTTGAAACAGAAGGCTTTTTATCACAGGAAAAGAAATAAGCCCTGAACAACTTAAACGGCAGAAAAAGATTTTTTTGAAAAAATCCTAAGCCCCGGGGTCACAATTTCATAAAAAAACTGACTTTCGGCAATTCACGCAAAAATGGTGCCCGATGGTTGCAAATGATCCTCTGAAAGGTTTGGGAATGGAAATAGAAGAAATCAGCCCTCAACAACGTAACCGGCAGAAAAAGATTTTTTTGAAAAAATCCTGAGCCACGGGGTCACAATTTCGTAAAAAATCTGACTTTCGGCAATTCACTCAAAAATTGTGCCAAACGGTTCCAAATGCTCCCCTGAAAAGTTTGGCGGTTGAAACAGATGGCTTTTTATCACAGGACACGAAATCAGCCCTCGACAACTTAACCGGCAGAAAAAGATTTTTTTGAAAAAATCCCTAATCCCCGGGGTCACAAATTCATAAAAAATCTGACTTTCGGCAATTTACTCAAAAATGGTGCCAAACGTTTGCAAATGCTCCCCTGAAAGGTTTGGCGGTTGAAACAGAAGGCTTTTTATCACAGGAAAAGAAATCAGCCCTCACCAACTTAACAGGCAGAAAAATTTTTTTTTGAAAAGATCCTAAGCCCCGGGGTCACAATTTCATAAAAAATCTGACTTTTGGCAATTCACTCAAAAATTGTGCCAAAAGGTTCCAAATTCTCCCCTGAAAGGTTTGGCGGTCGAAACAGATGGCTTTTTATCACAGGACACGAAATCAGCCCTCGACAACTTAACCGGCAGAAAAAGATTTTTTTGAAAAAATCCTTAGCCCCGGGGTCACAATTTCATAAAAAATCTGACTTTTGGCAATTCACTCAAAAATTGTGCCAAAAGGTTCCAAATTCTCCCCTGAAAGGTGTGGCGGTCGAAACAGATGGCTTTTTACCACAGGACACGAAATCAGCCCTCGAGAACTTAACCGGCAGAAAAAGGTTTTTTTCGAAAAAAATCCTAAGCCCGGGGTCACAATTTCATAAAAAGTCTGACTTTTGGCAATTCATTAAAAAATTGTGCCAAAAATTTCAAATTCTCCCCTGAAAGGTTTGGCGGTTGAAACAGAAGGCTTTTTATCACAGGAAAAGAAATCAGCCCTCAACAACTTAACCGGCAGAAAAAGATTTTTTTGAAAAAATCCTAAGCCCCGGGGTCACAATTTCATAAAAAATCTGACTTTTGGCAATTCACTCAAAAATGGTGCAAGACGGTTGCAAATTCTCCCCTGAAAGGTTTGGCGGTTGAAACAGAAGTCTTTTTATCACTGGAAAAGAAATCAGCCCTCAACAACATAACCGGTAGAAAAAGATTTTTTTGAAAAAATCCTAAGCCCCGGGGTCACAATTTCATAAAAAATCTGACTTTCGGCAATTCACTCAAAAATGGTGCCAGACGGTTGCAAATAATCCTCTGAAAGGTTTGGGAATGGAAATAGAAGAAATCAGCCCTTGACAACATAACCGGTAGAAAAAGATTTTTTTGAAAAAATCCCTAAGCCCCGAGGTCACAAATTCATAAAAAATCTGACTTCCGGCCATTCACTAAAAAATGGTGCCAAACGGATGCAAATTCTCCCCTGAAAGGTTTGGCGGTTGAAACAGAAGGCTTTTTATCACAGGAAAAGAAATCAGCCCTGAACAACTTAAACGGCAGAAAAAGGTTTTTTTGAAAAAATCCTAAGCCCCGGGGTCACAATTTCATAAAAAAACTGACTTTCGGCAATTCACGCAAAAATGGTGCCCGATGGTTGCAAATGATCCTCTGAAAGGTTTGGGAATGGAAATAGAAGAAATCAGCCCTCAACAACGTAACCGGCAGAAAAAGATTTTTTTGAAAAAATCCTAAGCCCCGGGGTCACAATTTCGTAAAAAATCTGACTTTCGGCAATTCACTCAAAAATTGTGCCAAACGGTTCCAAATGCTCCCCTGAAAAGTTTGGCGGTTGAAACAGATGGCTTTTTATCACAGGACACGAAATCAGCCCTCGACAACTTAACCGGCAGAAAAAGATTTTTTTGAAAAAATCCCTAATCCCCGGGGTCACAAATTCATAAAAAATCTGACTTTCGGCAATTTACTCAAAAATGGTGCCAAACGTTTGCAAATGCTCCCCTGAAAGGTTTGGCGGTTGAAACAGAAGGCTTTTTATCACAGGAAAAGAAATCAGCCCTCACCAACTTAACAGGCAGAAAAAAATTTTTTGGAAAAGATCCTAAGCCCCGGGGTCACAATTTCATAAAAAATCTGACTTTTGGCAATTCACTCAAAAATTGTGCCAAAAGGTTCCAAATTCTCCCCTGAAAGGTTTGGCGGTTGAAACAGAAGGCTTTTTATCACAGGAAAAGAAATCAGCCCTCAACAACATAACCGGTAGAAACCCGGGGTCACAATTTCATAAAAAATCTGACTTTCGGCAATTCACTCAAAAATGGTGCCAGACGGTTGCAAATGATCCTCTGAAAGGTTTGGGAATGGAAATAGAAGAAATCAGCCCTCAACAACTTCACCGGAAGAAGAAGATTTCATCAAAATTCTGACTTTCGGCAATTCACTCAAAAATGGTGCCAAACGGTTGCAAATGCTCCCCTGAGAGTTTTGGCAGTGGAAACAGAAGGGTTTTCATCATAGGACAAGAAATCAGACCTCGACAACTTAACCGGCAGAAAAAGATTTTTTTGAAAAAATCCCGAAGCCCCGGGGTCACAATTTCATAAAAAGTCTGACTTTCGGCAATTCATTAAAAAATGGTGCCAAACGGTTTCAAATGATCCCCGGAAAGGTTTGGCGGTTGAAACAGAAGGCTTTTTATCACAGGACAAGAAATCAGCCCTCAACAACTTAACGGGAAGAAAAAGAGTTTTTTGAAAAAATCCTAAGCCCCGGGGTCACAATTTCATAAAAAATCTGACTTTCGGCAATTCACTCAAAAATGGTGCCAGACGGTTGCAAATTATCCTCTGAATGGTTTGGGAATGGAAATAGAAGAAATCAGCCCTCGACAACTTAACAGGCAGAAAAAGATTTTTTTGAAAAAATCCTAAGCCCCGGGGTCACAATTTCATAAAAAATCTGACTTTTGGAAATTCACTCAAAAATGGTGCCAGACGGTTGCAAATTCTCCCCTGAAAGGTTTGGCGGTTGAAACAGAAGTCTTTTTATCACTGGAAAAGAAATCAGCCCTCAACAACATAACCGGTAGAAAAAGATTTTTTTTGAAAAAATCCTAAGCCCCGGGGTCAAAATTTCATAAAAAATCTGACTTTCGGCAATTCACTCAAAAATGGTGCCAGACGGTTGCAAATGATCCTCTGAAAGGTTTGGGAATGGAAATAGAAGAAATCAGCCCTTGACAACATAACCGGTAGAAAAAGATTTTTTTGAAAAAATCCCTAAGCCCCGAGGTCACAAATTCATAAAAAATCTGACTTCCGGCCATTCACTAAAAAATGGTGCCAAACGGTTGCAAATTCTCCCCTGAAAGGTTTGGCGGTTGAAACAGAAGGCTTTTTATCACAGGAAAAGAAATCAGCCCTGAACAACTTAAACGGCAGAAAAAGATTTTTTTGAAAAAATCCTAAGCCCCGGGGTCACAATTTCATAAAAAAACTGACTTTCGGCAATTCACGCAAAAATGGTGCCCGATGGTTGCAAATGATCCTCTGAAAGGTTTGGGAATGGAAACAAGAACAAGAATATCATTTATTACGGCCATAGGCCCATACAGGTAAAAACAACACATAAATAACAGCTTGTGCCGTAAGGAGGGAAAAAAAAGCAATCGCTAAAACACTACTATAACAATAAAATACTATAAAATGGAAAGGCATACTACGCCTTAATTAGCTTGTAGAGCTCCTTGGCGTCGCTTTTGGGAAAGGACAGCAACTAGGAACCTAGCCACCTTCAGGGTCGTGTGGGAAAAAACTGACTTTCGGCAATTCACGCAAAAATGGTGCCCGATGGTTGCAAATGATCCTCTGAAAGGTTTGGGAATGGAAATAGAAGAAATCAGCCCTCAACAACGTAACCGGCAGAAAAAGATTTTTTTGAAAAAATCCTGAGCCCCGGGGTCACAATTTCGTAAAAAATCTGACTTTCGGCAATTCACTCAAAAATTGTGCCAAACGGTTCCAAATGCTCCCCTGAAAAGTTTGGCGGTTGAAACAGATGGCTTTTTATCACAGGACACGAAATCAGCCCTCGACAACTTAACCGGCAGAAAAAGATTTTTTTGAAAAAATCCCTATTCCCTGGGGTCACAAATTCATTAAAAATCTGACTTTCGGCAATTTACTCAAAAATGGTGCCAAACGTTTGCAAATGCTCCCCTGAAATGTTTGGCGGTTGAAACAGAAGGCTTTTTATCACAGGAAAAGAAATCAGCCCTCACCAACTTAACAGGCAGAAAAATTTTTTTTTGAAAAGATCCTAAGCCCCGGGGTCACAATTTCATAAAAAATCTGACTTTTGGCAATTCACTGAAAAATTGTGCCAAAAGGTTCCAAATTCTCCCCTGAAAGGTGTGGCGGTCGAAACAGATGGCTTTTTACCACAGGACACGAAATCAGCCCTCGAGAACTTAACCGGCAGAAAAAGGTTTTTTTCGAAAAAAATCCTAAGCCCGGGGTCACAATTTCATAAAAAGTCTGACTTTTGGCAATTCATTAAAAAATTGTGCCAAAAATTTCAAATTCTCCCCTGAAAGGTTTGGCGGTTGAAACAGAAGGCTTCTTATCACAGGAAAAGAAATCAGCCCTCAACAACTTAACCGGCAGAAAAAGATTTTTTTGAAAAAATCCTAAGCCCCGGGGTCACAATTTCATAAAAAATCTGACTTTTGGCAATTCACTCAAAAATGGTGCCAGACGGTTGCAAATTCTCCCCTGAAAGGTTTGGCGGTTGAAACAGAAGTCTTTTTATCACTGGAAAAGAAATCAGCCCTCAACAACATAACCGGTAGAAAAAGATTTTTTTGAAAAAATCCTAAGCCCCGGGGTCACAATTTCATAAAAAATCTGACTTTCGGCAATTCACTCAAAAATGGTGCCAGACGGTTGCAAATGATCCTCTGAAAGGTTTGGGAATGGAAATAGAAGAAATCAGCCCTTGACAACATAACCGGTAGAAAAAGATTTTTTTGAAAAAATCCCTAAGCCCCGAGGTCACAAATTCATAAAAAATCTGACTTCCGGCCATTCACTAAAAAATGGTGCCAAACGGTTGCAAATTCTCCCCTGAAAGGTTTGGCGGTTGAAACAGAAGGCTTTTTATCACAGGAAAAGAAATCAGCCCTGAACAACTTAAACGGCAGAAAAAGGTTTTTTTGAAAAAATCCTAAGCCCCGGGGTCACAATTTCATAAAAAAACTGACTTTCGGCAATTCACGCAAAAATGGTGCCCGATGGTTGCAAATGATCCTCTGAAAGGTTTGGGAATGGAAATAGAAGAAATCAGCCCTCAACAACGTAACCGGCAGAAAAAGATTTTTTTGAAAAAATCCTAAGCCCCGGGGTCACAATTTCGTAAAAAATCTGACTTTCGGCAATTCACTCAAAAATTGTGCCAAACGGTTCCAAATGCTCCCCTGAAAAGTTTGGCGGTTGAAACAGATGGCTTTTTATCACAGGACACGAAATCAGCCCTCGACAACTTAACCGGCAGAAAAAGATTTTTTTGAAAAAATCCCTAATCCCCGGGGTCACAAATTCATAAAAAATCTGACTTTCGGCAATTTACTCAAAAATGGTGCCAAACGTTTGCAAATGCTCCCCTGAAAGGTTTGGCGGTTGAAACAGAAGGCTTTTTATCACAGGAAAAGAAATCAGCCCTCACCAACTTAACAGGCAGAAAAAAATTTTTTGGAAAAGATCCTAAGCCCCGGGGTCACAATTTCATAAAAAATCTGACTTTTGGCAATTCACTCAAAAATTGTGCCAAAAGGTTCCAAATTCTCCCCTGAAAGGTTTGGCGGTTGAAACAGAAGGCTTTTTATCACAGGAAAAGAAATCAGCCCTCAACAACATAACCGGTAGAAACCCGGGGTCACAATTTCATAAAAAATCTGACTTTCGGCAATTCACTCAAAAATGGTGCCAGACGGTTGCAAATGATCCTCTGAAAGGTTTGGGAATGGAAATAGAAGAAATCAGCCCTCAACAACTTCACCGGAAGAAGAAGATTTCATCAAAATTCTGACTTTCGGCAATTCACTCAAAAATGGTGCCAAACGGTTGCAAATGCTCCCCTGAGAGTTTTGGCAGTGGAAACAGAAGGGTTTTCATCATAGGACAAGAAATCAGACCTCGACAACTTAACCGGCAGAAAAAGATTTTTTTGAAAAAATCCCGAAGCCCCGGGGTCACAATTTCATAAAAAGTCTGACTTTCGGCAATTCATTAAAAAATGGTGCCAAACGGTTTCAAATGATCCCCGGAAAGGTTTGGCGGTTGAAACAGAAGGCTTTTTATCACAGGACAAGAAATCAGCCCTCAACAACTTAACGGGAAGAAAAAGAGTTTTTTGAAAAAATCCTAAGCCCCGGGGTCACAATTTCATAAAAAATCTGACTTTCGGCAATTCACTCAAAAATGGTGCCAGACGGTTGCAAATTATCCTCTGAATGGTTTGGGAATGGAAATAGAAGAAATCAGCCCTCGACAACTTAACAGGCAGAAAAAGATTTTTTTGAAAAAATCCTAAGCCCCGGGGTCACAATTTCATAAAAAATCTGACTTTTGGAAATTCACTCAAAAATGGTGCCAGACGGTTGCAAATTCTCCCCTGAAAGGTTTGGCGGTTGAAACAGAAGTCTTTTTATCACTGGAAAAGAAATCAGCCCTCAACAACATAACCGGTAGAAAAAGATTTTTTTGAAAAAATCCTAAGCCCCGGGGTCACAATTTCATAAAAAATCTGACTTTCGGCAATTCACTCAAAAATGGTGCCAGACGGTTGCAAATGATCCTCTGAAAGGTTTGGGAATGGAAATAGAAGAAATCAGCCCTTGACAACATAACCGGTAGAAAAAGATTTTTTTGAAAAAATCCCTAAGCCCCGAGGTCACAAATTCATAAAAAATCTGACTTCCGGCCATTCACTAAAAAATGGTGCCAAACGGTTGCAAATTCTCCCCTGAAAGGTTTGGCGGTTGAAACAGAAGGCTTTTTATCACAGGAAAAGAAATCAGCCCTGAACAACTTAAACGGCAGAAAAAGATTTTTTTGAAAAAATCCTAAGCCCCGGGGTCACAATTTCATAAAAAAACTGACTTTCGGCAATTCACGCAAAAATGGTGCCCGATGGTTGCAAATGATCCTCTGAAAGGTTTGGGAATGGAAATAGAAGAAATCAGCCCTCAACAACGTAACCGGCAGAAAAAGATTTTTTTGAAAAAATCCTAAGCCCCGAGGTCACAATTTCGTAAAAAATCTGACTTTCGGCAATTCACTCAAAAATTGTGCCAAACGGTTCCAAATGCTCCCCTGAAAAGTTTGGCGGTTGAAACAGATGGCTTTTTATCACAGGACACGAAATCAGCCCTCGACAACTTAACCGGCAGAAAAAGATTTTTTTGAAAAAATCCCTAATCCCCGGGGTCACAAATTCATAAAAAATCTGACTTTCGGCAATTTACTCAAAAATGGTGCCAAACGTTTGCAAATGCTCCCCTGAAAGGTTTGGCGGTTGAAACAGAAGGCTTTTTATCACAGGAAAAGAAATCAGCCCTCACCAACTTAACAGGCAGAAAAAATTTTTTTTGAAAAGATCCTAAGCCCCGGGGTCACAATTTCATAAAAAATCTGACTTTTGGCAATTCACTCAAAAATTGTGCCAAAAGGTTCCAAATTCTCCCCTGAAAGGTTTGGCGGTCGAAACAGATGGCTTTTTATCACAGGACACGAAATCAGCCCTCGACAACTTAACCGGCAGAAAAAGATTTTTTTGAAAAAATCCTTAGCCCCGGGGTCACAATTTCATAAAAAATCTGACTTTTGGCAATTCACTCAAAAATTGTGCCAAAAGGTTCCAAATTCTCCCCTGAAAGGTGTGGCGGTCGAAACAGATGGCTTTTTACCACAGGACACGAAATCAGCCCTCGAGAACTTAACCGGCAGAAAAAGGTTTTTTTCGAAAAAATCCTAAGCCCCGGGGTCACAATTTCATAAAAAGTCTGACTTTTGGCAATTCATTAAAAAATTGTGCCAAAAATTCCAAATTCTCCCCTGAAAGGTTTGGCGGTTGAAACAGAAGGCTTTTTATCACAGGAAAAGAAATCAGCCCTCAACAACATAACCGGTAGAAACCCGGGGTCACAATTTCATAAAAAATCTGACTTTCGGCAATTCACTCAAAAATGGTGCCAGACGGTTGCAAATGATCCTCTGAAAGGTTTGGGAATGGAAATAGAAGAAATCAGCCCTCAACAACTTCACCGGAAGAAGAAGATTTCATCAAAATTCTGACTTTCGGCAATTCACTCAAAAATGGTGCCAAACGGTTGCAAATGCTCCCCTGAGAGTTTTGGCAGTGGAAACAGAAGGGTTTTCATCATAGGACAAGAAATCAGACCTCGACAACTTAACCGGCAGAAAAAGATTTTTTTGAAAAAATCCCGAAGCCCCGGGGTCACAATTTCATAAAAAGTCTGACTTTCAGCAATTCATTAAAAAATGGTGCCAAACGGTTTCAAATGATCCCCGGAAAGGTTTGGCGGTTGAAACAGAAGGCTTTTTATCACAGGACAAGAAATCAGCCCTCAACAACTTAACGGGAAGAAAAAGAGTTTTTTGAAAAAATCCTAAGCCCCGGGGTCACAATTTCATAAAAAATCTGACTTTCGGCAATTCACTCAAAAATGGTGCCAGACGGTTGCAAATTATCCTCTGAATGGTTTGGGAATGGAAATAGAAGAAATCAGCCCTCGACAACTTAACAGGCAGAAAAAGATTTTTTTGAAAAAATCCTAAGCCCCGGGGTCACAATTTCATAAAAAAATCTGACTTTCGGCAATTCACTCAAAAATGGTGACAAACGGTTCCAAATGATCCCCTGAAAGGTTTGGCGGTTGAAACACAAGGCTTTTTATCACAGGAAAAGAAATCAGCCCTCACCAACTTAACAGGCAGAAAAAATTTTTTTTGAAAAGATCCTAAGCCCCGGGGTCACAATTTCATAAAAAATCTGACTTTTGGCAATTCACTGAAAAATTGTGCCAAAAGGTTCCAAATTCTCCCCTGAAAGGTTTCGCGGTCGAAACAGATGGCTTTTTATCACAGGACACGAAATCAGCCATCGACAACTTAACCGGCAGAAAAAGGTTTTTTTCGAAAAAATCCTAAGCCCCGGGGTCACAATTTCATAAAAAGTCTGACTTTCGGCAATTCATTAAAAAAATGGTGCCAAACGGTTCCAAATGATCCCCGGAAAGGTTTGGGAATGGAAATAGAAGAAATCAGCCCTCGACAACTTAACCGGCAGAAAAGGTTTTTTTGAAAAAATCCCTAATCCCCGGGGTCACAATTTCATAAAAAATCTGACTTTCAGCAATTCACTCAAAAATGGTGCCAAACGGTTCCAAATGATCCCCTGAAAGGTTTGGCGGTTGAAACACAAGGCCTTTTATCACAGGAAAAGAAATCAGCCCTCAACAACATAACCGGCAGAAAAAGATTTTTTTGAACAAATCCTAAGCCCCGGGGTCACAATTTTATAAAAAATTTGACTTTTGGCAATTCACTCAAAAATTGTGCCAAAAGGTTCAGAATTCACCCCTGAAAGGTTTGGCGGTCGAAACAGATGGCTTTTTATCACAGGACATGAAATCAGCCCTCAACAACTTAACCGGCAGAAAAAGGTTTTTTTCGAAAAAATCCTAAGCCCCGGGGTCACAATTTCATAAAAAGTCTGACTTTCGGCAATTCATTAAAAAATGGTGCCAAACGGTTCCAAATGATCCCCGGAAAGGTTTGGCGGTTGAAACAGAAGGCTTTTTATCACAGGAAAAGAAATCAGCCCTCAACAACTTAACCGGCAGAAAAAAATTTTTTTGAAAAGATCCTAAGCCCCGGGGTCACAATTTCATAAAAAATCTGACTTTTGGCAATTCACTGAAAAATTGTGCCAAAAGGTTCCAAATTCTCCCCTGAAAGGTTTCGCGGTCGAAACAGATGGCTTTTTATCACAGGACACGAAATCAGCCATCGACAACTTAACCGGCAGAAAAAGGTTTTTTTCGAAAAAATCCTAAGCCCCGGGGTCACAATTTCATAAAAAGTCTGACTTTCGGCAATTCATTAAAAAAATGGTGCCAAACGGTTCCAAATGATCCCCGGAAAGGTTTGGGAATGGAAATAGAAGAAATCAGCCCTCGACAACTTAACCGGCAGAAAAGGTTTTTTTGAAAAAATTCCTAATCCCCGGGGTCACAATTTCATAAAAAATCTGACTTTCAGCAATTCACTCAAAAATGGTGCCAAACGGTTCCAAATGATCCCCTGAAAGGTTTGGCGGTTGAAACACAAGGCCTTTTATCACAGGAAAAGAAATCAGCCCTCAACAACATAACCGGCAGAAAAAGATTTTTTTGAACAAATCCTAAGCCCCGGGGTCACAATTTTATAAAAAATTTGACTTTTGGCAATTCACTCAAAAATTGTGCCAAAAGGTTCCAAATTCTCCCCTGAAAGGTTTGGCGGTCAAAACAGATGGCTTTTTATCACAAGACACGAAATCAGCCCTCGACAACTTAACCGGCAGATAAAGATTTTTTTGAAAAAATCCTAAGCCCCGGGGTCACAATTTCATAAAAAATCTGACTTTCGGCAATTCATTAAAAAATGGTGCCAAACGGTTCCAAATGATCCCCGGATAGGTTTGGGAACGGAAATAGATGAAACCAGTCCTTGACAACTTAACCGGCAGAAAAAGTTGTTTTGAAAAAATCCCTAATCCCCGGGGTCACAATTTCATAAAAAATCTGACTTTTGGCAATTCACTCAAAAATTGTGCCAAAAGGTTCAAAATTCTCCCCTGAAAGGTTTGGCGGTTGAAACAGAAGTCTTTTTATCACAGGAAAAGAAATCAGCCCTCAACAACATAACCGGTAGAAAAAGATTTTTTTGAAAAAATCCTAAGCCCCGGGGTCACAATTTCATAAAAAATCTGACTTTCAGCAATTCACTCAAAAATGGTGCCAGACGGTTGCAAATGATCCTCTGAAAGGTTTGGGAATGGAAATAGAAGAAATCAGCCCTCGACAACTTAACCGGCAGAAAAAGTTTGTTTGAAAAAATCCCTAATCCCCGGGGTCACAAATTCATAAAAAATCTGACTTTCGGCAATTTACTCAAAAATGGTGCCAAACGGTTGCAAATGATCCTCTGAATGGTTTGGGAATGGAAATAGAAAAATCAGCCCTCGACAACTTAACAGGCAGAGAAAGTCTTTTTTGAAAAAATCCTAAGCCCCAGGGTCACAATTTCATAAAAAAATCTGACTTTCGGCAATTCACTCAAAAATGGTGACAAACGGTTCCAAATGATCCCCTGAAAGGTTTGGAGGTTGAAACACAAGGCTTTTTATCACAGGAAAAGAAATCAGCCCTCACCAACTTAACAGGCAGAAAAAGATTTTTTTGAAAAAATCCTAAGCCCCGGGGTCACAATTTCATAAAAAATCTGACTTTTGGCAATTCACTCAAAAATTGTGCCAAAAGGTTCCAAATTCTCACCTGAAAGGTTTCACGGTCGAAACTGATGGCTTTTTATCACAGGACACGAAATCAGCCATCGACAACTTAACCGGCAGAAAAAGATTTTTTTGTAAAGATCCCTAAGCCCCGGGGTCACAATTTCATAAAAAGTCTGACTTTCGGCAATTCATTAAAAAATGGTGCCAAACGGTTCCAAATGATCCCCGGAAAGGTTTGGGAATGGAAATAGAAGAAATCAGTCCTCAACAACTTAACCGGCAGAAAAAGATTTTTTTGAAGAAATCCTAAGCCCCGGGGTCACAATTTCATAAAAAGTCTGACTTTCGGCAATTCATTAAAAAATGTTCCCAAACGGTTCCAAATGATCCCCGGAAAGGTTTGGCGGTTGAAACAGAAGGCTTTTTATCACAGGACAAGAAATCAGCCCTCAACAACTTAACCGGCAGAAAAAGATTTTTTTGAAAAAATCCCTAATCCCCGGGGTCACAATTTCATAAAAAATCTGACTTTCGGCAATTTACTCAAAAATGGTGCCAAACGGTTGCAAATGCTCCCCTGAAAGGTTTGGCGGTTGAAACAGAAGGCTTTTTATCACAGGAAAAGAAATCAGCCCTGAACAACTTAAACGGCAGAAAAAGCTTTTTTTGAAAAAATCATAAGCCCCGGGGTCACAATTTCATAAAAAAACTGACTTTCGGCAATTCACGCAAAAATGGTGCGGGATGGTTGCAAATGATCCTCTGAAAGTTTTGGGAATGGAAATAGAAGAAATCAGCCCTCAACAACGTAACCGGCAGAAAAAGATTTTTTTGAAAAAATCCTAAGCCCCGGGGTCACAATTTCGTAAAAAATCTGACTTTCGGCAATTCACTCAAAAATTGTGCCATACGGTTCCAAATGCTCCCCTGAAAAGTTTGGCGGTTGAAACAGATGTCTTTTTATCACAGGACACGAAATCAGCCCTCGACAACTTAACCGGCAGAAAAAGATTTTTTTGAAAAAATTCCTAATCCCCGGGGTCACAAATTCATAAAAAATCTGACTTTCGGCAATTTACTCAAAAATGGTGCCAAACGTTTGCAAATGCTCCCCTGAAAGGTTTGGCGGTTGAAACAGAAGGCTTTTTATCACAGGAAAAGAAATCAGCCCTCACCAACTTAACAGGCAGAAAAAAATTTTTTTGAAAAGATCCTAAGCCCCGGGGTCACAATTTCATAAAAAATCTGACTTTTGGCAATTCACTCAAAAATTGTTCCAAAAGGTTCCAAATTCTCCCCTGAAAGGTTTGGCGGTCGAAACAGATGGCTTTTTATCACAGGACACGAAATCAGCCCTCGACAACTTAACCGGCAGAAAAAGATTTTTTTGAAAAAATCCTTAGCCCCGGGGTCACAATTTCATAAAAAATCTGACTTTTGGCAATTCACTCAAAAATTGTGCCAAAAGGTTCCAAATTCTCCCCTGAAAGGTGTGGCAGTCGAAACAGATGGCTTTTTAGCACAGGACACGAAATCAGCCCTCGAGAACTTAACCGGCAGAAAAAGGTTTTTTTCGAAAAAATCCTAAGCCCCGGGGTCACAATTTCATAAAAAGTCTGACTTTTGACAATTCATTAAAAAATTGTGCCAAAAATTCCAAATTCTCCCCTGAAAGGTTTGGCGGTTGAAACAGAAGGCTTTTTATCACAGGAAAAGAAATCAGCCCTCAACAACATAACCGGTAGAAACCCGGGGTCACAATTTCATAAAAAATCTGACTTTCGGCAATTCACTCAAAAATGGTGCCAGACGGTTGCAAATGATCCTCTGAAAGGTTTGGGAATGGAAATAGAAGAAATCAGCCCTCAACAACTTCACCGGAAGAAGAAGATTTCATCAAAATTCTGACTTTCGGCAATTCACTCAAAAATGGTGCCAAACGGTTGCAAATGCTCCCCTGAGAGTTTTGGCAGTGGAAACAGAAGGGTTTTCATCATAGGACAAGAAATCAGACCTCGACAACTTAACCGGCAGAAAAAGATTTTTTTGAAAAAATCCCGAAGCCCCGGGGTCACAATTTCATAAAAAGTCTGACTTTCGGCAATTCATTAAAAAATGGTGCCAAACGGTTTCAAATAATCCCCTGAAAGGTTTGGCGGTTGAAACAGAAGGCTTTTTATCACAGGACAAGAAATCAGCCCTCAACAACTTAACCGGAAGAAAAAGAGTTTTTTGAAAAAATCCTAAGCCCCGGGGTCACAATTTCATAAAAAATCTGACTTTCGGCAATTCACTCAAAAATGGTGCCAGACGGTTGCAAATTATCCTCTGAATGGTTTGGGAATGGAAATAGAAGAAATCAGCCCTCGACAACTTAACAGGCAGAAAAAGATTTTTTTGAAAAAATCCTAAGCCCCGGGGTCACAATTTCATAAAAAAATCTGACTTTCGGCAATTCACTCAAAAATGGTGACAAACGGTTCCAAATGATCCCCTGAAAGGTTTGGCGGTTGAAACACAAGGCTTTTTATCACAGGAAAAGAAATCAGCCCTCACCAACTTAACAGGCAGAAAAAATTTTTTTTGAAAAGATCCTAAGCCCCGGGGTCACAATTTCATAAAAAATCTGACTTTTGGCAATTCACTGAAAAATTGTGCCAAAGGGTTCCAAATTCTCCCCTGAAAAGTTTCGCGGTCGAAACAGATGGCTTTTTATCACAGGACACGAAATCAGCCATCGACAACTTAACCGGCAGAAAAAGGTTTTTTTCGAAAAAATCCTAAGCCCCGGGGTCACAATTTCATAAAAAGTCTGACTTTCGGCAATTCATTAAAAAAATGGTGCCAAACGGTTCCAAATGATCCCCGGAAAGGTTTGGGAATGGAAATAGAAGAAATCAGCCCTCGACAACTTAACCGGCAGAAAAGGTTTTTTTGAAAAAATCCCTAATCCCCGGGGTCACAATTTCATAAAAAATCTGACTTTCAGCAATTCACTCAAAAATGGTGCCAAACGGTTCCAAATGATCCCCTGAAAGGTTTGGCGGTTGAAACACAAGGCCTTTTATCACAGGAAAAGAAATCAGCCCTCAACAACATAACCGGCAGAAAAAGATTTTTTTGAACAAATCCTAAGCCCCGGGGTCACAATTTTATAAAAAATTTGACTTTTGTCAATTCACTCAAAAATTGTGCCAAAAGGTTCCAAATTCACCCCTGAAAGGTTTGGCGGTCGAAACAGATGGCTTTTTATCACAGGACATGAAATCAGCCCTCAACAACTTAACCGGCAGAAAAAGGTTTTTTTCGAAAAAATCCTAAGCCCCGGGGTCACAATTTCATAAAAAGTCTGACTTTCGGCAATTCATTAAAAAATGGTGCCAAACGGTTCCAAATGATCCCCGGAAAGGTTTGGCGGTTGAAACAGAAGGCTTTTTATCACAGGAAAAGAAATCAGCCCTCAACAACTTAACCGGCAGAAAAAGATTTTTTTGAAAAAATCCTAAGCCCCGGGGTCACAATTTCATAAAAAATCTGACTTTTGGCAATTCACTCAAAAATGGTGCCAGACGGTTGCAAATGATCCCCTGAAAGGTTTCGCAGTTGAAACAGAAGGCTTTTTATCACAGGAAAAGAAATCAGCCCTCACCAACTTAACAGGCAGAAAAAATTTTTTTTGAAAAGATCCTAAGCCCCGGGGTCACAATTTCATAAAAAATCTGACTTTTGGCAATTCATTAAAAAATGGTGCCATACGGTTCCAAATGATCCCCGGAAAGGTTTGGGAATGGTAATAGAAGAAACCAGTCCTCGACAACTTAACCGGCAGAAAAAGTTGTTTTGAAAAAATCCCTAATCCCCGGGGTCACAAATTCATAAAAAATCTGACATTCGGCAATTTACTCAAAAATGCTGCCAAACGGTTGCAAATGCTCCCCTGAAAGGTTTGGCAGTTGAAACAGAAGGCTTTTTATCACAGGAAAAGAAATCAGCCCTCAACAACTTAACCGGCAGAAAAAGATTTTTTTGAAAAAATCCTAAGCCCCGGGGTCACAATTTCATAAAAAATCTGACTTTTGGCAATTCACTCAAAAATTGTGACAAAAGGTTCCAAATTCTCCCCTGAAAGGTTTGGCGGTCAAAACAGATGGCTTTTTATCATAAGACACGAAATCAGCCCTCGACAACTTAACCGGCAGATAAAGATTTTTTTGAAAAAAATCCTAAGCCCCGGGGTCACAATTTCATAAAAAATCTGACTTTCGGCAATTCATTAAAAAATGGTGCCAAACGGTTCCAAATGATCCCCGGATAGGTTTGGGAATGGAAATAGAAGAAACCAGTCCTTGACAACTTAACCGGCAGAAAAAGTTGTTTTGAAAAAATCCCTAATCCCCGGGGTCACAATTTCATAAAAAATCTGACTTTTGGCAATTCACTCAAAAATTGTGCCAAAAGGTTCAAAATTCTCACCTGAAAGGTTTGGCGGTTGAAACAGAAGTCTTTTTATCACAGGAAAAGAAATCAGCCCTCAACAACATAACCGATAGAAAAAGATTTTTTGAAAAAATCCTAAGCCCCGGGGTCACAATTTCATAAAAAATCTGACTTTCAGCAATTCACTCAAAAATGGTGCCAGACGGTTGCAAATGATCCTCTGAAAGGTTTGGGAATGGAAATAGAAGAAATCAGCCCTCGACAACTTAACCGGCAGAAAAAGTTTGTTTGAAAAAATCCCTAATCCCCGGGGTCACAAATTCATAAAAAATCTGACTTTCGGCAATTTACTCAAAAATGGTGCCAAACGGTTGCAAATGATCCTCTGAATGGTTTGGGAATGGAAATAGAAAAATCAGCCCTCGACAACTTAACAGGCAGAGAAAGTCTTTTTTGAAAAAAATCCTAAGCCCCAGGGTCACAATTTCATAAAAAAATCTGACTTTCGGCAATTCACTCAAAAATGGTGACAAACGGTTCCAAATGATCCCCTGAAAGGTTGGGAGGTTGAAACACAAGGCTTTTTATCACAGGAAAAGAAATCAGCCCTCACCAACTTAACAGGCAGAAAAAATTTTTTTTGAAAAGATCCTAAGCCCCGGGGTCACAATTTCATAAAAAATCTGACTTTTGGCAATTCACTGAAAAATTGTGCCAAAAGGTTCCAAATTCTCCCCTGAAAGGTTTCACGGTCGAAACTGATGGCTTTTTATCACAGGACACGAAATCAGCCATCGACAACTTAACCGGCAGAAAAAGATTTTTTTGTAAAGATCCCTAAGCCCCGGGGTCACAATTTCATAAAAAGTCTGACTTTCGGCAATTCATTAAAAAATGGTGCCAAACGGTTCCAAATGATCCCCGGAAAGGTTTGGGAATGGAAATAGAAGAAATCAGCCCTCAACAACTTAACCGGCAGAAAAAGATTTTTTTGAAGTAATCCTAAGCCCCGGGGTCACAATTTCATAAAAAGTCTGACTTTCGGCAATTCATTAAAAAATGTTGCCAAACGGTTCCAAATGATCCCCGGAAAGGTTTGGCGGTTGAAACAGAAGGCTTTTTATCACAGGACAAGAAATCAGCCCTCAACAACTTAACCGGCAGAAAAAGATTTTTTTGAAAAAATCCCTAATCCCCGGGGTCACAATTTCATAAAAAATCTGACTTTCGGCAATTTACTCAAAATGGTGCCAAACGGTTGCAAATGCTCCCCTGAAAGGTTTGGCGGTTGAAACAGAAGGCTTTTTATCACACTAAAAGAAATCAGCCCTGGACAACTTAACCGGCAGAAAAAGATTTTTTTGAAAAAATCCCTAAGCCCCTGGTGACAAATTCATAAAAAATCTGACTTTCGGCAATTTACTCAAAAATGGTGCCAAACGATTGCAAATGCTCCCCTGAAAGGTTTGGCGGTTGAAACAGAAGGCTTTTTATCACAGGAAAAGAAATCACCCCTCAACAACTTAACCGGCAGAAAAAGATTTTTTTGAAAAAATCCTAAGCCCCGGGGTCACAATTTCATAAAAAATCTGACTTTTGGCAATTCACTCAAAAATTGTGCCAAAAGGTTCCAAATTCTCCCCTGAAAGGTTTGGCGGTTGAAACAGAAGACTTTTTATCACAGGAAAAGAAATCAGCCCTCAACAACATAACCGGTAGAAAAAGATTATTTTGAAAAAATCCTAAGCCCCGGGGTCACAATTTCATAAAAAAACTGACTTTCGGCAATTCACGCAAAAATGGTGCCCGACGGTTACAAATGATCCTCTGAAAGGTTTGGGAATGGAAATAGAAGAAATCAGCCCTCAACAACGTAACCGGCAGAAAAAGATTTCTTTGAAAAAATCCCTAAGCCCCAGGGTCACAAATTCATAAAAAATCTGACTTTCGACAATTCACTCAAAAATGGTGCCAAACGGTTCCAAATGATCCCCTGAAAGGTTTCGCAGTTGAAACAGAAGGCTTTTTATCACAGGAAAAGAAATCAGCCCTCACCAACTTAACAGGCAGAAAAAGATTTTTTTGAAAAGATCCTAAGCCCCGGGGTCACAATTTCATAAAAAATCTGACTTTTGGCAATTCACTCAAAAATTGTGCCAAAAGGTTCCAAATTCTCCCCTGAAAAGTTTGGCGGTTGAAACAGATGGCTTTTTATCACAGGACATGAAATCAGCCCTCGACAACTTAACCGGCAGATAAAGATTTTTTTTTGAAAAAATCCCTAAGCCCCAGGGTCACAATTTCATAAAAATTCTGACTTTCAGCAATTCATTAAAAAATGGTGCCAAACGGTTCCAAATGATCCCCGGATAGGTTTGGGAATGGAAATAGAAGAAACCAGCCCTTGACAACTTAACCGGCAGAAAAAGTTGTTTTGAAAAAATCCCTAATCCCCGGGGTCACAATTTCATAAAAAATCTGACTTTTGGCAATTGACTCAAAAATTGTGCCAAAAGGTTCAAAATTCTCCGCTGAATGGTTTGGCGGTTGAAACAGAAGTCTTTTTATCACAGGAAAAGAAATCAGCCCTCAACAACATAACCGGTAGAAAAAGATTTTTTTGAGAAAATCCTAAGCCCCGGGGTCACAATTTCATAAAAAATCTGACTTTCGGCAATTCACTCAAAAATGGTGCCAGACGGTTGCAAATGATCCTCTGAAAGGTTTGGGAATGGAAATAGAAGAAATCAGCCCTCGACAACTTAACCGGCAGAAAAAGTTTGTTTGAAAAAATCCCTAATCCCCGGGGTCACAAATTCATAAAAAATCTGACTTTCGCAATTTACTCAAAAATGGTGCCAAACGGTTGCAAATGCTCCCCTGAAAGGTTTGGCGGTTGAAACAGAAGGCTTTTTATCACAGGAAAAGAAATCAGCCCTCAACAACTTAACCGGCAGGAAAAGATTTTTTTGAAAAAATCCTAAGCCCCGGGGTCACAATTTCATAAAAAATCTGACTTTCGGCAATTCACTCAAAAATGGTGCCAGACGGTTGCAAATGATCCTCTGAATGGTTTGGGAATGGAAATAGAAGAAATCAGCCCTCGACAACTTAACAGGCAGAAAAAGTGTTTTTTCAAAAAAATCCTAAGCCCCAGGGTCACAATTTCATAAAAAATCTGACTTTCAGCAATTCACTCAAAAATGGTGACAAACGGTTCCAAATGATCCCCTGAAAGGTTTGGAGGTTGAAACACAAGGCTTTTTATCACAGGAAAAGAAATCAGCCCTCACCAACTTAACAGGCAGAAAAAAATTTTTTTGAAAAGATCCTAAGCCCCGGGGTCACAATTTCATAAAAAATCTGACTTTTGGCAATTCACTGAAAAATTGTGCCAAAAGGTTCCAAATTCTCCCCTGAAAGGTTTCGCGGTCGAAACTGATGGCTTTTTATCACAGGACACGAAATCAGCCATCGACAACTTAACCGGCAGAAAAAGATTTTTTTGTAAAGATCCCGAAGCCCCGGGGTCACAATTTCATAAAAAGTCTGACTTTCGGCAATTCATTAAAAAATGGTGCCAAACGGTTCCAAATGATCCCCGGAAAGCTTTGGCAGTTGAAACAGAAGGCTTTTTATCAGAGGACAAGAAATCAGCCCTCAACAACTTAAAAGGCAGAAAAATATTTTTTTGAAAAAATCCCTAATCCCCGGGGTCACAATTTCATAAAAAATCTGACTTTCGGCAATTTACTCAAAAATGGTGCCAAACGGTTGCAAATGCTCCCCTGAAAGGTTTGGCGGTTGAAACAGAAGGCTTTTTATCACAGGAAAAGAAATCAGCCCTCGACAACTTAACCGGCAGAAAAAGATTTTTTTGAAAAAATCCCTAAGCCCCTGGTCACAAATTCATAAAAAATCTGACTTTCGGCAATTTACTCAAAAATGGTGCCAAACGATTGCAAATGCTCCCCTGAAAGGTTTGGCGGTTGAAACAGAAGGCTTTTTATCACAGGAAAAGAAATCACCCCTCAACAACTTAACCGGCAGAAAAAGATTTTTTTGAAAAAATCCTAAGCCCCGGGGTCACAATTTCATAAAAAATCTGACTTTCGGCAATTCACTCAAAAATTGTGCCAAAAGGTTCCAAATTCTCCCCTGAAAGGTTTGGCGGTTGAAACAGAAGACTTTTTATCACAGGAAAAGAAATCAGCCCTCAACAACATAACCGGTAGAAAAAGATTTTTTTGAAAAAATCCTAAGCCCCGGAGTCATAATTTCATAAAAAATCTGACTTTTGGCAATTCACTCAAAAATGGTGCCAAACGGTTGCAAATGCTCCCCTGAGAATTTTGGCAGTGGAAACAGAAGGGTTTTCATCATAGGACAAGAAATTAGACCTCGACAACTTAACCGGCAGAAAAAGATTTTTTTGAAAAAATCCCTAAGCCCCGGGGTCACAATTTCATAAAAAGTCTGACTTTCGGCAATTCATTAAAAAATGGTGCCAAACGGTTCCAAATGATCCCCGGAAAGGTTTGGCGGTTGAAACAGAAGGCTTTTTATCACAGGACAAGAAATCAGCCCTCAACAACTTAACCGGCAGAAAAAGATTTTTTTGTAAAAATCCCTAAGCACCGGGGTCACAATTTCATAAAAAGTCTGACTTTCGGCAATTCATTAAAAAATGGTGCCAAATGGTTCCAAATGATCCCCGGAAAAGTTTGGGAATGGAAATAGAAGAAATCAGCCCTCCACAACTTAACCGGCAGAAAAAGTTTTTTTGAAAAAATCCCTAATCCCCGGGGTCACAAATTCATAAAAAATCTGACTTTCGGCAATTTACTCAAAAATGGTGCCAAACGATTGCAAATGCTCCCCTGAAAGGTTTGGCGGTTGAAACAGAAGGCTTTTTATCACAGGAAAAGAAATCACCCCTCAACAACTTAACCGGCAGAAAAAGATTTTTTTGAAAAAATCCTAAGCCCCGGGGTCACAATTTCATAAAAAATCTGACTTTCGGCAATTCACTCAAAAATTGTGCCAAAAGGTTCCAAATTCTCCCCTGAAAGGTTTGGCGGTTGAAACAGAAGACTTTTTATCACAGGAAAAGAAATCAGCCCTCAACAACATAACCGGTAGAAAAAGATTTTTTTGAAAAAATCCTAAGCCCCGGAGTCATAATTTCATAAAAAATCTGACTTTTGGCAATTCACTCAAAAATGGTGCCAAACGGTTGCAAATGCTCCCCTGAGAGTTTTGGCAGTGGAAACAGAAGGGTTTTCATCATAGGACAAGAAATTAGACCTCGACAACTTAACCGGCAGAAAAAGATTTTTTTGAAAAAATCCCTAAGCCCCGGGGTCACAATTTCATAAAAAGTCTGACTTTCGGCAATTCATTAAAAAATGGTGCCAAACGGTTCCAAATGATCCCCGGAAAGGTTTGGCGGTTGAAACAGAAGGCTTTTTATCACAGGACAAGAAATCAGCCCTCAACAACTTAACCGGCAGAAAAAGATTTTTTTGTAAAAATCCCTAAGCCCCGGGGTCACAATTTCATAAAAAGTCTGACTTTCGGCAATTCATTAAAAAATGGTGCCAAATGGTTCCAAATGATCCCCGGAAAGGTTTGGGAATGGAAATAGAAGAAATCAGCCCTCCACAACTTAACCGGCAGAAAAAGTTTTTTTGAAAAAATCCCTAATCCCCGGGGTCACAAATTCATAAAAAATCTGACTTTCGGCAATTTACTCAAAAATGGTGCCAAACGGTTGCAAATTCTCCCCTGAAAGGTTTGGCGGTTGAAACAGAAGGCTTTTTATCACAGGAAAAGAAATCACCCCTCAACAACTTAACCGGCAGAAAAAGATTTTTTTGAAAAAATCCTAAGCCCTGGGGTCACAATTTCATAAAAAATCTGACTTTCGGCAATTCACTCAAAAATGGTGCCAGACAGTTGCAAATGATCCTCTGAATGGTTTGGGAATGGAAATAGAAGAAATCAGCCCTCGACAACTTAACCGGTAGAAAAAGATTTTTTTGAAAAAATCCCTAAGCCCCGGGGTCACAAATTCATAAAAAATCTGACTTTCGGCAATTCACTCAAAAATGGTGCCAAACGGTTCCAAATGATCCCCTGAAAGGTTTCGCAGTTGAAACAGAAGGCTTTTTATCACAGGAAAAGAAATCAGCCCTCACCAACTTAACAGGCAGAAAAATTTTTTTTTGAAAAGATCCTAAGCCCCGGGGTCACAATTTCATAAAAAGTCTGACTTTCGGCAATTCATTAAAAAATGGTGCCAAACGGTTCCAAATGATCCCCGGAAAGGTTTCGCGGTTGAAACAGAAGGCTTTTTATCACAGGAAAAGAAATCAGCCCTCAACAACTTAACCGGCAGAAAAAGATTTTTTTGAAAAAATCCTAAGCCCCGGGGTCACAATTTCATAAAAAATCTGACTTTTGGCAATTCACTCAAAAATGGTGCCAGACGGTTGCAAATTCTCCCCTGAAAGGTTTGGCGGTTGAAACAGAAGTCTTTTTATCACTGGAAAAGAAATCAGCCCTCAACAACATAACCGGTAGAAAAAGATTTTTTTGAAAAAATCCTAAGCCCCGGGGTCACAATTTCATAAAAAATCTGACTTTCGGCAATTCACTCAAAAATGGTGCCAGACGGTTGCAAATGATCCTCTGAAAGGTTTGGGAATGGAAATAGAAGAAATCAGCCCTTGACAACATAACCGGTAGAAAAAGATTTTTTTGAAAAAATCCCTAAGCCCCGAGGTCACAAATTCATAAAAAATCTGACTTCCGGCCATTCACTAAAAAATGGTGCCAAACGGTTCCAAATGATCCCCGGAAAGGTTTGGCGGTTGAAACAGAAGGCTTTTTATCACAGGAAAAGAAATCAGCCCTCAACAACTTAACCGGCAGAAAAAGATTTTTTTGAAAAAATCCTAAGCCCCGGGGTCACAATTTCGTAAAAAATCTGACTTTCGGCAATTCACTCAAAAATTGTGCCAAACGGTTCCAAATGCTCCCCTGAAAAGTTTGGCGGTTGAAACAGATGGCTTTTTATCACAGGACACGAAATCAGCCCTCGACAACTTAACCGGCAGAAAAAGATTTTTTTGAAAAAATCCCTAATCCCCGGGGTCACAAATTCATAAAAAATCTGACTTTCGGCAATTTACTCAAAAATGGTGCCAAACGTTTGCAAATGCTCCCCTGAAAGGTTTGGCGGTTGAAACAGAAGGCTTTTTATCACAGGAAAAGAAATCAGCCCTCACCAACTTAACAGGCAGAAAAAAATTTTTTTGAAAAGATCCTAAGCCCCGTGGTCACAATTTCATAAAAAATCTAATTTTTGGCAATTCACTCAAAAATTGTGCCAAAAGGTTCCAAATTCTCCCCTGAAAGGTTTGGCGGTCGAAACAGATGGCTTTTTATCACAGGACACGAAATCAGCCCTCGACAACTTAACCGGCAGAAAAAGATTTTTTTGAAAAAATCCTTAGCCCCGGGGTCACAATTTCATAAAAAATCTGACTTTTGGCAATTCACTCAAAAATTGTGCCAAAAGGTTCCAAATTCTCCCCTGAAAGGTGTGGCGGTCGAAACAGATGGCTTTTTACCACAGGACACGAAATCAGCCCTCGAGAACTTAACCGGCAGAAAAAGGTTTTTTTCGAAAAAATCCTAAGCCCCGGGGTCACAATTTCATAAAAAGTCTGACTTTTGGCAATTCATTAAAAAATTGTGCCAAAAATTCCAAATTCTCCCCTGAAAGGTTTGGCGGTTGAAACAGAAGGCTTTTTATCACAGGAAAAGAAATCAGCCCTCAACAACATAACCGGTAGAAACCCGGGGTCACAATTTCATAAAAAATCTGACTTTCGGCAATTCACTCAAAAATGGTGCCAGACGGTTGCAAATGATCCTCTGAAAGGTTTGGGAATGGAAATAGAAGAAATCAGCCCTCAACAACTTCACCGGAAGAAGAAGATTTCATCAAAATTCTGACTTTCGGCAATTCACTCAAAAATGGTGCCAAACGGTTGCAAATGCTCCCCTGAGAGTTTTGGCAGTGGAAACAGAAGGGTTTTCATCATAGGAAAAGAAATCAGACCTCGACAACTTAACCGGCAGAAAAAGATTTTTTTTAAAAAACCCCGAAGCCCCGGGGTCACAATTTCATAAAAAGTCTGACTTTCGGCAATTCATTAAAAAATGGTGCCAAACGGTTTCAAATGATCCCCGGAAAGGTTTGGCGGTTGAAACAGAAGGCTTTTTATCACAGGACAAGAAATCAGCCATCAACAACTTAAGCGGAAGAAAAAGAGTTTTTTGAAAAAATCCTAAGCCCCGGGGTCACAATTTCATAAAAAATCTGACTTTCGGCAATTCACTCAAAAATGGTGCCAGACGGTTGCAAATGATCCTCTGAAAGGTTTGGGAATGGAAATAGAAGAAATCAGCCCTTGACAACATAACCGGTAGAAAAAGATTTTTTTGAAAAAATCCCTAAGCCCCGAGGTCACAAATTCATAAAAAATCTGACTTCCGGCCATTCACTAAAAAATGGTGCCAAACGGTTCCAAATGATCCCCGGAAAGGTTTGGCGGTTGAAACAGTAGGCTTTTTATCACAGGAAAAGAAATCAGCCCTCAACAACTTAACCGGCAGAAAAAGATTTTTTTGAAAAAATCCTAAGCCCCGGGGTCACAATTTCGTAAAAAATCTGACTTTCGGCAATTCACTCAAAAATTGTGCCAAACGGTTCCAAATGCTCCCCTGAAAAGTTTGGCGGTTGAAACAGATGGCTTTTTATCACAGGACACGAAATCAGCCCTCGACAACTTAACCGGCAGAAAAAGATTTTTTTGAAAAAATCCCTAATCCCCGGGGTCACAAATTCATAAAAAATCTGACTTTCGGCAATTTACTCAAAAATGGTGCCAAACGTTTGCAAATGCTCCCCTGAAGGGTTTGGCGGTTGAAAAAGAAGGCTTTTTATCACAGGAAAGGAAATCAGCCCTCACCAACTTAACAGGCAGAAAAAAATTTTTTTGAAAAGATCCTAAGCCCCGTGGTCACAATTTCATAAAAAATCTAATTTTTGGCAATTCACTCAAAAATTGTGCCAAAAGGTTCCAAATTCTCCCCTGAAAGGTTTGGCGGTTGAAACAGTAGGCTTTTTATCACAGGACACGAAATCAGCCCTCGACAACTTAACCGGCAGAAAAAGATTTTTTTGAAAAAATCCTTAGCCCCGGGGTCACAATTTCATAAAAAATCTGACTTTTGGCAATTCACTCAAAAATTGTGCCAAAAGGTTCCAAATTCTCCCCTGAAAGGTGTGGCGGTCGAAACAGATGGCTTTTTACCACAGGACACGAAATCAGCCCTCGAGAACTTAACCGGCAGAAAAAGGTTTTTTTCGAAAAAATCCTAAGCCCCGGGGTCACAATTTCATAAAAAATCTGACTTTCAGCAATTCACTCAAAAATGGTGCCAAACGGTTCCAAATGATCCCCTGAAAGGTTTGGCGGTTGAAACACAAGGCCTTTTATCACAGGAAAAGAAATCAGCCCTCAACAACATAACCGGCAGAAAAAGATTTTTTTGAACAAATCCTAAGCCCCGGGGTCACAATTTTATAAAAAATTTGACTTTTGGCAATTCACTCAAAAATTGTGCCAAAAGGTTCCAAATTCACCCCTGAAAGGTTTGGCGGTCGAAACAGATGGCTTTTTATCACAGGACATGAAATCAGCCCTCAACAACTTAACCGGCAGAAAAAGGTTTTTTTCGAAAAAATCCTAAGCCCCGGGGTCACAATTTCATAAAAAGTCTGACTTTCGGCAATTCATTAAAAAATGGTGCCAAACGGTTCCAAATGATCCCCGGAAAGGTTTGGCGGTTGAAACAGAAGGCTTTTTATCACAGGAAAAGAAATCAGCCCTCAACAACTTAACCGGCAGAAAAAGATTTTTTTGAAAAAATCCTAAGCCCCGGGGTCACAATTTCATAAAAAATCTGACTTTTGGCAATTCACTCAAAAATGGTGCCAGACGGTTGCAAATGATCCCCTGAAAGGTTTCGCAGTTGAAACAGAAGGCTTTTTATCACAGGAAAAGAAATCAGCCCTCACCAACTTAACAGGCAGAAAAATTTTTTTTTGAAAAGATCCTAAGCCCCGGGGTCACAATTTCATAAAAAATCTGACTTTTGGCAATTCATTAAAAAATGGTGCCATACGGTTCCAAATGATCCCCGGAAAGGTTTGGGAATGGTAATAGAAGAAACCAGTCCTCGACAACTTAACCGGCAGAAAAAGTTATTTTGAAAAAATCCCTAATCCCCGGGATCACAAATTCATAAAAAATCTGACATTCGGCAATTTACTCAAAAATGCTGCCAAACGGTTGCAAATGCTCCCCTGAAAGGTTTGGCAGTTGAAACAGAAGGCTTTTTATCACAGGAAAAGAAATCAGCCCTCAACAACTTAACCGGCAGAAAAAGATTTTTTTGAAAAATTCCTAAGCCCCGGGGTCACAATTTCATAAAAAATCTGACTTTTGGCAATTCACTCAAAAATTGTGCCAAAAGGTTCCAAATTCTCCCCTGAAAGGTTTGGCGGTCAAAACAGATGGCTTTTTATCACAAGACACGAAATGAGCCCTCGACAACTTAACCGGCAGATAAAGATTTTTTTGAAAAAATCCTAAGCCCCGGGGTCACAATTTCATAAAAAATCTGACTTTCGGCAATTCATTAAAAAATAGTGCCAAACGGTTCCAAATGATCCCCGGATAGGTTTGGGAATGGAAATAGAAGAAACCAGTCCTTGACAACTTAACCGGCAGAAAAAGTTGTTTTGAAAAAATCCCTAATCCCCGGGGTCACAATTTCATAAAAAATCTGACTTTTGGCAATTCACTCAAAAATTGTGCCAAAAGGTTCAAAATTCTCCCCTGAAAGGTTTGGCGGTTGAAACAGAAGTCTTTTTATCACAGGAAAAGAAATCAGCCCTCAACACCATAACCGGTAGAAAAAGATTTTTTTGAAAAAATCCTAAGCCCCGGGGTCACAATTTCATAAAAAATCTGACTTTCGGCAATTCACGCAAAAATGGTGCCAGACGGTTGCAAATGATCCTCTGAAAGGTTTGGGAATGGAAATAGAAGAAATCAGCCCTCGACAACTTAACCGGCAGAAAAAGTTTGTTTGAAAAAATCCCTAATCCCCGGGGTCACAAATTCATAAAAAATCTGACTTTCGGCAATTTACTCAAAAATGGTGCCAAACGGTTGCAAATGATCCTCTGAATGGTTTGGGAATGGAAATAGAAAAATCAGCCCTCGACAACTTAACAGGCAGAGAAAGTGTTTTTTGAAAAAATCCTAAGCCCCAGGGTCACAATTTCATAAAAAATCTGACTTTCGGCAATTCACTCAAAAATGGTGACAAACGGTTCCAAATGATCCCCTGAAAGGTTTGGAGGTTGAAACACAAGGCTTTTTATCACAGGAAAAGAAATCAGCCCTCACCAACTTAACAGGCAGAAAAAAATTTTTTTGAAAAGATCCTAAGCCCCGGGGTCACAATTTCATAAAAAATCTGACTTTTGGCAATTCACTGAAAAATTGTGCCAAAAGGTTCCAAATTCTCCCCTGAAAGGTTTCGCGGTCGAAACTGATGGCTTTTTATCACAGGACACGAAATCAGCCATCGACAACTTAACCGGCAGAAAAAGATTTTTTTGTAAAGATCCCTAAGCCCCGGGGTCACAATTTCATAAAAATTCTGACTTTCGGCAATTCATTAAAAAATGGTGCCAAACGGTTCCAAATGATCCCCGGAAAGGTTTGGGAATGGAAATAGAAGAAATCAGCCCTCAACAACTTAACCGGCAGAAAAAGATTTTTTTGAAAAAATCCTAAGCCCCGGGGTCACAATTTCATAAAAAGTCTGACTTTCGGCAATTCATTAAAAAATGTTGCCAAACGGTTCCAAATGATCCCCGGAAAGGTTTGGCGGTTGAAACAGAAGGCTTTTTATCACAGGACAAGAAATCAGCCCTCAACAACTTAACCGGCAGAAAAAGATTTTTTTGAAAAAATCCCTAATCCCCGGGGTCACAATTTCATAAAAAATCTGACTTTCGGCAATTTACTCAAAAATGGTGCCAAACGGTTGCAAATGCTCCCCTGAAAGGTTTGGCGGTTGAAACAGAAGGCTTTTTATCACAGGAAAAGAAATCAGCCCTCGACAACTTAACCGGCAGAAAAAGATTTTTTTGAAAAAATCCCTAAGCCCCTGGTCACAAATTCATAAAAAATCTGACTTTCGGCAATTTACTCAAAAATGGTGCCAAACGATTGCAAATGATCCCCGGAAAGGTTTGGCGGTTGAAACAGAAGGCTTTTTATCACAGGAAAAGAAATCACCCCTCAACAACTTAACCGGCAGAAAAAGATTTTTTTGAAAAAATCCTAAGCCCCGGGGTCACAATATCATAAAAAATCTGACTTTCGGCAATTCACGCAAAAATGGTGCCCGACGGTTGCAAATGATCCTCTGAAAGGTTTGGGAATGGAAATAGAAGAAATCAGCCCTCAACAACGTAACCGGCAGAAAAAGATTTTTTTGAAAAAATCCCTAAGCCCCAGGGTCACAAATTCATAAAAAATCTGACTTTCGGCAATTCACTCAAAAATGGTGCCAAACGGTTCCAAATGATCCCCTGAAAGGTTTCGCAGTTGAAACAGAAGGCTTTTTATCACAGGAAAAGAAATCAGCCCTCACCAACTTAACAGGCAGAAAAAGATTTTTTTGAAAAGATCCTAAGCCCCGGGGTCACAATTTCATAAAAAATCTGACTTTCGGCAATTCACTCAAAAATGGTGCCAGACGGTTGCAAATGATCCTCTGAATGGTTTGGGAATGGAAATAGAAGAAATCAGCCCTCGACAACTTAACAGGCAGAAAAAGTGTTTTTTCAAAAAAATCCTAAGCCCCAGGGTCACAATTTCATAAAAAATCTGACTTTCGGCAATTCACTCAAAAATGGTGACAAACGGTTCCAAATGATCCCCTGAAAGGTTTGGAGGTTGAAACACAAGGCTTTTTATCACAGGAAAAGAAATCAGCCCTCACCAACTTAACAGGCAGAAAAAATTTTTTTTGAAAAGATCCTAAGCCCCGGGGTCACAATTTCATAAAAAATCTGACTTTTGGCAATTCACTGAAAAATTGTGCCAAAAGGTTCCAAATTCTCCCCTGAAAGGTTTCGCGGTCGAAACTGATGGCTTTTTATCACAGGACACGAAATCAGCCATCGACAACTTAACCGGCAGAAAAAGATTTTTTTGTAAAGATCCCTAAGCCCCGGGGTCACAATTTCATAAAAAGTCTGACTTTCGGCAATTCATTAAAAAATTGTGCCAAACGGTTCCAAATGATCCCCGGAAAGGTTTGGGAATGGAAATAGAAGAAATCAGCCCTCAACAACTTAACCGGCAGAAAAAGATTTTTTTGAAAAAATCCCTAAGCCCCGAGGTCACAAATTCATAAAAAATCTGACTTCCGGCCATTTACTCAAAAATGGTGCCAAACGGTTGCAAATGCTCCCCTGAAAGGTTTGGCGGTTGAAACAGAAGGCTTTTTATCACAGGAAAAGAAATCAGCCCTCAACAACTTAACCGGCAGAAAAAGATTTTTTTGAAAAAATCCCTAATCCCCGGGGTCACAATTTCATAAAAAATCTGACTTTCGGCAATTTACTCAAAAATGGTGCCAAACGGTTGCAAATGCTCCCCTGAAAGGTTTGGCGGTTGAAACAGAAGGCTTTTTATCACAGGAAAAGAAATCAGCCCTCGACAACTTAACCGGCAGAAAAAGATTTTTTTGAAAAAATCCCTAAGCCCCTGGTCACAAATTCATAAAAAATCTGACTTTCGGCAATTTACTCAAAAATGGTGCCAAACGATTGCAAATGCTCCGCTGAAAGGTTTGGCGGTTGAAACAGAAGGCTTTTTATCACAGGAAAAGAAATCACCCCTCAACAACTTAACCGGCAGAAAAAGATTTTTTTGAAAAAATCCTAAGCCCCGGGGTCACAATTTCATAAAAAATCTGACTTTCGGCTATTCACTCAAAAATTGTGCCAAAAGGTTCCAAATTCTCCCCTGAAAGGTTTGGCGGTTGAAACAGAAGACTTTTTATCACAGGAAAAGAAATCAGCCCTCAACAACATAACCGGTAGAAAAAGATTTTTTTGAAAAAATCCTAAGCCCCGGGGTCATAATTTCATAAAAAATCTGACTTTCGGCAATTCACTAAAAAATGGTGACAGACGGTTGCAAATGCTCCCCTGAGAGTTTTGGCAGTGGAAACAGAAGGGTTTTCATCACAGGACAAGAAATCAGACGTCGACAACTTAACCGGCAGAAAAAGATTTTTTTGAAAAAACCCCTAAGCCCCGGGGTCACAATTTCATAAAAAGTCTGACTTTCGGCAATTCATTAAAAAATGGTGCCAAACGGTTCCAAATGATCCCCGGATAGTTTTGGGAATGGAAATAGAAGAAACCAGCCCTTGACAACTTAACAGGCAGAAAAAGTTGTTTTTAAAAATTCCCTAATCCCCGGGGTCACAATTTCATAAAAAATCTGACTTTCGGCAATTCACTCAAAAATGGTGCCAGACGGTTGCAAATGATCCTCTGAATGGTTTGGGAAGAAATCAGCCCTCGACAACTTAACAGGCAGAAAAAGTGTTTTTTCAAAAAAATCCTAAGCCCCGGGGTCACAATTTCATAAAAAATCTGACTTTCGGCAATTCACTCAAAAATGGTGCCAGACGGTTGCAAATGACCCTCTGAAAGGTTTGGGAATGGAAATAGAAGAAATCAGCCCTCGACAACTTAACCGGCAGAAAAAGTTTGTTTGAAAAAATCGCTAATCCCCGGGGTCACAAATTCATAAAAAATCTGACTTTCGGCAATTTACTCAAAAATGGTGCCAAACGGTTGCAAATGCTCCCCTGAAAGGTTTGGCGGTTGAAACAGAAGGCTTTTTATCACAGGAAAAGAAATCAGCCCTCAACAACTTAACCGGCAGAAAAAGATTTTTTTGAAAAAATCCTAAGCCCCGGGGTCACAATTTCATAAAAAATCTGACTTTCGGCTATTCACTCAAAAATTGTGCCAAAAGGTTCCAAATTCTCCCCTGAAAGGTTTGGCGGTTGAAACAGAAGACTTTTTATCACAGGAAAAGAAATCAGCCCTCAACAACATAACCGGTAGAAAAAGATTTTTTTGAAAAAATCCTAAGCCCCGGGGTCTTAATTTCATAAAAAATCTGACTTTCGGCAATTCACTAAAAAATGGTGCCAGACGGTTGCAAATGCTCCCCTGAGAGTTTTGGCAGTGGAAACAGAAGGGTTTTCATCACAGGACAAGAAATCAGACGTCGACAACTTAACCGGCAGAAAAAGATTTTTTTGAAAAAACCCCTAAGCCCCGGGGTCACAATTTCATAAAAAGTCTGACTTTCGGCAATTCATTAAAAAATGGTGCCAAACAGTTCCAAATGATCCCCGGAAAGGTTAGGGAATGGAAATAGAAGAAATCAGCCCTCAACAACTTAACCGGCAGAAAAAGGTTTTTTTCGAAAAAATCCTAAGCCCCGGGGTCACAATTTCATAAAAAGTCTGACTTTCGGCAATTCATTAAAAAATGGTGCCAAACGGTTCCAAATGATCCCCGGAAAGGTTTGGCGGTTGAAACAGAAGGCTTTTTATCACAGGAAAAGAAATCAGCCCTCAACAACTTAACCGGCAGAAAAAGATTTTTTTGAAAAAATCCTAAGCCCCGGGGTCACAATTTCATAAAAAATCTGACTTTCGGCAATTCACTCAAAAATGGTGCCAGACGGTTGCAAATGATCCTCTGAAAGGTTTGGGAATGGAAATAGAAGAAATCAGCCCTCGGCAACGTAACCGGCATAAAAAGATTTTTTTGAAAAAATCCTAAGCCCCGGGGTCACAATTTCATAAAAAATCTGACTTTCGGCAATTCACTCAAAAATTGTGCCGAACGGTTCCAAATGCTCCCCTGAAAAGTTTGGCGGTCGAAACAGATGGCTTTTTATCACAGGACACGAAATCAGCCCTCGACAACTTAACCGGCAGAAAAAGATTTTTTTGAAAAAATCCCTAAGCCCCGGAGTCACAATTTCATAAAAAGTCTGACTTTCGGTAATTCATTAAAAAATGGTGCCAAACGGTTCCAAATGATCCCCGGAAAGGTTTGGGAATGGAAATAGAAGAAATCAGCCCTCGACAACTTAACCGGCAGAAAAAGTTTTTTTGAAAAAATCCCTAATCCCCGGGGTCACAAATTCATAAAAAATCCGACTTTCGGCAATTTACTCAAAAATGGTGCCAAACGGTTGGAAATGCTCCCCTGAAAGGTTTGGCGGTTGAAACAGAAGGCTTTTTATCACAGGAAAAGAAATCAGCCCTCAACAACTTAACCGGCAGAAAAAGATTTTTTTGAAAAAATCCTAAGCCCCGGGGTCACAATTTCATAAAAAATCTGACTTTTAGCAATTCACTCAAAAATGGTGCCAGACGGTTGCAAATTCTCCCCTGAAAGGTTTGACGGTTGAAACAGAAGTCTTTTTATCACTGGAAAAGAAAGCAGCCCTCAACAACATAACCGGTAGAAAAAGATTTTTTTGAAAAAATCCTAAGCCCCGGGGTCACAATTTCATAAAAAATCTGACTTTCGGCAATTCACTCAAAAATGGTGCCAGACGGTTGCAAATGATCCTCTGAAAGGTTTGGGAATGGAAATAGAAGAAATCAGCCCTTGACAACTTAACCAGCAGAAAAAGATTTTTTTGAAAAAATCCTAAGCCCCGAGGTCACAAATTCATAAAAAATCTGACTTCCGGCCATTCACTAAAAAATGGTGCCAAACGGTTGCAAATTCTCCCCTGAAAGGTTTGGCGGTTGAAACAGAAGGCTTTTTATCACAGGAAAAGAAATCAGCCCTGAACAACTTAAACGGCAGAAAAAGATTTTTTTGAAAAAATCCTAAGCCCCGGGGTCACAATTTCATAAAAAATCTGACTTTCGGCAATTCACTCAAAAATGGTGCCAAACGGTTCCAAATGATCCTCTGAATGGTTTGGGAATGGAAATAGAAGAAATCAGCCCTCGACAACTTATCAGGCAGAAAAAGTGTTTTTTCAAAAAAATCCTAAGCCCCAGGGTCACAATTTCATAAAAAATCTGACTTTCGGCAATTCACTCAAAAATGGTGACAAACGGTTCCAAATGATCCCCTGAAAGGTTTGGAGGTTGAAACACAAGGCTTTTTATCACAGGAAAAGAAATCAGCCCTCACCAACTTAACAGGCAGAAAAAAATTTTTTTGAAAAGATCCTAAGCCCCGGGGTCACAATTTCATAAAAAATCTGACTTTTGGCAATTCACTGAAAAATTGTGCCAAAAGGTTCCAAATTCTCCCCTGAAAGGTTTCGCGGTCGAAACTGATGGCTTTTTATCACAGGACACGAAATCAGCCATCGACAACTTAACCGGCAGAAAAAGATTTTTTTGTAAAGATCCCTAAGCCCCGGGGTCACAATTTCATAAAAAGTCTGACTTTCGGCAATTCATTAAAAAATTGTGCCAAACGGTTCCAAATGATCCCCGGAAAGGTTCGGGAATGGAAATAGAAGAAATCAGCCCTCAACAACTTAACCGGCAGAAAAAGGTTTTTTTCGAAAAAATCCTAAGCCCCGGGGTCACAATTTCATAAAAAGTCTGACTTTCGGCAATTCATTAAAAAATGGTGCCAAACGGTTCCAAATGATCCCCGGAAAGGTTTGGCGGTTGAAACAGAAGGCTTTTTATCACAGGAAAAGAAATCAGCCCTCAACAACTTAACCGGCAGAAAAAGATTTTTTTGAAAAAATCCTAAGCCCCGGGGTCACAATTGCATAAAAAATCTGACTTTCGGCAATTCACTCAAAAATTGTGCCAAAAGGTTCCAAATTCTCCCCTGAAAGGTTTGGCAGTCGAAACAGATGGCTTTTTATCACAGGACACGCAATCAGCCCTCGACAACTTAACCGGCAGAAAACGATTTTTTTGAAAAAATCCCTAAACCCCGGGGTCACAATTTCATAAAAAATCTGACTTTCGGCAATTCACTCAAAAATGGTGCCAGACGGTTGCAAATGATCCTCTGAAAGGTTTGGGAATGGAAATAGAAGAAATCAGCCCTCGGCAACGTAACCGGCATAAAAAGATTTTTTTGAAAAAATCCTAAGCCCCGGGGTCACAATTTCATAAAAAATCTGACTTTCGGCAATTCACTCAAAAATTGTGCCAAACGGTTCCAAATGCTCCCCTGAAAAGTTTGGCGGTCGAAACAGATGGCTTTTTATCACAGGACACGAAATCAGCCCTCGACAACTTAACCGGGAGAAAAAGATTTTTTTGAAAAAATCCCTAAGCCCCGGGGTCACAATTTCATAAAAAGTCTGACTTTCGGTAATTCATTAAAAAATGGTGCCAAACGGTTCCAAATGATCCCCGGAAAGGTTTGGGAATGGAAATAGAAGAAATCAGCCCTCCACAACTTAACCGGCAGAAAAAGTTTTTTTGAAAAAATCCCTAATCCCCGGGGTCACAAATTCATAAAAAATCTGACTTTCGGCAATTTACTCAAAAATGGTGCCAAACGGTTGGAAATGCTCCCCTGAAAGGTTTGGCGGTTGAAACAGAAGGCTTTTTATCACAGGAAAAGAAATCAGCCCTCAACAACTTAACCGGCAGAAAAAGATTTTTTTGAAAAAATCCTAAGCCCCGGGGTCACAATTTCATAAAAAATCTGACTTTTAGCAATTCACTCAAAAATGGTGCCAGACGGTTGCAAATTCTCCCCTGAAAGGTTTGACGGTTGAAACAGAAGTCTTTTTATCACTGGAAAAGAAATCAGCCCTCAACAACATAACCGGTAGAAAAAGATTTTTTTGAAAAAATCCTAAGCCCCGGGGTCACAATTTCATAAAAAATCTGACTTTCGGCAATTCACTCAAAAATGGTGCCAGACGGTTACAAATGATCCTCTGAAAGGTTTGGGAATGGAAATAGAAGAAATCAGCCCTTGACAACTTAACCAGCAGAAAAAGATTTTTTTGAAAAAATCCCTAAGCCCCGAGGTCACAAATTCATAAAAAATCTGACTTCCGGCCATTCACTAAAAAATGGTGCCAAACGGTTGCAAATTCTCCCCTGAAAGGTTTGGCGGTTGAAACAGAAGGCTTTTTATCACAGGAAAAGAAATCAGCCCTCAACAACTTAAACGGCAGAAAAAGATTTTTTTGAAAAAATCCTAAGCCCCGGGGTCACAATTTCATAAAAAAACTGACTTTCGGCAATTCACGCAAAAATGGTGCCCGACGGTTGCAAATGATCCTCTGAAAGGTTTGGGAATGGAAATAGAAGAAATCAGCCCTCAACAACGTAACCGGCAGAAAAAGATTTTTTTGAAAAAATCCTAAGCCCCGAGGTCACAAATTCATAAAAAATCTGACTTCCGGCCATTCACTAAAAAATGGTGCCAAACGGTTGCAAATTCTCCCCTGAAAGGTTTGGCGGTTGAAACAGAAGGCTTTTTATCACAGGAAAAGAAATCAGCCCTGAACAACTTAAACGGCAGAAAAAGATTTTTTTGAAAAAATCCTAAGCCCCGGGGTCACAATTTCATAAAAAATCTGACTTTCGGCAATTCACTCAAAAATGGTGCCAAACGGTTCCAAATGATCCTCTGAATGGTTTGGGAATGGAAATAGAAGAAATCAGCCCTCGACAACTTATCAGGCAGAAAAAGTGTTTTTTCAAAAAAATCCTAAGCCCCAGGGTCACAATTTCATAAAAAATCTGACTTTCGGCAATTCACTCAAAAATGGTGACAAACGGTTCCAAATGATCCCCTGAAAGGTTTGGAGGTTGAAACACAAGGCTTTTTATCACAGGAAAAGAAATCAGCCCTCACCAACTTAACAGGCAGAAAAAAATTTTTTTGAAAAGATCCTAAGCCCCGGGGTCACAATTTCATAAAAAATCTGACTTTTGGCAATTCACTGAAAAATTGTGCCAAAAGGTTCCAAATTCTCCCCTGAAAGGTTTCGCGGTCGAAACTGATGGCTTTTTATCACAGGACACGAAATCAGCCATCGACAACTTAACCGGCAGAAAAAGATTTTTTTGTAAAGATCCCTAAGCCCCGGGGTCACAATTTCATAAAAAGTCTGACTTTCGGCAATTCATTAAAAAATTGTGCCAAACGGTTCCAAATGATCCCCGGAAAGGTTCGGGAATGGAAATAGAAGAAATCAGCCCTCAACAACTTAACCGGCAGAAAAAGGTTTTTTTCGAAAAAATCCTAAGCCCCGGGGTCACAATTTCATAAAAAGTCTGACTTTCGGCAATTCATTAAAAAATGGTGCCAAACGGTTCCAAATGATCCCCGGAAAGGTTTGGCGGTTGAAACAGAAGGCTTTTTATCACAGGAAAAGAAATCAGCCCTCAACAACTTAACCGGCAGAAAAAGATTTTTTTGAAAAAATCCTAAGCCCCGGGGTCACAATTGCATAAAAAATCTGACTTTCGGCAATTCACTCAAAAATTGTGCCAAAAGGTTCCAAATTCTCCCCTGAAAGGTTTGGCAGTCGAAACAGATGGCTTTTTATCACAGGACACGCAATCAGCCCTCGACAACTTAACCGGCAGAAAACGATTTTTTTGAAAAAATCCCTAAACCCCGGGGTCACAATTTCATAAAAAATCTGACTTTCGGCAATTCACTCAAAAATGGTGCCAGACGGTTGCAAATGATCCTCTGAAAGGTTTGGGAATGGAAATAGAAGAAATCAGCCCTCGGCAACGTAACCGGCATAAAAAGATTTTTTTGAAAAAATCCTAAGCCCCGGGGTCACAATTTCATAAAAAATCTGACTTTCGGCAATTCACTCAAAAATTGTGCCAAACGGTTCCAAATGCTCCCCTGAAAAGTTTGGCGGTCGAAACAGATGGCTTTTTATCACAGGACACGAAATCAGCCCTCGACAACTTAACCGGCAGAAAAAGATTTTTTTGAAAAAATCCCTAAGCCCCGGGGTCACAATTTCATAAAAAGTCTGACTTTCGGTAATTCATTAAAAAATGGTGCCAAACGGTTCCAAATGATCCCCGGAAAGGTTTGGGAATGGAAATAGAAGAAATCAGCCCTCGACAACTTAACCGGCAGAAAAAGTTTTTTTGAAAAAATCCCTAATCCCCGGGGTCACAAATTCATAAAAAATCTGACTTTTAGCAATTCACTCAAAAATGGTGCCAGACGGTTGGAAATGCTCCCCTGAAAGGTTTGGCGGTTGAAACAGAAGGCTTTTTATCACAGGAAAAGAAATCAGCCCTCAACAACTTAACCGGCAGAAAAAGATTTTTTTGAAAAAATCCTAAGCCCCGGGGTCACAATTTCATAAAAAATCTGACTTTTAGCAATTCACTCAAAAATGGTGCCAGACGGTTGCAAATTCTCCCCTGAAAGGTTTGACGGTTGAAACAGAAGTCTTTTTATCACTGGAAAAGAAATCAGCCCTCAACAACATAACCGGTAGAAAAAGATTTTTTTGAAAAAATCCTAAGCCCCGGGGTCACAATTTCATAAAAAATCTGACTTTCGGCAATTCACTCAAAAATGGTGCCAGACGGTTGCAAATGATCCTCTGAAAGGTTTGGGAATGGAAATAGAAGAAATCAGCCCTTGACAACTTAACCAGCAGAAAAAGATTTTTTTGAAAAAATCCCTAAGCCCCGAGGTCACAAATTCATAAAAAATCTGACTTCCGGCCATTCACTAAAAAATGGTGCCAAACGGTTGCAAATTCTCCCCTGAAAGGTTTGGCGGTTGAAACAGAAGGCTTTTTATCACAGGAAAAGAAATCAGCCCTGAACAACTTAAACGGCAGAAAAAGATTTTTTTGAAAAAATCCTAAGCCCCGGGGTCACAATTTCATAAAAAAACTGACTTTCGGCAATTCACGCAAAAATGGTGCCCGACGGTTGCAAATGATCCTCTGAAAGGTTTGGGAATGGAAATAGAAGAAATCAGCCCTCAACAACGTAACCGGCAGAAAAAGATTTTTTTGAAAAAATCCCTAAGCCCCGGGGTCACAAATTCATAAAAAATCTGACTTTCGGCAATTCACTCAAAAATGGTGCCAAACGGTTCCAAATGATCCTCTGAATGGTTTGGGAATGGAAATAGAAGAAATCAGCCCTCGACAACTTATCAGGCAGAAAAAGTGTTTTTTCAAAAAAATCCTAAGCCCCAGGGTCACAATTTCATAAAAAATCTGACTTTCGGCAATTCACTCAAAAATGGTGACAAACGGTTCCAAATGATCCCCTGAAAGGTTTGGAGGTTGAAACACAAGGCTTTTTATCACAGGAAAAGAAATCAGCCCTCACCAACTTAACAGGCAGAAAAAAATTTTTTTGAAAAGATCCTAAGCCCCGGGGTCACAATTTCATAAAAAATCTGACTTTTGGCAATTCACTGAAAAATTGTGCCAAAAGGTTCCAAATTCTCCCCTGAAAGGTTTCGCGGTCGAAACTGATGGCTTTTTATCACAGGACACGAAATCAGCCATCGACAACTTAACCGGCAGAAAAAGATTTTTTTGTAAAGATCCCTAAGCCCCGGGGTCACAATTTCATAAAAAGTCTGACTTTCGGCAATTCATTAAAAAATTGTGCCAAACGGTTCCAAATGATCCCCGGAAAGGTTTGGGAATGGAAATAGAAGAAATCAGCCCTCAACAACTTAACCGGCAGAAAAAGATTTTTTTGAAAAAATCCTAAGCCCCGGGGTCACAATTTCATAAAAAGTCTGACTTTCGGCAATTCATTAAAAAATGTTGCCAAACGGTTCCAAATGATCCCCGGAAAGCTTTGGCAGTTGAAACAGAAGGCTTTTTATCAGAGGACAAGAAATCAGCCCTCAACAACTTAACCGGCAGAAAAAGATTTTTTTGAAAAACTCCCTAATCCCCGGGGTCACAATTTCATAAAAAATCTGACTTTCGGCAATTTACTCAAAAATGGTGCCAAACGGTTGCAAATGCTCCCCTGAAAGGTTTGGCGGTTGAAACAGAAGGCTTTTTATCACAGGAAAAGAAATCAGCCCTCGACAACTTAACCGGCAGAAAAATATTTTTTTGAAAAAATCCCTAAGCCCCTGGTCACAAATTCATAAAAAATCTGACTTTCGGCAATTTACTCAAAAATGGTGCCAAACGATTGCAAATGCTCCCCTGAAAGGTTTGGCGGTTGAAACAGAAGGCTTTTTATCACAGGAAAAGAAATCACCCCTCAACAACTTAACCGGCAGAAAAAGATTTTTTTGAAAAAATCCTAAGCCCCGGGGTCACAATTTCATAAAAAATCTGACTTTCGGCAATTCACTCAAAAATTGTGCCAAAAGGTTCCAAATTCTCCCCTGAAAGGTTTGGCGGTTGAAACAGAAGACTTTTTATCACAGGAAAAGAAATCAGCCCTCAACAACATAACCGGTAGAAAAAGATTTTTTTGAAAAAATCCTAAGCCCCGGGGTCATAATTTCATAAAAAATCTGACTTTCGGCAATTCACTAAAAAATGGTGCCAGACGGTTGCAAATGCTCCCCTGAGAGTTTTGGCAGTGGAAACAGAAGGGTTTTCATCACAGGACAAGAAATCAGACGTCGACAACTTAACCGGCAGAAAAAGATTTTTTTGAAAAAACCCCTAAGCCCCGGGGTCACAATTTCATAAAAAGTCTGACTTTCGGCAATTCATTAAAAAATGGTGCCAAACGGTTCCAAATGATCCCCGGAAAGGTTAGGGAATGGAAATAGAAGAAATCAGCCCTCAACAACTTAACCGGCAGAAAAAGGTTTTTTTCGAAAAAATCCTAAGCCCCGGGGTCACAATTTCATAAAAAGTCTGACTTTCGGCAATTCATTAAAAAATGGTGCCAAACGGTTCCAAATGATCCCTGGAAAGGTTTGGCGGTTGAAACAGAAGGCTTTTTATCACAGGAAAAGAAATCAGCCCTCAACAACTTAACCGGCAGAAAAAGATTTTTTTGAAAAAATCCTAAGCCCCGGGGTCACAATTGCATAAAAAATCTGACTTTCGGCAATTCACTCAAAAATTGTGCCAAAAGGTTCCAAATTCTCCCCTGAAAGGTTTGGCAGTCGAAACAGATGGCTTTTTATCACAGGACACGCAATCAGCCCTCGACAACTTAACCGGCAGAAAACGATTTTTTTGAAAAAATCCCTAAACCCCGGGGTCACAATTTCATAAAAAATCTGACTTTCGGCAATTCACTCAAAAATGGTGCCAGACGGTTGCAAATGATCCGCTGAAAGTTTTGGGAATGGAAATAGAAGAAATCAGCCCTCGGCAACGTAACCGGCATAAAAAGATTTTTTTGAAAAAATCCTAAGCCCCGGGGTCACAATTTCATAAAAAATCTGACTTTCGGCAATTCACTCAAAAATTGTGCCAAACGGTTCCAAATGCTCCCCTGAAAAGTTTGGCGGTCGAAACAGATGGCTTTTTATCACAGGACACGAAATCAGCCCTCGACAACTTAACCGGCAGAAAAAGATTTTTTAGAAAAAATCCCTAAGCCCCGGGGTCACAATTTCATAAAAAGTCTGACTTTCGGTAATTCATTAAAAAATGGTGCCAAACGGTTCCAAATGATCCCCGGAAAGGTTTGGGAATGGAAATAGAAGAAATCAGCCCTCGACAATTTAACCGGCAGAAAAAGTTTTTTTGAAAAAATCCCTAATCCCCGGGGTCACAAATTCATAAAAAATCTGACTTTCGGCAATTTACTCAAAAATGGTGCCAAACGGTTGGAAATGCTCCCCTGAAAGGTTTGGCGGTTGAAACAGAAGGCTTTTTATCACAGGAAAAGAAATCAGCCCTCAACAACTTAACCGGCAGAAAAAGATTTTTTTGAAAAAATCCTAAGCCCCGGGGTCACAAATTCATAAAAAATCTGACTTTCGGCAATTTACTCAAAAATGCTGCCAAACGATTGCAAATGCTCCCCTGAAAGGTTTGGCGGTTGAAACAGAAGGCTTTTTATCACAGGAAAAGAAATCACCCCTCAACAACTTAACCGGCAGAAAAAGATTTTTTTGAAAAAATCCTAAGCCCCGGGGTCACAATTTCATAAAAAATCTGACTTTCGGCTATTCACTCAAAAAATTGTGCCAAAAGGTTCCAAATTCTCCCCTGAAAGGTTTGGCGGTTGAAACAGAAGACTTTTTATCACAGGAAAAGAAATCAGCCCTCAACAACATAACCGGTAGAAAAAGATTTTTTTGAAAAAATCCTAAGCCCCGGGGTCATAATTTCATAAAAAATCTGACTTTCGGCAATTCACTAAAAAATGGTGCCAGACGGTTGCAAATGCTCGCCTGAGAGTTTTGGCAGTGGAAACAGAAGGGTTTTCATCACAGGACAAGAAATCAGACGTCGACAACTTAACCGGCAGAAAAAGATTTTTTTGAAAGAACCCCTAAGCCCCGGGGTCAAAATTTCATAAAAAGTCTGACTTTCGGCAATTCATTAAAAAATGGTGCCAAACGGTTCCAAATGATCGCCGGAAAGGTTAGGGAATGGAAATAGAAGAAATCAGCCCTCAACAACTTAACCGGCAGAAAAAGGTTTTTTTCGAAAAAATCCTAAGCCCCGGGGTCACAATTTCATAAAAAGTCTGACTTTCGGCAATTCATTAAAAAATGGTGCCAAACGGTTCCAAATGATCCCCGGAAAGGTTTGGCGGTTGAAACAGAAGGCTTTTTATCACAGGAAAAGAAATCAGCCCTCAACAACTTAACCGGCAGAAAAAGATTTTTTTGAAAAAATCCTAAGCCCCGGGGTCACAATTGCATAAAAAATCTGACTTTCGGCAATTCACTCAAAAATTGTGCCAAAAGGTTCCAAATTCTCCCCTGAAAGGTTTGGCAGTCGAAACAGATGGCTTTTTATCACAGGACACGCAATCAGCCCTCGACAACTTAACCGGCAGAAAACGATTTTTTTGAAAAAATCCCTAAACCCCGGGGTCACAATTTCATAAAAAATCTGACTTTCGGCAATTCACTCAAAAATGGTGCCAGACGGTTGCAAATGATCCTCTGAAAGGTTTGGGAATGGAAATAGAAGAAATCAGCCCTCAACAACTTAACCGGCATAAAAAGATTTTTTTGAAAAAATCCTAAGCCCCGGGGTCACAATTTCATAAAAAGTCTGACTTTCGGCAATTCATTAAAAAATGTTGCCAAACGGTTCCAAATGATCCCCGGAAAGGTTTGGGAATGGAAATAGAAGAAATCAGCCCTCGACAACTTAACCGGCAGAAAAAGTTTTTTTGAAAAAATCCCTAATCCCCGGGGTCACAAATTCATAAAAAATCTGACTTTGGGCAATTTACTCAAAAATGGTGCCAAACGGTTGGAAATGCTCCCCTGAAAGGTTTGGCGGTTGAAACAGAAGGCTTTTTATCACAGGAAAAGAAATCAGCCCTCAACAACTTAACCGGCAGAAAAAGATTTTTTTGAAAAAATCCTAAGCCCCGGGGTCACAATTTCATAAAAAATCTGACTTTCGGCAATTTACTCAAAAATGGTGCCAAACGGTTGCAAATGCTCCCCTGAAAGGTTTGGCGGTTGAAACAGAAGGCTTTTTATCACAGGAAAAGAAATCAGCCCTCGACAACTTAACCGGCAGAAAAAGATTTTTTTGAAAAAATCCCTAAGCCCCTGGTCACAAATTCATAAAAAATCTGACTTTCGGCAATTTACTCAAAAATGGTGCCAAACGATTGCAAATGCTCCCCTGAAAGGTTTGGCGGTTGAAACAGAAGGCTTTTTATCACAGGAAAAGAAATCACCCCTCAACAACTTAACCGGCAGAAAAAGATTTTTTTGAAAAAATCCTAAGCCCCGGGGTCACAATTTAATAAAAAATCTGACTTTCGGCAATTCACTCAAAAATTGTGCCAAAAGGTTCCAAATTCTCCCCTGAAAGGTTTGGCGGTTGAAACAGAAGGCTTTTTATCACAGGAAAAGAAATCAGCCCTCGACAACTTAACCGGCAGAAAAAGATTTTTTTGAAAAAATCCCTAAGCCCCGGGGTCACAATTTCATAAAAAGTCTGACTTTCGGCAATTCATTAAAAAATGGTGCCAAACGGTTCCAAATGATCCCCGGAAAGGTTTGGCGGTTGAAACAGAAGGCTTTTTATCACAGGAAAAGAAATCAGCCCTCAACAACTTAACCGGCAGAAAAAGATTTTTTTGAAAACGGGGTCACAATTGCATAAAAAATCTGACTTTCGGCAATTCACTCAAAAATTGTGCCAAAAGGTTCCAAATTCTCCCCGGAAAGGTTTGGCGGTTGAAACAGAAGGCTTTTTATCACAGGAAAAGAAATCAGCCCTCAACAACTTAACCGGCAGAAAAAGATTTTTTTGAAAAAATCCTAAGCCCCGGGGTCACAATTTCATAAAAAATCTGACTTTCGGCAATTCACTCAAAAATGGTGCCAGACGGTTGCAAATGATCCTCTGAAAGGTTTGGGAATGGAAATAGAAGAAATCAGCCCTCGGCAACGTAACCGGCATAAAAAGATTTTTTTGAAAAAATCCTAAGCCCCGGCGTCACAATTTCATAAAAAATCTGACTTTCGGCAATTCACTCAAAAATGGTGCCAAACGGTTCCAAATGCTCCCCTGAAAAGTTTGGCGGTCGAAACAGATGGCTTTTTATCACTGGAAAAGAAATCAGCCCTCAACACCATAACCGGTAGAAAAAGATTTTTTTGAAAAAATCCTAAGCCCCGGGGTCACAATTTCATAAAAAATCTGACTTTTGGCAATTCACTCAAAAATTGTGCCAAAAGGTTCCAAATTCTCCCCTGAAAGGTTTGGCGGTCGAAACAGATGGCTTTTTATCACAGGACACGAAATCAGCCCTCGACAACTTAACCGGCAGAAAAAGATTTTTTTGAAAAAATCCTTAGCCCCGGGGTCACATTTTCATAAAAAATCTGACTTTCGGCAATTCACTCAAAAATTGTGCCAAAAGGTTCCAAATTCTCCCCTGAAAGGTTTGGCGGTTGAAACAGATGGCTTTTTATCACAGGACATGAAATCAGCCCTCGACAACTTAACCGGCAGATAAAGATTTTTCTTTGAAAAAATCCCTAAGCCCCAGGGTCACAATTTCATAAAAAGTCTGACTTTCAGCAATTCATTAAAAAATGGTGCCAAACGGTTCCAAATGATCCCCGGATAGGTTTGGGAATGGAAATAGAAGAAACCAGCCCTTGACAACTTAACCGGCAGAAAAAGTTGTTTTGAAAAAATCCCTAATCCCCGGGGTCACAATTTCATAAAAAATATGACTTTTGGCAATTGACTCAAAAATTGTGCCAAAAGGTTCAAAATTCTCCCCTGAATGGTTTGGCGGTTGAAACAGAAGTCTTTTTATCACAGGAAAAGAAATCAGCCCTCAACAACATAACCGGTAGAAAAAGATTTTTTTGTGAAAATCCTAAGCCCCGGGGTCACAATTTCATAAAAAATCTGACTTTCGGCAATTCACTCAAAAATGGTGCCAGACGGTTGCAAATGATCCTCTGAAAGGTTTGGGAATGGAAATAGAAGAAATCAGCCCTCGACAACTTAACCGGCAGAAAAAGTTTGTTTGAAAAAATCCCTAATCCCCGGGGTCACAAATTCATAAAAAATCTGACTTTCGGCAATTTACTCAAAAATGGTGCCAAACGGTTGCAAATGCTCCCCTGAAAGGTTTGGCGGTTGAAACAGAAGGCTTTTTATCACAGGAAAAGAAATCAGCCCTTGACAACTTAACCGGCAGAAAAAGTTGTTTTGAAAAAATCCCTAATCCCCGGGGTCCCAAATTCATAAAAAATCTGACTTTCGGCAATTTACTCAAAAATGGTGCCAAACGGTTGCAAATGCTCCCCTGAAAGGTTTGGCGGTTGAAACAGAAGGCTTTTTATCACAGGAAAAGAAATCAGCCCTCGACAACTTAACCGGCAGAAAAAGATTTTTTTGAAAAAATCCCTAAGCCCCTGGTCACAAATTCATAAAAAATCTGACTTTCGGCAATTTACTCAAAAATGGTGCCAAACGATTGCAAATGCTCCCCTGAAAGGTTTGGCGGTTGAAAAAGAAGGCTTTTTATCACAGGAAAAGAAATCACCCCTCAACAACTTAACCGGCAGAAAAAGATTTTTTTGAAAAAATCCTAAGCCCCGGGGTCACAATCTCATAAAAAATCTGACTTTCGGCAATTCACTCAAAAATTTTGCCAAAAGGTTCCAAATTCTCCCCTGAAAGGTTTGGCGGTTGAAACAGAAGGCTTTTTATCACAGGAAAAGAAATCAGCCCTCGACAACTTAACCGGCAGAAAAAGATTTTTTTGAAAAAATCCTAAGCCCCGGGGTCATAATTTCATAAAAAATCTGACTTTCGGCAATTCACTAAAAAATGGTGCCAGACAGTTGCAAATGCTCCCCTGAGAGTTTTGGCAGTGGAAACAGAAGGGTTTTCATCACAGGACAAGAAATCAGACGTCGACAACTTAACCGGCAGAAAAAGATTTTTTTGAAAAAACCCCTAAGCCCCGGGGTCACAATTTCATAAAAAGTCTGACTTTCGGCAATTCATTAAAAAATGGTGCCAAACGGTTCTAAATGATCCCCGGAAAGGTTCGGGAATGGAAATAGAAGAAATCAGCCCTCAACAACTTAACCGGCAGAAAAAGGTTTTTTTCGAAAAAATCCTAAGCCCCGGGGTCACAATTTCATAAAAAGTCTGACTTTCGGCAATTCATTAAAAAATGGTGCCAAACGGTTCCAAATGATCCCCGGAAAGGTTTGGCGGTTGAAACAGAAGGCTTTTTATCACAGGAAAAGAAATCAGCCCTCAACAACTTAACCGGCAGAAAAAGATTTTTTTGAAAACGGGGTCACAATTGCATAAAAAATCTGACTTTCGGCAATTCACTCAAAAATTGTGCCAAAAGGTTCCAAATTCTCCCCGGAAAGGTTTGGCGGTTGAAACAGAAGGCTTTTTATCACAGGAAAAGAAATCAGCCCTCAACAACTTAACCGGCAGAAAAAGATTTTTTTGAAAAAATCCTAAGCCCCGGGGTCACAATTTCATAAAAAATCTGACTTTCGGCAATTCACTCAAAAATGGTGCCAGACGGTTGCAAATGATCCTCTGAAAGGTTTGGGAATGGAAATAGAAGAAATCAGCCCTCGGCAACGTAACCGGCATAAAAAGATTTTTTTGAAAAAATCCTAAGCCCCGGGGTCACAATTTCATAAAAAAATCTGACTTTCGGCAATTCACTCAAAAATTGTGCCAAACGGTTCCAAATGCTCCCCTGAAAAGTTTGGCGGTCGAAACAGATGGCTTTTTATCACTGGAAAAGAAATCAGCCCTCAACAACATAACCGGTAGAAAAAGATTTTTTTGAAAAAATCCTAAGCCCCGGGGTCACAATTTCATAAAAAATCTGACTTCCGGCCATTCACTAAAAAATGGTGCCAAACGGTTGCAAATTCTCCCCTGAAAGGTTTGGCGGTTGAAACAGAAGGCTTTTTATCACAGGAAAAGAAATCAGCCCTGAACAACTTAAACGGCAGAAAAAGATTTTTTTGAAAAAATCCTAAGCCCCGGGGTCACAATTTCATAAAAAAACTGACTTTCGGCAATTCACGCAAAAATGGTGCCCGACGGTTGCAAATGATCCTCTGAAAGGTTTGGGAATGGAAATAGAAGAAATCAGCCCTCAACAACGTAACCGGCAGAAAAAGATTTTTTTGAAAAAATCCCTAAGCCCCGGGTCACAAATTCATAAAAAATCTGACTTTCGGCAATTCACTCAAAAATGGTGCCAAACGGTTCCAAATGATCCTCTGAATGGTTTGGGAATGGAAATAGAAGAAATCAGCCCTCGACAACTTAACAGGCAGAAAAAGTGTTTTTTCAAAAAAATCCTAAGCCCCATGGTCAGAATTTCATAAAAAATCTGACTTTCGGCAATTCACTCAAAAATGGTGACAAACGGTTCCAAATGATCCCCTGAAAGGTTTGGAGGTTGAAACACAAGGCTTTTTATCACAGGAAAAGAAATCAGCCCTCACCAACTTAACAGGCAGAAAAATTTTTTTTGAAAAGATCCTAAGCCCCGGGGTCACAATTTCATAAAAAATCTGACTTTTGGCAATTCACTGAAAAATTGTGCCAAAAGGTTCCAAATTCTCCCCTGAAAGGTTTCGCGGTCGAAACTGATGGCTTTTTATCACAGGACACGAAATCAGCCATCGACAACTTAACCGGCAGAAAAAGATTTTTTTGTAAAGATCCCTAAGCCCCGGGGTCACAATTTCATAAAAAGTCTGACTTTCGGCAATTCATTAAAAAATGGTGCCAAACGGTTCCAAATGATCCCCGGAAAGGTTTGGGAATGGAAATAGAAGAAATCAGCCCTCAACAACTTAACCGGCAGAAAAAGATTTTTTTGAAAAAATCCTAAGCCCCGGGGTCACAATTTCATAAAAAGTCTGACTTTCGGCAATTCATTAAAAAATGTTGCCAAACGGTTCCAAATGATCCCCGGAAAGGTTTGGCAGTTGAAACAGAAGGCTTTTTATCAGAGGACAAGAAATCAGCCCTCAACAACTTAACCGGCAGAAAAAGATTTTTTTGAAAAAATCCCTAATCCCCGGGGTCACAATTTCATAAAAAATCTGACTTTCGGCAATTTACTCAAAAATGGTGCCAAACGGTTGCAAATGCTCCCCTGAAAGGTTTGGCGGTTGAAACAGAAGGCTTTTTATCACAGGAAAAGAAATCAGCCCTCGACAACTTAACCGGCAGAAAAAGATTTTTTTGAAAAAATCCCTAAGCCCCGGGGTCACAATTTCATAAAAAGTCTGACTTTCGGCAATTCATTAAAAAATGGTGCCAAACGGTTCCAAATGATCCCCGGAAAGGTTCGGGAATGGAAATAGAAGAAATCAGCCCTCAACAACTTAACCGGCAGAAAAAGGTTTTTTTCGAAAAAATCCTAAGCCCCGGGGTCACAATTTCATAAAAAGTCTGACTTTCGGCAATTCATTTAAAAATGGTGCCAAACGGTTCCAAATGATCCCCGGAAAGGTTTGGCGGTTGAAACAGAAGGCTTTTTATCACAGGAAAAGAAATCAGCCCTCAACAACTTAACCTGCAGAAAAAGATTTTTTTGAAAAAATCCTAAGCCCCGGGGTCACAATTGCATAAAAAATCTGACTTTCGGCAATTCACTCAAAAATGGTGCCAAAAGGTTCCAAATTCTCCCCTGAAAGGTTTGGCAGTCGAAACAGATGGCTTTTTATCACAGGACACGCAATCAGCCCTCGACAACTTAACCGGCAGAAAACGATTTTTTTGAAAAAATCCCTAAGCCCCGGGGTCACAATTTCATAAAAAATCTGACTTTCGGCAATTCACTCAAAAATGGTGCCAGACGGTTGCAAATGATCGTCTGAATGGTTTGGGAATGGAAATAGAAGAAATCAGCCCTCACCAACTTAACAGGCAGAAAAAGATTTTTTTGAAAAAATCCTAAGCCCCGGGGTCACAATTTCATAAAAAATCTGACTTTCGGCAATTCACTCAAAAATGGTGCCAGACGGTTGCAAATGATCGTCTGAATGGTTTGGGAATGGAAATAGAAGAAATCAGCCCTCACCAATTTAACAGGCAGAAAAAGATTTTCTTGAAAAAATCCTAAGCCCCAGGGTCACAATTTCATAAAAAATCTGACTTTCGGCAATTCACTCAAAAATTGTGCCAAACATTCCAAATTCTCCCCTGAAAGGTTTGGCGGTCGAAACAGATGGCTTTTTATCACAGGACACGAAATCAGCCCTCGACAACTTAACCGGCAGAAAAAGATTTTTTTGAAAAAATCCCTAAGCCCCGGGGTCACAATTTCATAAAAAGTCTGACTTTCGGCAATTCATTAAAAAATGGTGCCAAACCGTTCCAAATGATCCCCGGAAAGGTTTGGGAATGGAAATAGAAGAAATCAGCCCTCGACAACTTAACCGGCAGAAAAAGATTCTTTGAAAAAATCCCTAATCCCCGGGGTCACAAATTCATAAAAAATCTGACTTTCGGCAATGCACTCAAAAATGGTGCCAAACGGTTCCAAATGATCCTCTGAATGGTTTGGGAATGGAAATAGAAGAAATCAGCCCTCGACAACTTAACAGGCAGAAAAAGTGTTTTTTCAAAAAAATCCTAAGCCCCATGGTCAGAATTTCATAAAAAATCTGACTTTCGGCAATTCACTCAAAAATGGTGACAAACGGTTCCAAATGATCCCCTGAAAGGTTTGGAGGTTGAAACACAAGGCTTTTTATCACAGGAAAAGAAATCAGCCCTCACCAACTTAACAGGCAGAAAAATTTTTTTTTGAAAAGATCCTAAGCCCCGGGGTCACAATTTCATAAAAAATCTGACTTTTGGCAATTCACTGAAAAATTGTGCCAAAAGGTTCCAAATTCTCCCCTGAAAGGTTTCGCGGTCGAAACTGATGGCTTTTTATCACAGGACACGAAATCAGCCATCGACAACTTAACCGGCAGAAAAAGATTTTTTTGTAAAGATCCCTAAGCCCCGGGGTCACAATTTCATAAAAAGTCTGACTTTCGGCAATTCATTAAAAAATGGTGCCAAACGGTTCCAAATGATCCCCGGAAAGGTTTGGGAATGGAAATAGAAGAAATCAGCCCTCAACAACTTAACCGGCAGAAAAAGATTTTTTTGAAAAAATCCTAAGCCCCGGGGTCACAATTTCATAAAAAGTCTGACTTTCGGCAATTCATTAAAAAATGTTGCCAAACGGTTCCAAATGATCCCCGGAAAGGTTTGGCAGTTGAAACAGAAGGCTTTTTATCAGAGGACAAGAAATCAGCCCTCAACAACTTAACCGGCAGAAAAAGATTTTTTTGAAAAAATCCCTAATCCCCGGGGTCACAATTTCATAAAAAATCTGACTTTCGGCAATTTACTCAAAAATGGTGCCAAACGGTTGCAAATGCTCCCCTGAAAGGTTTGGCGGTTGAAACAGAAGGCTTTTTATCACAGGAAAAGAAATCAGCCCTCGACAACTTAACCGGCAGAAAAAGATTTTTTTGAAAAAATCCCTAAGCCCCGGGGTCACAATTTCATAAAAAGTCTGACTTTCGGCAATTCATTAAAAAATGGTGCCAAACGGTTCCAAATGATCCCCGGAAAGGTTCGGGAATGGAAATAGAAGAAATCAGCCCTCAACAACTTAACCGGCAGAAAAAGGTTTTTTTCGAAAAAATCCTAAGCCCCGGGGTCACAATTTCATAAAAAGTCTGACTTTCGGCAATTCATTTAAAAATGGTGCCAAACGGTTCCAAATGATCCCCGGAAAGGTTTGGCGGTTGAAACAGAAGGCTTTTTATCACAGGAAAAGAAATCAGCCCTCAACAACTTAACCTGCAGAAAAAGATTTTTTTGAAAAAATCCTAAGCCCCGGGGTCACAATTGCATAAAAAATCTGACTTTCGGCAATTCACTCAAAAATGGTGCCAAAAGGTTCCAAATTCTCCCCTGAAAGGTTTGGCAGTCGAAACAGATGGCTTTTTATCACAGGACACGCAATCAGCCCTCGACAACTTAACCGGCAGAAAACGATTTTTTTGAAAAAATCCCTAAGCCCCGGGGTCACAATTTCATAAAAAATCTGACTTTCGGCAATTCACTCAAAAATGGTGCCAGACGGTTGCAAATGATCGTCTGAATGGTTTGGGAATGGAAATAGAAGAAATCAGCCCTCACCAACTTAACAGGCAGAAAAAGATTTTTTTGAAAAAATCCTAAGCCCCGGGGTCACAATTTCATAAAAAATCTGACTTTCGGCAATTCACTCAAAAATGGTGCCAGACGGTTGCAAATGATCGTCTGAATGGTTTGGGAATGGAAATAGAAGAAATCAGCCCTCACCAACTTAACAGGCAGAAAAAGATTTTCTTGAAAAAATCCTAAGCCCCAGGGTCACAATTTCATAAAAAATCTGACTTTCGGCAATTCACTCAAAAATTGTGCCAAACATTCCAAATTCTCCCCTGAAAGGTTTGGCGGTCGAAACAGATGGCTTTTTATCACAGGACACGAAATCAGCCCTCGACAACTTAACCGGCAGAAAAAGATTTTTTTGAAAAAATCCCTAAGCCCCGGGGTCACAATTTCATAAAAAGTCTGACTTTCGGCAATTCATTAAAAAATGGTGCCAAACCGTTCCAAATGATCCCCGGAAAGGTTTGGGAATGGAAATAGAAGAAATCAGCCCTCGACAACTTAACCAGCAGAAAAAGATTCTTTGAAAAAATCCCTAATCCCCGGGGTCACAAATTCATAAAAAATCTGACTTTCGGCAATGCACTCAAAAATGGTGCCAAACGGTTCCAAATGATCCCCTGAAAGGTTTCGCAGTTGAAACAGAAGGCTTTTTATCACAGGAAAAGAAATCAGCCCTCACCAACTTAACAGGCAGAAAAAATTTTTTTTGAAAAGATCCTAAGCCCCGGGGTCACAATTTCATAAAAAATCTGACTTTCGGCAATTCACTCAAAAATTGTGCCAAAAGGTTCCAAATTCTCCCCTGAAAAGTTTGGCGGTTGAAACAGATGGCTTTTTATCACAGGACATGAAATCAGCCCTCGACAACTTAACCGGCAGATAAAGATTTTTTTTTGAAAAAATCCCTAAGCCCCAGGGTCACAATTTCATAAAAAGTCTGACTTTCAGCAATTCATTAAAAAATGGTGCCAAACGGTTCCAAATGATCCCCGGATAGGTTTGGGAATGGAAATAGAAGAAACCAGCCCTTGACAACTTAACTGGCAGAAAAAGTTGTTTTGAAAAAATCCCTAATCCCCGGGGTCACAATTTCATAAAAAATCTGACTTTTGGCAATTGACTCAAAAATTGTGCCAAAAGGTTCAAAATTCTCCCCTGAATGGTTTGGCGGTTGAAACAGAAGTCTTTTTATCACAGGAAAAGAAATCAGCCCTCAACAACATAACCGGTAGAAAAAGATTTTTTTGAGAAAATCCTAAGCCCCGGGGTCACAATTTCATAAAAAGTCTGACTTTCGGCAATTCATTAAAAAATGGTGCCAAACGGTTCTAAATGATCCCCGGAAAGGTTCGGGAATGGAAATAGAAGAAATCAGGCCTCAACAACTTAACCGGCAGAAAAAGGTTTTTTTCGAAAAAATCCTAAGCCCCGGGGTCACAATTTCATAAAAAGTCTGACTTTCGGCAATTCATTAAAAAATGGTGCCAAACGGTTCCAAATGATCCCCGGAAAGGTTTGGCGGTTGAAACAGAAGGCTTTTTATCACAGGAAAAGAAATCAGCCCTCAACAACTTAACCGGCAGAAAAAGATTTTTTTGAAAACGGGGTCACAATTTCATAAAAAATCTGACTTTCGGCAATTCACTCAAAAATTGTGCCAAAAGGTTCCAAATTCTCCCCGGAAAGGTTTGGCGGTTGAAACAGAAGGCTTTTTATCACAGGAAAAGAAATCAGCCCTCAACAACTTAAACGGCAGAAAAAGATTTTTTTGAAAAAATCCTAAGCCCCGGGGTCACAATTTCATAAAAAAACTGACTTTCGGCAATTCACGCAAAAATGGTACCCGACGGTTGCAAATGATCCTCTGAAAGGTTTGGGAATGGAAATAGAAGAAATCAGCCCTCAACAACGTAACCGGCAGAAAAAGATTTTTTTGTAAAAATCCCTAAGCCCCGGGGTCACAAATTCATAAAAAATCTGACTTTCGGCAATTCACTCAAAAATGGTGCCAAACGGTTCCAAATGATCCTCTGAATGGTTTGGGAATGGAAATAGAAGAAATCAGCCCTCAACAACTTAACAGGCAGAAAAAGTGTTTTTTCAAAAAAATCCTAAGCCCCATGGTCAGAATTTCATAAAAAATCTGACTTTCGGCAATTCACTCAAAAATGGTGACAAACGGTTCCAAATGATCCCCTGAAAGGTTTGGAGGTTGAAACACAAGGCTTTTTATCACAGGAAAAGAAATCAGCCCTCACCAACTTAACAGGCAGAAAAATTTTTTTTTGAAAAGATCCTAAGCCCCGGGGTCACAATTTCAAAAAAAAACCTGACTTTTGGCAATTCACTGAAAAATTGTGCCAAAAGGTTCCAAATTCTCCCCTGAAAGGTTTCGCGGTCGAAACTGATGGCTTTTTATCACAGGACACGAAATCAGCCATCGACAACTTAACCGGCAGAAAAAGATTTTTTTGTAAAGATCCCTAAGCCCCGGGGTCACAATTTCATAAAAAATCTGACTTTCGGCAATTTACTCAAAAATGGTGCCAAACGGTTGCAAATGCTCCCCTGAAAGGTTTGGCGGTTGAAACAGAAGGCTTTTTATCACAGGAAAAGAAATCAGCCCTCGACAACTTAACCGGCAGAAAAAGATTTTTTTGAAAAAATCCCTAAGCCCCGGGGTCACAATTTCATAAAAAGTCTGACTTTCGGCAATTCATTAAAAAATGGTGCCAAACGGTTCCAAATGATCCCCGGAAAGGTTCGGGAATGGAAATAGAAGAAATCAGCCCTCAACAACTTAACCGGCAGAAAAAGGTTTTTTTCGAAAAAATCCTAAGCCCCGGGGTCACAATTTCATAAAAAGTCTGACTTTCGGCAATTCATTTAAAAATGGTGCCAAACGGTTCCAAATGATCCCCGGAAAGGTTTGGCGGTTGAAACAGAAGGCTTTTTATCACAGGAAAAGAAATCAGCCCTCAACAACTTAACCTGCAGAAAAAGATTTTTTTGAAAAAATCCTAAGCCCCGGGGTCACAATTGCATAAAAAATCTGACTTTCGGCAATTCACTCAAAAATGGTGCCAAAAGGTTCCAAATTCTCCCCTGAAAGGTTTGGCAGTCGAAACAGATGGCTTTTTATCACAGGACACGCAATCAGCCCTCGACAACTTAACCGGCAGAAAACGATTTTTTTGAAAAAATCCCTAAGCCCCGGGGTCACAATTTCATAAAAAATCTGACTTTCGGCAATTCACTCAAAAATGGTGCCAGACGGTTGCAAATGATCGTCTGAATGGTTTGGGAATGGAAATAGAAGAAATCAGCCCTCACCAACTTAACAGGCAGAAAAAGATTTTTTTGAAAAAATCCTAAGCCCCGGGGTCACAATTTCATAAAAAATCTGACTTTCGGCAATTCACTCAAAAATGGTGCCAGACGGTTGCAAATGATCGTCTGAATGGTTTGGGAATGGAAATAGAAGAAATCAGCCCTCACAAACTTAACAGGCAGAAAAAGATTTTCTTGAAAAAATCCTAAGCCCCAGGGTCACAATTTCATAAAAAATCTGACTTTCGGCAATTCACTCAAAAATTGTGCCAAACATTCCAAATTCTCCCCTGAAAGGTTTGGCGGTCGAAACAGATGGCTTTTTATCACAGGACACGAAATCAGCCCTCGACAACTTAACCGGCAGAAAAAGATTTTTTTGAAAAAATCCCTAAGCCCCGGGGTCACAATTTCATAAAAAGTCTGACTTTCGGCAATTCATTAAAAAATGGTGCCAAACCGTTCCAAATGATCCCCGGAAAGGTTTGGGAATGGAAATAGAAGAAATCAGCCCTCGACAACTTAACCGGCAGAAAAAGATTCTTTGAAAAAATCCCTAATCCCCGGGGTCACAAATTCATAAAAAATCTGACTTTCGGCAATGCACTCAAAAATGGTGCCAAACGGTTCCAAATGATCCCCTGAAAGGTTTCGCAGTTGAAACAGAAGGCTTTTTATCACAGGAAAAGAAATCAGCCCTCACCAACTTAACAGGCAGAAAAAATTTTTTTTGAAAAGATCCTAAGCCCCGGGGTCACAATTTCATAAAAAATCTGACTTTCGGCAATTCACTCAAAAATTGTGCCAAAAGGTTCCAAATTCTCCCCTGAAAAGTTTGGCGGTTGAAACAGATGGCTTTTTATCACAGGACATGAAATCAGCCCTCGACAACTTAACCGGCAGATAAAGATTTTTTTTTGAAAAAATCCCTAAGCCCCAGGGTCACAATTTCATAAAAAGTCTGACTTTCAGCAATTCATTAAAAAATGGTGCCAAACGGTTCCAAATGATCCCCGGATAGGTTTGGGAATGGAAATAGAAGAAACCAGCCCTTGACAACTTAACCGGCAGAAAAAGTTGTTTTGAAAAAATCCCTAATCCCCGGGGTCACAATTTCATAAAAAATCTGACTTTTGGCAATTGACTCAAAAATTGTGCCAAAAGGTTCAAAATTCTCCCCTGAATGGTTTGGCGGTTGAAACAGAAGTCTTTTTATCACAGGAAAAGAAATCAGCCCTCAACAACATAACCGGTAGAAAAAGATTTTTTTGAGAAAATCCTAAGCCCCGGGGTCACAATTTCATAAAAAGTCTGACTTTCGGCAATTCATTAAAAAATGGTGCCAAACGGTTCTAAATGATCCCCGGAAAGGTTCGGGAATGGAAATAGAAGAAATCAGCCCTCAACAACTTAACCGGCAGAAAAAGGTTTTTTTCGAAAAAATCCTAAGCCCCGGGGTCACAATTTCATAAAAAGTCTGACTTTCGGCAATTCATTAAAAAATGGTGCCAAACGGTTCCAAATGATCCCCGGAAAGGTTTGGCGGTTGAAACAGAAGGCTTTTTATCACAGGAAAAGAAATCAGCCCTCAACAACTTAACCGGCAGAAAAAGATTTTTTTGAAAACGGGGTCACAATTTCATAAAAAATCTGACTTTCGGCAATTCACTCAAAAATTGTGCCAAAAGGTTCCAAATTCTCCCCGGAAAGGTTTGGCGGTTGAAACAGAAGGCTTTTTATCACAGGAAAAGAAATCAGCCCTCAACAACTTAAACGGCAGAAAAAGATTTTTTTGAAAAAATCCTAAGCCCCGGGGTCACAATTTCATAAAAAAACTGACTTTCGGCAATTCACGCAAAAATGGTACCCGACGGTTGCAAATGATCCTCTGAAAGGTTTGGGAATGGAAATAGAAGAAATCAGCCCTCAACAACGTAACCGGCAGAAAAAGATTTTTTTGAAAAAATCCCTAAGCCCCGGGGTCACAAATTCATAAAAAATCTGACTTTCGGCAATTCACTCAAAAATGGTGCCAAACGGTTCCAAATGATCCTCTGAATGGTTTGGGAATGGAAATAGAAGAAATCAGCCCTCAACAACTTAACAGGCAGAAAAAGTGTTTTTTCAAAAAAATCCTAAGCCCCATGGTCAGAATTTCATAAAAAATCTGACTTTCGGCAATTCACTCAAAAATGGTGACAAACGGTTCCAAATGATCCCCTGAAAGGTTTGGAGGTTGAAACACAAGGCTTTTTATCACAGGAAAAGAAATCAGCCCTCACCAACTTAACAGGCAGAAAAATTTTTTTTTGAAAAGATCCTAAGCCCCGGGGTCACAATTTCATAAAAAATCTGACTTTTGGCAATTCACTGAAAAATTGTGCCAAAAGGTTCCAAATTCTCCCCTGAAAGGTTTCGCGGTCGAAACTGATGGCTTTTTATCACAGGACACGAAATCAGCCATCGACAACTTAACCGGCAGAAAAAGATTTTTTTGTAAAGATCCCTAAGCCCCGGGGTCACAATTTCATAAAAAATCTGACTTTCGGCAATTTACTCAAAAATGGTGCCAAACGGTTGCAAATGCTCCCCTGAAAGGTTTGGCGGTTGAAACAGAAGGCTTTTTATCACAGGAAAAGAAATCAGCCCTCGACAACTTAACCGGCAGAAAAAGATTTTTTTGAAAAAATCCCTAAGCCCCGGGGTCACAATTTCATAAAAAGTCTGACTTTCGGCAATTCATTAAAAAATGGTGCCAAACGGTTCCAAATGATCCCCGGAAAGGTTCGGGAATGGAAATAGAAGAAATCAGCCCTCAACAACTTAACCGGCAGAAAAAGGTTTTTTTCGAAAAAATCCTAAGCCCCGGGGTCACAATTTCATAAAAAGTCTGACTTTCGGCAATTCATTAAAAAATGGTGCCAAACGGTTCCAAATGATCCCCGGAAAGGTTTGGCGGTTGAAACAGAAGGCTTTTTATCACAGGAAAAGAAATCAGCCCTCAACAACTTAACCTGCAGAAAAAGATTTTTTTGAAAAAATCCTAAGCCCCGGGGTCACAATTGCATAAAAAATCTGACTTTCGGCAATTCACTCAAAAATGGTGCCAAAAGGTTCCAAATTCTCCCCTGAAAGGTTTGGCAGTCGAAACAGATGGCTTTTTATCACAGGACACGCAATCAACCCTCGACAACTTAACCGGCAGAAAACGATTTTTTTGAAAAAATCCCTAAGCCCCGGGGTCACAATTTCATAAAAAATCTGACTTTCGGCAATTCACTCAAAAATGGTGCCAGACGGTTGCAAATGATCGTCTGAATGGTTTGGGAATGGAAATAGAAGAAATCAGCCCTCACCAACTTAACAGGCAGAAAAAGATTTTCTTGAAAAAATCCTAAGCCCCGGGGTCACAATTTCATAAAAAATCTGACTTTCGGCAATTCACTCAAAAATGGTGCCAGACGGTTGGAAATGATCGTCTGAATGGTTTGGGAATGGAAATAGAAGAAATCAGCCCTCACCAACTTAACAGGCAGAAAAAGATTTTCTTGAAAAAATCCTAAGCCCCGGGGTCACAATTTCATAAAAAATCTGACTTTCGGCAATTCACTCAAAAATTGTGCCAAACATTCCAAATTCTCCCCTGAAAGGTTTGGCGGTCGAAACAGATGGCTTTTTATCACAGGACACGAAATCAGCCCTCGACAACTTAACCGGCAGAAAAAGATTTTTTTGAAAAAATCCCTAAGCCCCGGGGTCACAATTTCATAAAAAGTCTGACTTTCGGCAATTCATTAAAAAATGGTGCCAAACCGTTCCAAATGATCCCCGGAAAGGTTTGGGAATGGAAATAGAAGAAATCAGCCCTCGACAACTTAACCGGCAGAAAAAGATTCTTTGAAAAAATCCCTAATCCCCGGGGTCACAAATTCATAAAAAATCTGACTTTCGGCAATGCACTCAAAAATGGTGCCAAACGGTTCCAAATGATCCCCTGAAAGGTTTCGCAGTTGAAACAGAAGGCTTTTTATCACAGGAAAAGAAATCAGCCCTCACCAACTTAACAGGCAGAAAAATTTTTTTTTGAAAAGATCCTAAGCCCCGGGGTCACAATTTCATAAAAAATCTGACTTTTGGCAATGCACTCAAAAATTGTGCCAAAAGGTTCCAAATTCTCCCCTGAAAGGTTTGGCGGTCGAAACAGATGGCTTTTTATCACAGGACACGAAATCAGCCCTCGACAACTTAACCGGCAGAAAAAGATTTTTTTGAAAAAATCCTTAGCCCCGGGGTCACAATTTCATAAAAAATCTGACTTTCGGCAATTCACTCAAAAATTGTGCCAAAAGGTTCCAAATTCTCCCCTGAAAAGTTTGGCGGTTGAAACAGATGGCTTTTTATCACAGGACATGAAATCAGCCCTCGACAACTTAACCGGCAGATAAAGATTTTTTTTTGAAAAAATCCCTAAGCCCCAGGGTCACAATTTCATAAAAAGTCTGACTTTCAGCAATTCATTAAAAAATGGTGCCAAACGGTTCCAAATGATCCCCGGATAGGTTTGGGAATGGAAATAGAAGAAACCAGCCCTTGACAACTTAACCGGCAGAAAAAGTTGTTTTGAAAAAATCCCTAATCCCCGGGGTCACAATTTCATAAAAAATCTGACTTTTGGCAATTGACTCAAAAATTGTGCCAAAAGGTTCAAAATTCTCCCCTGAATGGTTTGGCGGTTGAAACAGAAGTCTTTTTATCACAGGAAAAGAAATCAGCCCTCAACAACATAACCGGTAGAAAAAGATTTTTTTGAGAAAATCCTAAGCCCCGGGGTCACAATTTCATAAAAAGTCTGACTTTCGGCAATTCATTAAAAAATGGTGCCAAACGGTTCTAAATGATCCCCGGAAAGGTTCGGGAATGGAAATAGAAGAAATCAGCCCTCAACAACTTAACCGGCAGAAAAAGGTTTTTTTCGAAAAAATCCTAAGCCCCGGGGTCACAATTTCATAAAAAGTCTGACTTTCGGCAATTCATTAAAAAATGGTGCCAAACGGTTCCAAATGATCCCCGGAAAGGTTTGGCGGTTGAAACAGAAGGCTTTTTATCACAGGAAAAGAAATCAGCCCTCAACAACTTAACCGGCAGAAAAAGATTTTTTTGAAAACGGGGTCACAATTTCATAAAAAATCTGACTTTCGGCAATTCACTCAAAAATTGTGCCAAAAGGTTCCAAATTCTCCCCGGAAAGGTTTGGCGGTTGAAACAGAAGGCTTTTTATCACAGGAAAAGAAATCAGCCCTCAACAACTTAAACGGCAGAAAAAGATTTTTTTGAAAAAATCCTAAGCCCCGGGGTCACAATTTCATAAAAAAACTGACTTTCGGCAATTCACGCAAAAATGGTACCCGACGGTTGCAAATGATCCTCTGAAAGGTTTGGGAATGGAAATAGAAGAAATCAGCCCTCAACAACGTAACCGGCAGAAAAAGATTTTTTTGAAAAAATCCCTAAGCCCCGGGGTCACAAATTCATAAAAAATCTGACTTTCGGCAATTCACTCAAAAATGGTGCCAAACGGTTCCAAATGATCCTCTGAATGGTTTGGGAATGGAAATAGAAGAAATCAGCCCTCAACAACTTAACAGGCAGAAAAAGTGTTTTTTCAAAAAAATCCTAAGCCCCATGGTCAGAATTTCATAAAAAATCTGACTTTCGGCAATTCACTCAAAAATGGTGACAAACGGTTCCAAATGATCCCCTGAAAGGTTTGGAGGTTGAAACACAAGGCTTTTTATCACAGGAAAAGAAATCAGCCCTCACCAACTTAACAGGCAGAAAAATTTTTTTTTGAAAAGATCCTAAGCCCCGGGGTCACAATTTCATAAAAAATCTGACTTTTGGCAATTCACTGAAAAATTGTGCCAAAAGGTTCCAAATTCTCCCCTGAAAGGTTTCGCGGTCGAAACTGATGGCTTTTTATCACAGGACACGAAATCAGCCATCGACAACTTAACCGGCAGAAAAAGATTTTTTTGTAAAGATCCCTAAGCCCCGGGGTCACAATTTCATAAAAAATCTGACTTTCGGCAATTTACTCAAAAATGGTGCCAAACGGTTGCAAATGCTCCCCTGAAAGGTTTGGCGGTTGAAACAGAAGGCTTTTTATCACAGGAAAAGAAATCAGCCCTCGACAACTTAACCGGCAGAAAAAGATTTTTTTGAAAAAATCCCTAAGCCCCGGGGTCACAATTTCATAAAAAGTCTGACTTTCGGCAATTCATTAAAAAATGGTGCCAAACGGTTCCAAATGATCCCCGGAAAGGTTCGGGAATGGAAATAGAAGAAATCAGCCCTCAACAACTTAACCGGCAGAAAAAGGTTTTTTTCGAAAAAATCCTAAGCCCCGGGGTCACAATTTCATAAAAAGTCTGACTTTCGGCAATTCATTAAAAAATGGTGCCAAACGGTTCCAAATGATCCCCGGAAAGGTTTGGCGGTTGAAACAGAAGGCTTTTTATCACAGGAAAAGAAATCAGCCCTCAACAACTTAACCTGCAGAAAAAGATTTTTTTGAAAAAATCCTAAGCCCCGGGGTCACAATTGCATAAAAAATCTGACTTTCGGCAATTCACTCAAAAATGGTGCCAAAAGGTTCCAAATTCTCCCCTGAAAGGTTTGGCAGTCGAAACAGATGGCTTTTTATCACAGGACACGCAATCAACCCTCGACAACTTAACCGGCAGAAAACGATTTTTTTGAAAAAATCCCTAAGCCCCGGGGTCACAATTTCATAAAAAATCTGACTTTCGGCAATTCACTCAAAAATGGTGCCAGACGGTTGCAAATGATCGTCTGAATGGTTTGGGAATGGAAATAGAAGAAATCAGCCCTCACCAACTTAACAGGCAGAAAAAGATTTTCTTGAAAAAATCCTAAGCCCCGGGGTCACAATTTCATAAAAAATCTGACTTTCGGCAATTCACTCAAAAATGGTGCCAGACGGTTGGAAATGATCGTCTGAATGGTTTGGGAATGGAAATAGAAGAAATCAGCCCTCACCAACTTAACAGGCAGAAAAAGATTTTCTTGAAAAAATCCTAAGCCCCGGGGTCACAATTTCATAAAAAATCTGACTTTCGGCAATTCACTCAAAAATTGTGCCAAACATTCCAAATTCTCCCCTGAAAGGTTTGGCGGTCGAAACAGATGGCTTTTTATCACAGGACACGAAATCAGCCCTCGACAACTTAACCGGCAGAAAAAGATTTTTTTGAAAAAATCCCTAAGCCCCGGGGTCACAATTTCATAAAAAGTCTGACTTTCGGCAATTCATTAAAAAATGGTGCCAAACCGTTCCAAATGATCCCCGGAAAGGTTTGGGAATGGAAATAGAAGAAATCAGCCCTCGACAACTTAACCGGCAGAAAAAGATTCTTTGAAAAAATCCCTAATCCCCGGGGTCACAAATTCATAAAAAATCTGACTTTCGGCAATGCACTCAAAAATGGTGCCAAACGGTTCCAAATGATCCCCTGAAAGGTTTCGCAGTTGAAACAGAAGGCTTTTTATCACAGGAAAAGAAATCAGCCCTCACCAACTTAACAGGCAGAAAAATTTTTTTTTGAAAAGATCCTAAGCCCCGGGGTCACAATTTCATAAAAAATCTGACTTTTGGCAATTCACTCAAAAATTGTGCCAAAAGGTTCCAAATTCTCCCCTGAAAGGTTTGGCGGTCGAAACAGATGGCTTTTTATCACAGGACACGAAATCAGCCCTCGACAACTTAACCGGCAGAAAAAGATTTTTTTGAAAAAATCCTTAGCCCCGGGGTCACAATTTCATAAAAAATCTGACTTTCGGCAATTCACTCAAAAATTGTGCCAAAAGGTTCCAAATTCTCCCCTGAAAAGTTTGGCGGTTGAAACAGATGGCTTTTTATCACAGGACATGAAATCAGCCCTCGACAACTTAACCGGCAGATAAAGATTTTTTTTTGAAAAAATCCCTAAGCCCCAGGGTCACAATTTCATAAAAAGTCTGACTTTCAGCAATTCATTAAAAAATGGTGCCAAACGGTTCCAAATGATCCCCGGATAGGTTTGGGAATGGAAATAGAAGAAACCAGCCCTTGACAACTTAACCGGCAGAAAAAGTTGTTTTGAAAAAATCCCTAATCCCCGGGGTCACAATTTCATAAAAAATCTGACTTTTGGCAATTGACTCAAAAATTGTGCCAAAAGGTTCAAAATTCTCCCCTGAATGGTTTGGCGGTTGAAACAGAAGTCTTTTTATCACAGGAAAAGAAATCAGCCCTCAACAACATAACCGGTAGAAAAAGATTTTTTTGAGAAAATCCTAAGCCCCGGGGTCACAATTTCATAAAAAGTCTGACTTTCGGCAATTCATTAAAAAATGGTGCCAAACGGTTCTAAATGATCCCCGGAAAGGTTCGGGAATGGAAATAGAAGAAATCAGCCCTCAACAACTTAACCGGCAGAAAAAGGTTTTTTTCGAAAAAATCCTAAGCCCCGGGGTCACAATTTCATAAAAAGTCTGACTTTCGGCAATTCATTAAAAAATGGTGCCAAACGGTTCCAAATGATCCCCGGAAAGGTTTGGCGGTTGAAACAGAAGGCTTTTTATCACAGGAAAAGAAATCAGCCCTCAACAACTTAACCGGCAGAAAAAGATTTTTTTGAAAACGGGGTCACAATTGCATAAAAAATCTGACTTTCGGCAATTCACTCAAAAATTGTGCCAAAAGGTTCCAAATTCTCCCCGGAAAGGTTTGGCGGTTGAAACAGAAGGCTTTTTATCACAGGAAAAGAAATCAGCCCTCAACAACTTAACCGGCAGAAAAAGATTTTTTTGAAAAAATCCTAAGCCCCGGGGTCACAATTTCATAAAAAATCTGACTTTCGGCAATTCACTCAAAAATGGTGCCAGACGGTTGCAAATGATCCTCTGAAAGGTTTGGGAATGGAAATAGAAGAAATCAGCCCTCGGCAACGTAACCGGCATAAAAAGATTTTTTTGAAAAAATCCTAAGCCCCGGGGTCACAATTTCATAAAAAATCTGACTTTCGGCAATTCACTCAAAAATTGTGCCAAACGGTTCCAAATGCTCCCCTGAAAAGTTTGGCGGTCGAAACAGATGGCTTTTTATCACTGGAAAAGAAATCAGCCCTCAACAACATAACCGGTAGAAAAAGATTTTTTTGAAAAAATCCTAAGCCCCGGGGTCACAATTTCATAAAAAATCTGACTTTCGGCAATTCACTCAAAAATGGTGCCAGACGGTTGCAAATGATCCTCTGAAAGGTTTGGGAATGGAAATAGAAGAAATCAGCCCTTGACAACTTAACCAGCAGAAAAAGATTTTTTTGAAAAAATCCCTAAGCCCCGAGGTCACAAATTCATAAAAAATCTGACTTCCGGCCATTCACTAAAAAATGGTGCCAAACGGTTGCAAATTCTCCCCTGAAAGGTTTGGCGGTTGAAACAGAAGGCTTTTTATCACAGGAAAAGAAATCAGCCCTGAACAACTTAAACGGCAGAAAAAGATTTTTTTGAAAAAATCCTAAGCCCCGGGGTCACAATTTCATAAAAAAACTGACTTTCGGCAATTCACGCAAAAATGGTGCCCGACGGTTGCAAATGATCCTCTGAAAGGTTTGGGAATGGAAATAGAAGAAATCAGCCCTCAACAACGTAACCGGCAGAAAAAGATTTTTTTGAAAAAATCCCTAAGCCCCGGGGTCACAAATTCATAAAAAATCTGACTTTCGGCAATTCACTCAAAAATGGTGCCAAACGGTTCCAAATGATCCTCTGAATGGTTTGGGAATGGAAATAGAAGAAATCAGCCCTCGACAACTTAACAGGCAGAAAAAGTGTTTTTTCAAAAAAATCCTAAGCCCCATAGTCATAATTTCATAAAAAATCTGACTTTCGGCAATTCACTCAAAAATGGTGACAAACGGTTCCAAATGATCCCCTGAAAGGTTTGGAGGTTGAAACACAAGGCTTTTTATCACAGGAAAAGAAATCAGCCCTCACCAACTTAACAGGCAGAAAAATTTTTTTTTTAAAAGATCCTAAGCCCCGGGGTCACAATTTCATAAAAAATCTGACTTTTGGCAATTCACTGAAAAATTGTGCCAAAAGGTTCCAAATTCTCCCCTGAAAGGTTTCGCGGTCGAAACTGATGGCTTTTTATCACAGGACACGAAATCAGCCATCGACAACTTAACCGGCAGAAAAAGATTTTTTTGTAAAGATCCCTAAGCCCCGGGGTCACAATTTCATAAAAAGTCTGACTTTCGGCAATTCATTAAAAAATGGTGCCAAACGGTTCCAAATGATCCCCGGAAAGGTTTGGGAATGGAAATAGAAGAAATCAGCCCTCAACAACTTAACCGGCAGAAAAAGATTTTTTTGAAAAAATCCTAAGCCCCGGGGTCACAATTTCATAAAAAGTCTGACTTTCGGCAATTCATTAAAAAATGTTGCCAAACGGTTCCAAATGATCCCCGGAAAGGTTTGGCAGTTGAAACAGAAGGCTTTTTATCAGAGGACAAGAAATCAGCCCTCAACAACTTAACCGGCAGAAAAAGATTTTTTTGAAAAAATCCCTAATCCCCGGGGTCACAATTTCATAAAAAATCTGACTTTCGGCAATTTACTCAAAAATGGTGCCAAACGGTTGCAAATGCTCCCCTGAAAGGTTTGGCGGTTGAAACAGAAGGCTTTTTATCACAGGAAAAGAAATCAGCCCTCGACAACTTAACCGGCAGAAAAAGATTTTTTTGAAAAAATACCTAAGCCCCGGGGTCACAATTTCATAAAAAGTCTGACTTTCGGCAATTCATTAAAAAATGGTGCCAAACGGTTCCAAATGATCCCCGGAAAGGTTCGGGAATGGAAATAGAAGAAATCAGCCCTCAACAACTTAACCGGCAGAAAAAGGTTTTTTTCGAAAAAATCCTAAGCCCCGGGGTCACAATTTCATAAAAAGTCTGACTTTCGGCAATTCATTTAAAAATGGTGCCAAACGGTTCCAAATGATCCCCGGAAAGGTTTGGCGGTTGAAACAGAAGGCTTTTTATCACAGGAAAAGAAATCAGCCCTCAACAACTTAACCTGCAGAAAAAGATTTTTTTGAAAAAATCCTAAGCCCCGGGGTCACAATTGCATAAAAAATCTGACTTTCGGCAATTCACTCAAAAATGGTGCCAAAAGGTTCCAAATTCTCCCCTGAAAGGTTTGGCAGTCGAAACAGATGGCTTTTTATCACAGGACACGCAATCAGCCCTCGACAACTTAACCGGCAGAAAACGATTTTTTTGAAAAAATCCCTAAGCCCCGGGGTCATAATTTCATAAAAAATCTGACTTTCGGCAATTCACTCAAAAATGGTGCCAGACGGTTGCAAATGATCGTCTGAATGGTTTGGGAATGGAAATAGAAGAAATCAGCCCTCACCAACTTAACAGGCAGAAAAAGATTTTTTTGAAAAAATCCTAAGCCCCGGGGTCACAATTTCATAAAAAATCTAACTTTCGGCAATTCACTCAAAAATGGTGCCAGACGGTTGCAAATGATCGTCTGAATGGTTTGGGAATGGAAATAGAAGAAATCAGCCCTCACCAACTTAACAGGCAGAAAAAGATTTTCTTGAAAAAATCCTAAGCCCCGGGGTCACAATTTCATAAAAAATCTGACTTTCGGCAATTCACTCAAAAATTGTGCCAAACATTCCAAATTCTCCCCTGAAAGGTTTGGCGGTCGAAACAGATGGCTTTTTATCACAGGACACGAAATCAGCCCTCGACAACTTAACCGGCAGAAAAAGATTTTTTTGAAAAAATCCCTAAGCCCCGGGGTCACAATTTCATAAAAAGTCTGACTTTCGGCAATTCATTAAAAAATGGTGCCAAACCGTTCCAAATGATCCCCGGAAAGGTTTGGGAATGGAAATAGAAGAAATCAGCCCTCGACAACTTAACCGGCAGAAAAAGATTCTTTGAAAAAATCCCTAATCCCCGGGGTCACAAATTCATAAAAAATCTGACTTTCGGCAATGCACTCAAAAATGGTGCCAAACGGTTCCAAATGATCCCCTGAAAGGTTTCGCAGTTGAAACAGAAGGCTTTTTATCACAGGAAAAGAAATCAGCCCTCACCAACTTAACAGGCAGAAAAAATTTTTTTTGAAAAGATCCTAAGCCCCGGGGTCACAATTTCATAAAAAATCTGACTTTTGGCAATTCACTGAAAAATTGTGCCAAAAGGTTCCAAATTCTCCCCTGAAAGGTTTCGCGGTCGAAACTGATGGCTTTTTATCACAGGACACGAAATCAGCCATCGACAACTTAACCGGCAGAAAAAGATTTTTTTGTAAAGATCCCTAAGCCCCGGGGTCACAATTTCATAAAAAGTCTGACTTTCGGCAATTCATTAAAAAATTGTGCCAAACGGTTCCAAATGATCCCCGGAAAGGTTTGGGAATGGAAATAGAAGAAATCAGCCCTCAACAACTTAACCGGCAGAAAAAGATTTTTTTGAAAAAATCCTAAGCCCCGGGGTCACAATTTCATAAAAAGTCTGACTTTCGGCAATTCATTAAAAAATGTTGCCAAACGGTTCCAAATGATCCCAAGAAAGGTTTGGCAGTTGAAACAGAAGGCTTTTTATCAGAGGACAAGAAATCAGCCCTCAACAACTTAACCGGCAGAAAAAGATTTTTTTGAAAAAATCCCTAATTCCCGGGGTCACAATTTCCTAAAAAATCTGACTTTCGGCAATTTACTCAAAAATGGTGCCAAACGGTTCCAAATGATCCCCTGAAAGGTTTCGCAGTTGAAACAGAAGGCTTTTTATCACAGGAAAAGAAATCAGCCCTCACCAACTTAACAGGTAGAAAAATTTTTTTTTGAAAAGATCCTAAGCCCCGGGGTCACAATTTCATAAAAAATCTGACTTTTGGCAATTCACTCAAAAATTGTGCCAAAAGGTTCCAAATTCTCCCCTGAAAGGTTTGGCGGTCGAAACAGATGGCTTTTTATCACAGGACACGAAATCAGCCCGCGACAACTTAACCGGCAGAAAAAGATTTTTTTGAAAAAATCCTTAGCCCCGGGGTCACAATTTCATAAAAAATCTGACTTTCGGCAATTCACTCAAAAATTGTGCCAAAAGGTTCCAAATTCTCCCCTGAAAGGTTTGGCGGTTGAAACAGATGGCTTTTTATCACAGGACATGAAATCAGCCCTCGAAAACTTAACCGGCAGATAAAGATTTTTTTTTGAAAAAATCCCTAAGCCCCAGGGTCACAATTTCATAAAAAGTCTGACTTTCAGCAATTCATTAAAAAATGGTGCCAAACGGTTCCAAATGATCCCCGGATAGGTTTGGGAATGGAAATAGAAGAAACCAGCCCTTGACAACTTAACCGGCAGAAAAAGTTGTTTTGAAAAAATCCCTAATCCGCGGGGTCACAAATTCATAAAAAATCTGACTTTCGGCAATTTACTCAAAAATGGTGCCAAACGGTTGCAAATGCTCCCCTGAAAGGTTTGGCGGTTGAAACAGAAGGCTTTTTATCACAGGAAAAGAAATCAGCCCTCAACAACTTAACCGGCAGAAAAAGATTTTTTTGAAAAAATCCTAAGCCCCGGGGTCACAATTTCATAAAAAATCTGACTTTCGGCAATTCACTCAAAAATGGTGCCAGACGGTTGCAAATGATCCTCTGAATGGTTTGGGAATGGAAATAGAAGAAATCAGCCCTCGACAACTTAACAGGCAGAAAAAGTGTTTTTTGAAAAAATCCTAACCCCAGGGTCACAATTTCATAAAAAATCTGACTTTCGGCAATTCACTCAAAAATGGTGACAAACGGTTCCAAATGATCCCCTGAAAGGTTTGGAGGTTGAAACACAAGGCTTTTGATCACAGGAAAAGAAATCAGCCCTCACCAACTTAACAGGCAGAAAAAAAATTTTTTGAAAAGATCCTAAGCCCCGGGGTCACAATTTCATAAAAAATCTGACTTTTGGCAATTCACTGAAAAATTGTGCCAAAAGGTTCCAAATTCTCCCCTGAAAGGTTTCGCGGTCGAAACTGATGGCTTTTTATCACAGGACACGAAATCAGCCATCGACAACTTAACCGGCAGAAAAAGATTTTTTTGTAAAGATCCCTAAGCCCCGGGGTCACAATTTCATAAAAAGTCTGACTTTCGGCAATTCATTAAAAAATGGTGCGAAACGGTTCCAAATGATCCCCGGAAAGGTTTGGGAATGGAAATAGAAGAAATCAGCCCTCAACAACTTAACCGGCAGAAAAAGATTTTTTTGAAAAAATCCTAAGCCCCGGGGTCACAAATTCATAAAAAATCAGACTTTCGGCAATGCACTCAAAAATGGTGCCAAACGGTTCCAAATGATCCCCTGAAAGGTTTCGCAGTTGAAACAGAAGGCTTTTTATCACAGGAAAAGAAATCAGCCCTCACCAACTTAACAGGCAGAAAAAATTTTTTTTGAAAAGATCCTAAGCCCCGGGGTCACAATTTCATAAAAAATCTGACTTTTGGCAATTCACTGAAAAATTGTGCCAAAAGGTTCCAAATTCTCCCCTGAAAGGTTTCGCGGTCGAAACTGATGGCTTTTTATCACAGGACACGAAATCAGCCATCGACAACTTAACCGGCAGAAAAAGATTTTTTTGTAAAGATCCCTAAGCCCCGGGGTCACAATTTCATAAAAAGTCTGACTTTCGGCAATTCATTAAAAAATGTTGCCAAACGGTTCCAAATGATCCCCGGAAAGGTTTGGCAGTTGAAACAGAAGGCTTTTTATCAGAGGACAAGAAATCAGCCCTCAACAACTTAACCGGCAGAAAAAGATTTTTTTGAAAAAATCCCTAATCCCCGGGGTCACAATTTCCTAAAAAATCTGACTTTCGGCAATTTACTCAAAAATGGTGCCAAACGGTTCCAAATGATCCCCTGAAAGGTTTCGCAGTTGAAACAGAAGGCTTTTTATCACAGGAAAAGAAATCAGCCCTCACCAACTTAACAGGTAGAAAAAATTTTTTTTGAAAAGATCCTAAGCCCCGGGGTCACAATTTCATAAAAAATCTGACTTTTGGCAATTCACTCAAAAATTGTGCCAAAAGGTTCCAAATTCTCCCCTGAAAGGTTTGGCGGTCGAAACAGATGGCTTTTTATCACAGGACACGAAATCAGCCCGCGACAACTTAACCGGCAGAAAAAGATTTTTTTGAAAAAATCCTTAGCCCCGGGGTCACAATTTCATAAAAAATCTGACTTTCGGCAATTCACTCAAAAATTGTGCCAAAAGGTTCCAAATTCTCCCCTGAAAGGTTTGGCGGTTGAAACAGATGGCTTTTTATCACAGGACATGAAATCAGCCCTCGAAAACTTAACCGGCAGATAAAGATTTTTTTTTGAAAAAATCCCTAAGCCCCAGGGTCACAATTTCATAAAAAGTCTGACTTTCAGCAATTCATTAAAAAATGGTGCCAAACGGTTCCAAATGATCCCCGGATAGGTTTGGGAATGGAAATAGAAGAAACCAGCCCTTGACAACTTAACCGGCAGAAAAAGTTGTTTTGAAAAAATCCCTAATCCGCGGGGTCACAAATTCATAAAAAATCTGACTTTCGGCAATTTACTCAAAAATGGTGCCAAACGGTTGCAAATGCTCCCCTGAAAGGTTTGGCGGTTGAAACAGAAGGCTTTTTATCACAGGAAAAGAAATCAGCCCTCAACAACTTAACCGGCAGAAAAAGATTTTTTTGAAAAAATCCTAAGCCCCGGGGTCACAATTTCATAAAAAATCTGACTTTCGGCAATTCACTCAAAAATGGTGCCAGACGGTTGCAAATGATCCTCTGAATGGTTTGGGAATGGAAATAGAAGAAATCAGCCCTCGACAACTTAGCAGGCAGAAAAAGTGTTTTTTGAAAAAATCCTAAGCCCCAGGGTCACAATTTCATAAAAAATCTGACTTTCGGCAATTCACTCAAAAATGGTGACAAACGGTTCCAAATGATCCCCTGAAAGGTTTGGAGGTTGAAACACAAGGCTTTTGATCACAGGAAAAGAAATCAGCCCTCACCAACTTAACAGGCAGAAAAAAATTTTTTTGAAAAGATCCTAAGCCCCGGGGTCACAATTTCATAAAAAATCTGACTTTTGGCAATTCACTGAAAAATTGTGCCAAAAGGTTCCAAATTCTCCCCTGAAAGGTTTCGCGGTCGAAACTGATGGCTTTTTATCACAGGACACGAAATCAGCCATCGACAACTTAACCGGCAGAAAAAGATTTTTTTGTAAAGATCCCTAAGCCCCGGGGTCACAATTTCATAAAAAGTCTGACTTTCGGCAATTCATTAAAAAATGGTGCCAAACGGTTCCAAATGATCCCCGGAAAGGTTTGGGAATGGAAATAGAAGAAATCAGCCCTCAACAACTTAACCGGCAGAAAAAGATTTTTTTGAAAAAATCCTAAGCCCCGGGGTCACAATTTCATAAAAAGTCTGACTTTCGGCAATTCATTAAAAAATGTTGCCAAACGGTTCCAAATGATCCCCGGAAAGGTTTGGCAGTTGAAACAGAAGGCTTTTTATCAGAGGACAAGAAATCAGCCCTCAACAACTTAACCGGCAGAAAAAGATTTTTTTGAAAAAATCCCTAATCCCCGGGGTCACAATTTCATAAAAAATCTGACTTTCGGCAATTTACTCAAAAATGGTGCCAAACGGTTGCAAATGCTCCCCTGAAAGGTTTGGCGGTTGAAACAGAAGGCTTTTTATCACAGGAAAAGAAATCAGCCCTCGACAACTTAACCGGCAGAAAAAGATTTTTTTGAAAAAATCCCTAAGCCCCTGGTCACAAATTCATAAAAAATCTGACTTTCGGCAATTTACTCAAAAATGGTGCCAAACGATTGCAAATGCTCCCCTGAAAGGTTTGGCGGTTGAAACAGAAGGCTTTTTATCACAGGAAAAGAAATCACCCCTCAACAACTTAACCGGCAGAAAAAGATTTTTTTGAAAAAATCCCTAAGCCCCGGGGTCCCAATTTCATAAAAAATCTGACTTTCGGCAATTCACTCAAAAATGGTGCCAGACGGTTGCAAATGATCCTCTGAAAGGTTTGGGAATGGAAATAGAAGAAATCAGCCCTTGACAACTTAACCAGCAGAAAAAGATTTTTTTGAAAAAATCCCTAAGCCCCGAGGTCACAAATTCATAAAAAATCTGACTTCCGGCCATTCACTAAAAAATGGTGCCAAACGGTTGCAAATTCTCCCCTGAAAGGTTTGGCGGTTGAAACAGAAGGCTTTTTATCACAGGAAAAGAAATCAGCCCTGAACAACTTAAACGGCAGAAAAAGATTTTTTTGAAAAAATCCTAAGCCCCGGGGTCACAATTTCATAAAAAAACTGACTTTCGGCAATTCACGCAAAAATGGTGCCCGACGGTTGCAAATGATCCTCTGAAAGGTTTGGGAATGGAAATAGAAGAAATCAGCCCTCAACAACGTAACCGGCAGAAAAAGATTTTTTTGACAAAATCCCTAAGCCCCGGGGTCACAAATTCATAAAAAATCTGACTTTCGGCAATTCACTCAAAAATGGTGCCAAACGGTTCCAAATGATCCCCTGAAAGGTTTCGCAGTTGAAACAGAAGGCTTTTTATCACAGGAAAAGAAATCAGCCCTCACCAACTTAACAGGCAGAAAAATTTTTTTTTGAAAAGATCCTAAGCCCCGGGGTCACAATTTCATAAAAAATCTGACTTTTGGCAATTCACTCAAAAATTGTGCCAAAAGGTTCCAAATTCTCCCCTGAAAGGTTTGGCGGTCGAAACAGATGGCTTTTTATCACAGGACACGAAATCAGCCCGCGACAACTTAACCAGCAGAAAAAGATTTTTTTGAAAAAATCCTTAGCCCCGGGGTCACAATTTCATAAAAAATCTGACTTTCGCCAATTCACTCAAAAATTGTGCCAAAAGGTTCCAAATTCTCCCCTGAAAGGTTTGGCGGTTGAAACAGATGGCTTTTTATCACAGGACATGAAATCAGCCCTCGACAACTTAACCGGCAGATAAAGATTTTTTTTTGAAAAAATCCCTAAGCCCCAGGGTCACAATTTCATAAAAAGTCTGACTTTCAGCAATTCATTAAAAAATGGTGCCAAACGGTTCCAAATGATCCCCGGATAGGTTTGGGAATGGAAATAGAAGAAACCAGCCCTTGACAACTTAACCGGCAGAAAAAGTTGTTTTGAAAAAATCCCTAATCCGCGGGGTCACAAATTCATAAAAAATCTGACTTTCGGCAATTTACTCAAAAATGGTGCCAAACGGTTGCAAATGCTCCCCTGAAAGGTTTGGCGGTTGAAACAGAAGGCTTTTTATCACAGGAAAAGAAATCAGCCCTCAACAACTTAACCGGCAGAAAAAGATTTTTTTGAAAAAATCCTAAGCCCCGGGGTCACAATTTCATAAAAAATCTGACTTTCGGCAATTCACTCAAAAATGGTGCCAGACGGTTGCAAATGATCCTCTGAATGGTTTGGGAATGGAAATAGAAGAAATCAGCCCTCGACAACTTAACAGGCAGAAAAAGTGTTTTTTGAAAAAATCCTAAGCCCCAGGGTCACAATTTCATAAAAAATCTGACTTTCGGCAATTCACTCAAAAATGGTGACAAACGGTTCCAAATGATCCCCTGAAAGGTTTGGAGGTTGAAACACAAGGCTTTTGATCACAGGAAAAGAAATCAGCCCTCACCAACTTAACAGGCAGAAAAAAATTTTTTTGAAAAGATCCTAAGCCCCGGGGTCACAATTTCATAAAAAATCTGAATTTTGGCAATTCACTGAAAAATTGTGCCAAAAGGTTCCAAATTCTCCCTTGAAAGGTTTCGCGGTCGAAACAGATGGTTTTTATCACAGGACACGAAATCAGCCATCGACAACTTAACCGGCAGACAAAGATTTTTTTGTAAAGATCCCTAAGCCCCGGGGTCACAATTTCATAAAAAGTCTGACTTTCGGCAATTTACTCAAAAATGGTGCCAAACGGTTGCAAATGCTCCCCTGAAAGGTTTGGCGGTTGAAACAGAAGGCTTTTTATCACAGGAAAAGAAATCAGCCCTCGACAACTTAACCGGCAGAAAAAGATTTTTTTGAAAAAATCCCTAAGCCCCTGGTCACAAATTCATAAAAAATCTGACTTTCGGCAATTTACTCAAAAATGGTGCCAAACGGTTGCAAATGCTCCCCTGAAAGGTTTGGCGGTTGAAACAGAAGGCTTTTTATCACAGGAAAAGAAATCAGCCCTCGACAACTTAACCGGCAGAAAAAGATTTTTTTGAAAAAATCCCTAAGCCCCTGGTCACAAATTCATAAAAAATCTGACTTTCGGCAATTTACTCAAAAATGGTGCCAAACGATTGCAAATGCTCCCCTGAAAGGTTTGGCGGTTGAAAAAGAAGGCTTTTTATCACAGGAAAAGAAATCACCCCTCAACAACTTAACCGGCAGAAAAAGATTTTTTTGAAAAAATCCTAAGACCCGGGGTCACAATCTCATAAAAAATCTGACTTTCGGCAATTCACTCAAAAATTGTGCCAAAAGGTTCCAAATTCTCCCCTGAAAGGTTTGGCGGTTGAAACAGAAGGCTTTTTATCACAGGAAAAGAAATCAGCCCTCGACAACTTAACCGGCAGAAAAAGATTTTTTTGAAAAAATCCTAAGCCCCGGGGTCATAATTTCATAAAAAATCTGACTTTCGGCAATTCACTAAAAAATGGTGCCAGACAGTTGCAAATGCTCCCCTGAGAGTTTTGGCAGTGGAAACAGAAGGGTTTTCATCACAGGACAAGAAATCAGACGTCGACAACTTAACCGGCAGAAAAAGATTTTTTTGAAAAAACCCCTAAGCCCCGGGGTCACAATTTCATAAAAAGTCTGACTTTCGGCAATTCATTAAAAAATGGTGCCAAACGGTTCTAAATGATCCCCGGAAAGGTTCGGGAATGGAAATAGAAGAAATCAGCCCTCAACAACTTAACCGGCAGAAAAAGGTTTTTTTCGAAAAAATCCTAAGCCCCGGGGTCACAATTTCATAAAAAGTCTGACTTTCGGCAATTCATTAAAAAATGGTGCCAAACGGTTCCAAATGATCCCCGGAAAGGTTTGGCGGTTGAAACAGAAGGCTTTTTATCACAGGAAAAGAAATCAGCCCTCAACAACTTAACCGGCAGAAAAAGATTTTTTTGAAAACGGGGTCACAATTGCATAAAAAATCTGACTTTCGGCAATTCACTCAAAAATTGTGCCAAAAGGTTCCAAATTCTCCCCGGAAAGGTTTGGCGGTTGAAACAGAAGGCTTTTTATCACAGGAAAAGAAATCAGCCCTCAACAACTTAACCGGCAGAAAAAGATTTTTTTGAAAAAATCCTAAGCCCCGGGGTCACAATTTCATAAAAAATCTGACTTTCGGCAATTCACTCAAAAATGGTGCCAGACGGTTGCAAATGATCCTCTGAAAGGTTTGGGAATGGAAATAGAAGAAATCAGCCGTCGGCAACGTAACCGGCATAAAAAGATTTTTTTGAAAAAATCCTAAGCCCCGGGGTCACAATTTCATAAAAAATCTGACTTTCGGCAATTCACTCAAAAATTGTGCCAAACGGTTCCAAATGCTCCCCTGAAAAGTTTGGCGGTCGAAACAGATGGCTTTTTATCACTGGAAAAGAAATCAGCCCTCAACAACATAACCGGTAGAAAAAGATTTTTTTGAAAAAATCCTAAGCCCCGGGGTCACAATTTCATAAAAAATCTGACTTTCGGCAATTCACTCAAAAATGGTGCCAGACGGTTGCAAATGATCCTCTGAATGGTTTGGGAATGGAAATAGAAGAAATCAGCCCTCGACAACTTAACAGGCAGAAAAAGTGTTTTTTGAAAAAATCCTAAGCCCCAGGGTCACAATTTCATAAAAAATCTGACTTTCGGCAATTCACTCAAAAATGGTGACAAACGGTTCCAAATGATCCCCTGAAAGGTTTGGAGGTTGAAACACAAAGCTTTTGATCACAGGAAAAGAAATCAGCCCTCACCAACTTAACAGGCAGAAAAAATTTTTTTTGAAAAGATCCTAAGCCCCGGGGTCACAATTTCATAAAAAATCTGAATTTTGGCAATTCACTGAAAAATTGTGCCAAAAGGTTCCAAATTCTCCCTTGAAAGGTTTCGCGGTCGAAACAGATGGTTTTTATCACAGGACACGAAATCAGCCATCGACAACTTAACCGGCAGACAAAGATTTTTTTGTAAAGATCCCTAAGCCCCGGGGTCACAATTTCATAAAAAGTCTGACTTTCGGCAATTTACTCAAAAATGGTGCCAAACGGTTGCAAATGCTCCCCTGAAAGGTTTGGCGGTTGAAACAGAAGGCTTTTTATCACAGGAAAAGAAATCAGCCCTCGACAACTTAACCGGCAGAAAAAGATTTTTTTGAAAAAATCCCTAAGCCCCTGGTCACAAATTCATAAAAAATCTGACTTTCGGCAATTTACTCAAAAATGGTGCCAAACGGTTGCAAATGCTCCCCTGAAAGGTTTGGCGGTTGAAACAGAAGGCTTTTTATCACAGGAAAAGAAATCAGCCCTCGACAACTTAACCGGCAGAAAAAGATTTTTTTGAAAAAATCCCTAAGCCCCTGGTCACAAATTCATAAAAAATCTGACTTTCGGCAATTTACTCAAAAATGGTGCCAAACGATTGCAAATGCTCCCCTGAAAGGTTTGGCGGTTGAAAAAGAAGGCTTTTTATCACAGGAAAAGAAATCACCCCTCAACAACTTAACCGGCAGAAAAAGATTTTTTTGAAAAAATCCTAAGCCCCGGGGTCACAATCTCATAAAAAATCTGACTTTCGGCAATTCACTCAAAAATTGTGCCAAAAGGTTCCAAATTCTCCCCTGAAAGGTTTGGCAGTCGAAACAGATGGCTTTTTATCACAGGACACGCAATCAGCCCTCGACAACTTAACCGGCAGACAAAGATTTTTTTGTAAAGATCCCTAAGCCCCGGGGTCACAATTTCATAAAAAATCTGACTTTCGGCAATTCACTCAAAAATGGTGCCAGACGGTTGCAAATGATCGTCTGAATGGTTTGGGAATGGAAATAGAAGAAATCAGCCCTCACCAACTTAACAGGCAGAAAAAGATTTTTTTGAAAAAATCCTAAGCCCCGGGGTCACAATTTCATAAAAAATCTGACTTTCGGCAATTCACTCAAAAATGGTGCCAGACGGTTGCAAATGATCGTCTGAATGGTTTGGGAATGGAAATAGAAGAAATCAGCCCTCACCAACTTAACAGGCAGAAAAAGATTTTCTTGAAAAAATCCTAAGCCCCGGGGTCACAATTTCATAAAAAATCTGACTTTCGGCAATTCACTCAAAAATTGTGCCAAACATTCCAAATTCTCCCCTGAAAGGTTTGGCGGTCGAAACAGATGGCTTTTTATCACAGGACACGAAATCAGCCCTCGACAACTTAACCGGCAGATAAAGATTTTTTTTTGAAAAAATCCCTAAGCCCCAGGGTCACAATTTCATAAAAAGTCTGACTTTCAGCAATTCATTAAAAAATGGTGCCAAACGGTTCCAAATGATCCCCGGATAGGTTTGGGAATGGAAATAGAAGAAACCAGCCCTTGACAACTTAACCGGCAGAAAAAGTTGTTTTGAAAAAATCCCTAATCCCCGGGGTCACAATTTCATAAAAAATCTGACTTTTTGCAATTGACTCAAAAATTGTGCCAAAAGGTTCAAAATTCTCCCCTGAATGGTTTGGCGGTTGAAACAGAAGTCTTTTTATCACAGGAAAAGAAATCAGCCCTCAACAACATAACCGGTAGAAAAAGATTTTTTTGAGAAAATCCTAAGCCCCGGGGTCACAATTTCATAAAAAATCTGACTTTCGGCAATTCACTCAAAAATGGTGCCAGACGGTTGCAAATGATCCTCTGAAAGGTTTGGGAATGGAAATAGAAGAAATCAGCCCTCGACAACTTAACCGGCAGAAAAAGTTTGTTTGAAAAAATCCCTAATCCCCGGGGTCACAAATTCATAAAAAATCTGACTTTCGGCAATTTACTCAAAAATGGTGCCAAACGGTTGCAAATGCTCCCCTGAAAGGTTTGGCGGTTGAAACAGAAGGCTTTTTATCACAGGAAAAGAAATCAGCCCTCAACAACTTAACCGGCAGAAAAAGATTTTTTTGAAAAAATCCTAAGCCCCGGGGTCACAATTTCATAAAAAATCTGACTTTCGGCAATTCACTCAAAAATGGTGCCAGACGGTTGCAAATGATCCTCTGAATGGTTTGGGAATGGAAATAGAAGAAATCAGCCCTCGACAACTTAACAGGCAGAAAAAGTGTTTTTTCAAAAAAATCCTAAGCCCCAGGGTCACAATTTCATAAAAAATCTGACTTTCGGCAATTCACTCAAAAATGGTGCCAGACGGTTGCAAATGATCCTCTGAATGGTTTGGGAATGGAAATAGAAGAAATCAGCCCTCACCAACTTAACAGGCAGAAAAAATTTTTTTTGAAAAGATCCTAAGCCCTGGGGTCACAATTTCATAAAAAATCTGACTTTTGGCAATTCACTGAAAAATTGTGCCAAAAGGTTCCAAATTCTCCCCTGAAAGGTTTCGCGGTCGAAACTGATGGCTTTTTATCACAGGACACGAAATCAGCCATCGACAACTTAACCGGCAGAAAAAGATTTTTTTGTAAAGATCCCTAAGCCCCGGGGTCACAATTTCATAAAAAGTCTGACTTTCGGCAATTCATTAAAAAATTGTGCCAAACGGTTCCAAATGATCCCCGGAAAGGTTTGGGAATGGAAATAGAAGAAATCAGCCCTCAACAACTTAACCGGCAGAAAAAGATTTTTTTGAAAAAATCCTAAGCCCCGGGGTCACAATTTCATAAAAAGTCTGACTTTCGGCAATTCATTAAAAAATGTTGCCAAACGGTTCCAAATGATCCCCGGAAAGGTTTGGCAGTTGAAACAGAAGGCTTTTTATCAGAGGACAAGAAATCAGCCCTCAACAACTTAACCGGCAGAAAAAGATTTTTTTGAAAAAATCCCTAATCCCCGGGGTCACAATTTCCTAAAAAATCTGACTTTCGGCAATTTACTCAAAAATGGTGCCAAACGGTTGCAAATGCTCCCCTGAAAGGTTTGGCGGTTGAAACAGAAGGCTTTTTATCACAGGAAAAGAAATCAGCCCTCGACAACTTAACCGGCAGAAAAAGATTTTTTTGAAAAAATCCCTAAGCCCCTGGTCACAAATTCATAAAAAATCTGACTTTCGGCAATTTACTCAAAAATGGTGCCAAACGATTGCAAATGCTCCCCTGAAAGGTTTGGCAGTTGAAACAGAAGGCTTTTTATCACAGGAAAAGAAATCACCCCTCAACAACTTAACCGGCAGAAAAAGATTTTTTTGAAAAAATCCTAAGCCCCGGGGTCACAATTTCATAAAAAATCTGACTTTCGGCAATTCACTCAAAAATGGTGCCAGACGGTTGCAAATGATCCTCTGAAAGGTTTGGGAATGGAAATAGAAGAAATCAGCCCTTGACAACTTAACCAGCAGAAAAAGATTTTTTTGAAAAAATCCCTAAGCCCCGAGGTCACAAATTCATAAAAAATCTGACTTCCGGCCATTCACTAAAAAATGGTGCCAAACGGTTGCAAATTCTCCCCTGAAAGGTTTGGCGGTTGAAACAGAAGGCTTTTTATCACAGGAAAAGAAATCAGCCCTGAACAACTTAAACGGCAGAAAAAGATTTTTTTGAAAAAATCCTAAGCCCCGGGGTCACAATTTCATAAAAAAACTGACTTTCGGCAATTCACGCAAAAATGGTGCCCGACGGTTGCAAATGATCCTCTGAAAGGTTTGGGAATGGAAATAGAAGAAATCAGCCCTCAACAACGTAACCGGCAGAAAAAGATTTTTTTGAAAAAATCCCTAAGCCCCGGGGTCACAAATTCATAAAAAATCTGACTTTCGGCAATTCACTCAAAAATGGTGCCAAACGGTTCCAAATGATCCCCTGAAAGGTTTCGCAGTTGAAACAGAAGGCTTTTTATCACAGGAAAAGAAATCAGCCCTCACCAACTTAACAGGCAGAAAAAAAATTTTTTGAAAAGATCCTAAGCCCCGGGGTCACAATTTCATAAAAAATCTGACTTTTGGCAATTCACTCAAAAATTGTGCCAAAAGGTTCCAAATTCTCCCCTGAAAGGTTTGGCGGTCGAAACAGATGGCTTTTTATCACAGGACACGAAATCAGCCCGCGACAACTTAACCAGCAGAAAAAGATTTTTTTGAAAAAATCCTTAGCCCCGGGGTCACAATTTCATAAAAAATCTGACTTTCGCCAATTCACTCAAAAATTGTGCCAAAAGGTTCCAAATTCTCCCCTGAAAGGTTTGGCGGTTGAAACAGATGGCTTTTTATCACAGGACATGAAATCAGCCCTCGACAACTTAACCGGCAGATAAAGATTTTTTTTTGAAAAAATCCCTAAGCCCCAGGGTCACAATTTCATAAAAAGTCTGACTTTCAGCAATTCATTAAAAAATGGTGCCAAACGGTTCCAAATGATCCCCGGATAGGTTTGGGAATGGAAATAGAAGAAACCAGCCCTTGACAACTTAACCGGCAGAAAAAGTTGTTTTGAAAAAATCCCTAATCCGCGGGGTCACAAATTCATAAAAAATCTGACTTTCGGCAATTTACTCAAAAATGGTGCCAAACGGTTGCAAATGCTCCCCTGAAAGGTTTGGCGGTTGAAACAGAAGGCTTTTTATCACAGGAAAAGAAATCAGCCCTCAACAACTTAACCGGCAGAAAAAGATTTTTTTGAAAAAATCCTAAGCCCCGGGGTCACAATTTCATAAAAAATCTGACTTTCGGCAATTCACTCAAAAATGGTGCCAGACGGTTGCAAATGATCCTCTGAATGGTTTGGGAATGGAAATAGAAGAAATCAGCCCTCGACAACTTAACAGGCAGAAAAAGTGTTTTTTGAAAAAATCCTAAGCCCCAGGGTCACAATTTCATAAAAAATCTGACTTTCGGCAATTCACTCAAAAATGGTGACAAACGGTTCCAAATGATCCCCTGAAAGGTTTGGAGGTTGAAACACAAGGCTTTTGATCACAGGAAAAGAAATCAGCCCTCACCAACTTAACAGGCAGAAAAAATTTTTTTTGAAAAGATCCTAAGCCCCGGGGTCACAATTTCATAAAAAATCTGACTTTTGGCAATTCACTGAAAAATTGTGCCAAAAGGTTCCAAATTCTCCCCTGAAAGGTTTTGCGGTCGAAACTGATGGCTTTTTATCACAGGACACGAAATCAGCCATCGACAACTTAACCGGCAGAAAAAGATTTTTTTGTAAAGATCCCTAAGCCCCGGGGTCACAATTTCATAAAAAGTCTGACTTTCGGCAATTCATTAAAAAATGGTGCCAAACGGTTCCAAATGATCCCCGGAAAGGTTTGGGAATGGAAATAGAAGAAATCAGCCCTCAACAACTTAACCGGCAGAAAAAGATTTTTTTGAAAAAATCCTAAGCCCCGGGGTCACAATTTCATAAAAAGTCTGACTTTCGGCAATTCATTAAAAAATGTTGCCAAACGGTTCCAAATGATCCCCGGAAAGGTTTGGCAGTTGAAACAGAAGGCTTTTTATCAGAGGACAAGAAATCAGCCCTCAACAACTTAACCGGCAGAAAAAGATTTTTTTGAAAAAATCCCTAAGCCCCTGGTCACAAATTCATAAAAAATCTGACTTTCGGCAATTTACTCAAAAATGGTGCCAAACGATTGCAAATGCTCCCCTGAAAGGTTTGGCGGTTGAAACAGAAGGCTTTTTATCACAGGAAAAGAAATCACCCCTCAACAACTTAACCGGCAGAAAAAGATTTTTTTGAAAAAATCCCTAAGCCCCGGGGTCCCAATTTCATAAAAAATCTGACTTTCGGCAATTCACTCAAAAATGGTGCCAGACGGTTGCAAATGATCCTCTGAAAGGTTTGGGAATGGAAATAGAAGAAATCAGCCCTTGACAACTTAACCAGCAGAAAAAGATTTTTTTGAAAAAATCCCTAAGCCCCGAGGTCACAAATTCATAAAAAATCTGACTTCCGGCCATTCACTAAAAAATGGTGCCAAACGGTTGCAAATTCTCCCCTGAAAGGTTTGGCGGTTGAAACAGAAGGCTTTTTATCACAGGAAAAGAAATCAGCCCTGAACAACTTAAACGGCAGAAAAAGATTTTTTTGAAAAAATCCTAAGCCCCGGGGTCACAATTTCATAAAAAAACTGACTTTCGGCAATTCACGCAAAAATGGTGCCCGACGGTTGCAAATGATCCTCTGAAAGGTTTGGGAATGGAAATAGAAGAAATCAGCCCTCAACAACGTAACCGGCAGAAAAAGATTTTTTTGAAAAAATCCCTAAGCCCCGGGGTCACAAATTCATAAAAAATCTGACTTTCGGCAATTCACTCAAAAATGGTGCCAAACGGTTCCAAATGATCCCCTGAAAGGTTTCGCAGTTGAAACAGAAGGCTTTTTATCACAGGAAAAGAAATCAGCCCTCACCAACTTAACAGGCAGAAAAAATTTTTTTTGAAAAGATCCTAAGCCCCGGGGTCACAATTTCATAAAAAATCTGACTTTTGGCAATTCACTCAAAAATTGTGCCAAAAGGTTCCAAATTCTCCCCTGAAAGGTTTGGCGGTCGAAACAGATGGCTTTTTATCACAGGACACGAAATCAGCCCGCGACAACTTAACCAGCAGAAAAAGATTTTTTTGAAAAAATCCTTAGCCCCGGGGTCACAATTTCATAAAAAATCTGACTTTCGGCAATTCACTCAAAAATTGTGCCAAAAGGTTCCAAATTCTCCCCTGAAAGGTTTGGCGGTTGAAACAGATGGCTTTTTATCACAGGACATGAAATCAGCCCTCGACAACTTAACCGGCAGATAAAGATTTTTTTTTGAAAAAATCCCTAAGCCCCAGGGTCACAATTTCATAAAAAGTCTGACTTTCAGCAATTCATTAAAAAATGGTGCCAAACGGTTCCAAATGATCCCCGGATAGGTTTGGGAATGGAAATAGAAGAAATCAGCCCTCGACAACTTAACCGGCAGAAAAAGATTTTTTTGAAAAAATCCCTAAGCCCCTGGTCACAAATTCATAAAAAATCTGACTTTCGGCAATTTACTCAAAAATGGTGCCAAACGATTGCAAATGCTCCCCTGAAAGGTTTGGCGGTTGAAACAGAAGGCTTTTTATCACAGGAAAAGAAATCACCCCTCAACAACTTAACCGGCAGAAAAAGATTTTTTTGAAAAAATCCCTAAGCCCCGGGGTCCCAATTTCATAAAAAATCTGACTTTCGGCAATTCACTCAAAAATGGTGCCAGACGGTTGCAAATGATCCTCTGAAAGGTTTGGGAATGGAAATAGAAGAAATCAGCCCTTGACAACTTAACCAGCAGAAAAAGATTTTTTTGAAAAAATCCCTAAGCCCCGAGGTCACAAATTCATAAAAAATCTGACTTCCGGCCATTCACTAAAAAATGGTGCCAAACGGTTGCAAATTCTCCCCTGAAAGGTTTGGCGGTTGAAACAGAAGGCTTTTTATCACAGGAAAAGAAATCAGCCCTGAACAACTTAAACGGCAGAAAAAGATTTTTTTGAAAAAATCCTAAGCCCCGGGGTCACAATTTCATAAAAAAACTGACTTTCGGCAATTCACGCAAAAATGGTGCCCGACGGTTGCAAATGATCCTCTGAAAGGTTTGGGAATGGAAATAGAAGAAATCAGCCCTCAACAACGTAACCGGCAGAAAAAGATTTTTTTGAAAAAATCCCTAAGCCCCGGGGTCACAAATTCATAAAAAATCTGACTTTCGGCAATTCACTCAAAAATGGTGCCAAACGGTTCCAAATGATCCCCTGAAAGGTTTCGCAGTTGAAACAGAAGGCTTTTTATCACAGGAAAAGAAATCAGCCCTCACCAACTTAACAGGCAGAAAAATTTTTTTTTGAAAAGATCCTAAGCCCCGGGGTCACAATTTCATAAAAAATCTGACTTTTGGCAATTCACTCAAAAATTGTGCCAAAAGGTTCCAAATTCTCCCCTGAAAGGTTTGGCGGTCGAAACAGATGGCTTTTTATCACAGGACACGAAATCAGCCCGCGACAACTTAACCAGCATAAAAAGATTTTTTTGAAAAAATCCTTAGCCCCGGGGTCACAATTTCATAAAAAATCTGACTTTCGGCAATTCACTCAAAAATTGTGCCAAAAGGTTCCAAATTCTTCCCTGAAAGGTTTGGCGGTTGAAACAGATGGCTTTTTATCACAGGACATGAAATCAGCCCTCGACAACTTAACCGGCAGATAAAGATTTTTTTTTGAAAAAATCCCTAAGCCCCAGGGTCACAATTTCATAAAAAGTCTGACTTTCAGCAATTCATTAAAAAATGGTGCCAAACGGTTCCAAATGATCCCCGGATAGGTTTGGGAATGGAAATAGAAGAAACCAGCCCTTGACAACTTAACCGGCAGAAAAAGTTGTTTTGAAAAAATCCCTAATCCGCGGGGTCACAAATTCATAAAAAATCTGACTTTCGGCAATTTACTCAAAAATGGTGCCAAACGGTTGCAAATGCTCCCCTGAAAGGTTTGGCGGTTGAAACAGAAGGCTTTTTATCACAGGAAAAGAAATCAGCCCTCAACAACTTAACCGGCAGAAAAAGATTTTTTTGAAAAAATCCTAAGCCCCGGGGTCACAATTTCATAAAAAGTCTGACTTTCGGCAATTCATTAAAAAATGTTGCCAAACGGTTCCAAATGATCCCCGGAAAGGTTTGGCAGTTGAAACAGAAGGCTTTTTATCAGAGGACAAGAAATCAGGCCTCAACAACTTAACCGGCAGAAAAAGATTTTTTTGAAAAAATCCCTAATCCCCGGGGTCACAATTTCATAAAAAATCTGACTTTCGGCAATTTACTCAAAAATGGTGCCAAACGGTTGCAAATGCTCCCCTGAAAGGTTTGGCGGTTGAAACAGAAGGCTTTTTATCACAGGAAAAGAAATCAGCCCTCGACAACTTAACCGGCAGAAAAAGATTTTTTTGAAAAAATCCCTAAGCCCCTGGTCACAAATTCATAAAAAATCTGACTTTCGGCAATTTACTCAAAAATGGTGCCAAACGATTGCAAATGCTCCCCTGAAAGGTTTGGCGGTTGAAACAGAAGGCTTTTTATCACAGGAAAAGAAATCAGCCCTCGACAACTTAACCGGCAGAAAAAGATTTTTTTGAAAAAATCCCTAAGCCCCGGGGTCACAATTTCATAAAAAATCTGACTTTCGGCAATTCACTCAAAAATGGTGCCAGACGGTTGCAAATGATCCTCTGAAAGGTTTGGGAATGGAAATAGAAGAAATCAGCCCTTGACAACTTAACCAGCAGAAAAAGATTTTTTTGAAAAAATCCCTAAGCCCCGAGGTCACAAATTCATAAAAAATCTGACTTCCGGCCATTCCATTCACTAAAAAATGGTGCCAAATGGTTGCAAATTCTCCCCTGAAAGGTTTGGCGGTTGAAACAGAAGGCTTTTTATCACAGGAAAAGAAATCAGCCCTGAACAACTTAAACGGCAGAAAAAGATTTTTTGAAAAAATCCTAAGCCCCGGGGTCACAATTTCATAAAAAAACTGACTTTCGGCAATTCACGCAAAATGGTGCCCGACGGTTGCAAATGATCCTCTGAAAGGTTTGGGAATGGAAATAGAAGAAATCAGCCCTCAACAACGTAACCGGCAGAAAAAGATTTTTTTGAAAAAATCCTAAGCCCCGGGGTCACAAATTCATAAAAAATCTGACTTTCGGCATTCACTCAAAAATGGTGCCAAACGGTTCCAAATGATCCCCTGAAAGGTTTCGCAGTTGAAACAGAAGGCTTTTTATCACAGGAAAAGAAATCAGCCCTCACCAACTTAACAGGCAGAAAAAATTTTTTTGAAAAGATCCTAAGCCCCGGGGTCACAATTTCATAAAAAATCTGACTTTTGGCAATTCACTCAAAAATTGTGCCAAAAGGTTCCAAATTCTCCCTGAAAGGTTTGGCGGTCGAAACAGATGGCTTTTTATCACAGGACACGAAATCAGCCCGCGACAACTTAACCAGCAGAAAAAGATTTTTTTGAAAAAATCCTTAGCCCCGGGGTCACAATTTCATAAAAAATCTGACTTTCGGCAATTCACTCAAAAATTGTGCCAAAAGGTTCCAAATTCTCCCTGAAAGGTTTGGCGGTTGAAACAGATGGCTTTTTATCACAGGACATGAAATCAGCCCTCGACAACTTAACCGGCAGATAAAGATTTTTTTTTTGAAAAATCCCTAAGCCCCAGGGTCACAAATTTCATAAAAAGTCTGACTTTCAGCAATTCATTAAAAAAATGGTGCCAAACGGTTCCAAATGATCCCCGGATAGGGTTTGGGAATGGGAAATAGAAGAAATCAGCCCTCGACAACTTAACCGGCAGAAAAAGATTTTTTGAAAAAATCCCTAAGCCCCTGGTCACAAATTCATAAAAAATCTGACTTTCGGCAATTTACTCAAAAATGGTGCCAAACGATTGCAAATGCTCCCCTGAAAGGTTTGGCGGTTGAAACAGAAGGCTTTTTATCACAGGAAAAGAAATCACCCCTCAACAACTTAACCGGCAGAAAAAGATTTTTTGAAAAAATCCCTAAGCCCCGGGGTCCCAATTTCATAAAAAATCTGACTTTCGGCAATTCACTCAAAAATGGTGCCAGACGGTTGCAAATGATCCTCTGAAAGGTTTGGGAATGGAAATAGAAGAAATCAGCCCTTGACAACTTAACCAGCAGAAAAAGATTTTTTTGAAAAAATCCCTAAGCCCCGAGGTCACAAATTCATAAAAAATCTGACTTCCGGCCATTCACTAAAAAATGGTGCCAAACGGTTGCAAATTCTCCCTGAAAGGTTTGGCGGTTGAAACAGAAGGCTTTTTATCACAGGAAAAGAAATCAGCCCTGAACAACTTAAACGGCAGAAAAAGATTTTTTTGAAAAAAGATCCTAAGCCCCGGGGTCACAATTTCATAAAAAAACTGACTTTCGGCAATTCACGCAAAAATGGTGCCCGACGGTTGCAAATGATCCTCTGAAAGGTTTGGGAATGGAAATAGAAGAAATCAGCCCTCACAACGTAACCGGCAGAAAAAAGATTTTTTTTGAAAAAATCCCTAAGCCCCGGGGTCACAAATTCATAAAAAATCTGACTTTCGGCAATTCACTCAAAAATGGTGCCAAACGGTTCCAAATGATCCCCTGAAAGGTTTTCGCAGTTGAAACAGAAGGCTTTTTATCACAGGAAAAGAAATCAGCCCTCACCAACTTAACAGGCAGAAAAATTTTTTTTGAAAAGATCCTAAGCCCCGGGGTCATAATTTCATAAAAAATCTGACTTTTGGCAATTCACTCAAAAATTATGCCAAAAGGTTCCAAATTCTCCCCTGAAAGGTTTGGCGGTCGAAACAGATGGCTTTTTATCACAGGACACGAAATCAGCCCGCGACAACTTAACCAGCAGAAAAAGATTTTTTTGAAAAAATCCTTAGCCCCGGGGTCACAATTTCATAAAAAATCTGACTTTCGGCAATTCACTCAAAAATTGTGCCAAAAGGTTCCAAATTCTCCCCTGAAAGGTTTGGCGGTTGAAACAGATGGCTTTTTATCACAGGACATGAAATCAGCCCTCGACAACTTAACCGGCAGATAAAGATTTTTTTTTGAAAAAATCCCTAAGCCCCAGGGTCACAATTTCATAAAAAGTCTGACTTTCAGCAATTCATTAAAAAATGGTGCCAAACGGTTCCAAATGATCCCCGGATAGATTTGGGAATGGAAATAGAAGAAACCAGCCCTTGACAACTTAACCGGCAGAAAAAGTTGTTTTGAAAAAATCCCTAATCCGCGGGGTCACAAATTCATAAAAAATCTGACTTTCGGCAATTTACTCAAAAATGGTGCCAAACGGTTGCAAATGCTCCCCTGAAAGGTTTGGCGGTTGAAACAGAAGGCTTTTTATCACAGGAAAAGAAATCAGCCCTCAACAACTTAACCGGCAGAAAAAGATTTTTTTGAAAAAATCCTAAGCCCCGGGGTCACAATTTCATAAAAAATCTGACTTTCGGTAATTCACTCAAAAATGGTGCCAGACGGTTGCAAATGATCCTCTGAATGGTTTGGGAATGGAAATAGAAGAAATCAGCCCTCGACAACTTAACAGGCAGAAAAAGTGTTTTTTGAAAAAATCCTAAGCCCCAGGGTCACAATTTCATAAAAAATCTGACTTTCGGCAATTCACTCAAAAATGGTGACAAACGGTTCCAAATGATCCCCTGAAAGGTTTGGAGGTTGAAACACAAGGCTTTTGATCACAGGAAAAGAAATCAGCCCTCACCAACTTAACAGGCAGAAAAAATTTTTTTTGAAAAGATCCTAAGCCCCGGGGTCACAATTTCATAAAAAATCTGACTTTTGGCAATTCACTGAAAAATTGTGCCAAAAGGTTCCAAATTCTCCCCTGAAAGGTTTTGCGATCGAAACTGATGGCTTTTTATCACAGGACACGAAATCAGCCATCGACAACTTAACCGGCAGAAAAAGATTTTTTTGTAAAGATCCCTAAGCCCCGGGGTCACAATTTCATAAAAAGTCTGACTTTCGGCAATTCATTAAAAAATGGTGCCAAACGGTTCCAAATGATCCCCGGAAAGGTTTGGGAATGGAAATAGAAGAAATCAGCCCTCAACAACTTAACCGGCAGAAAAAGATTTTTTTGAAAAAATCCTAAGCCCCGGGGTCACAATTTCATAAAAAGTCTGACTTTCGGCAATTCATTAAAAAATGTTGCCAAACGGTTCCAAATGATCCCCGGAAAGGTTTGGCAGTTGAAACAGAAGGCTTTTTATCAGAGGACAAGAAATCAGGCCTCAACAACTTAACCGGCAGAAAAAGATTTTTTTGAAAAAATCCCTAATCCCCGGGGTCACAATTTCATAGAAAATCTGACTTTCGGCAATTTACTCAAAAATGGTGCCAAACGGTTGCAAATGCTCCCCTGAAAGGTTTGGCGGTTGAAACAGAAGGCTTTTTATCACAGGAAAAGAAATCAGCCCTCGACAACTTAACCGGCAGAAAAAGATTTTTTTGAAAAAATCCCTAAGCCCCTGGTCACAAATTCATAAAAAATCTGACTTTCGGCAATTTACTCAAAAATGGTGCCAAACGATTGCAAATGCTCCCCTGAAAGGTTTGGCGGTTGAAACAGAAGGCTTTTTATCACAGGAAAAGAAATCAGCCCTCGACAACTTAACCGGCAGAAAAAGATTTTTTTGAAAAAATCCCTAAGCCCCGGGGTCACAATTTCATAAAAAATCTGACTTTCGGCAATTCACTCAAAAATGGTGCCAGACGGTTGCAAATGATCCTCTGAAAGGTTTGGGAATGGAAATAGAAGAAATCAGCCCTTGACAACTTAACCAGCAGAAAAAGATTTTTTTGAAAAAATCCCTAAGCCCCGAGGTCACAAATTCATAAAAAATCTGACTTCCGGCCATTCACTAAAAAATGGTGCCAAACGGTTGCAAATTCTCCCCTGAAAGGTTTGGCGGTTGAAACAGAAGGCTTTTTATCACAGGAAAAGAAATCAGCCCTGAACAACTTAAACGGCAGAAAAAGATTTTTTTGAAAAAATCCTAAGCCCCGGGGTCACAATTTCATAAAAAAACTGGCTTTCGGCAATTCACGCAAAAATGGTGCCCGACGGTTGCAAATAATCCTCTGAAAGGTTTGGGAATGGAAATAGAAGAAATCAGCCCTCAACAACGTAACCGGCAGAAAAAGATTTTTTTGAAAAAATCCCTAAGCCCCGGGGTCACAAATTCATAAAAAATCTGACTTTCGGCAATTCACTCAAAAATGGTGCCAAACGGTTCCAAATGATCCCCTGAAAGGTTTCGCAGTTGAAACAGAAGGCTTTTTATCACAGCAAAAGAAATCAGCCCTCACCAACTTAACAGGCAGAAAAAAATTTTTTTGAAAAGATCCTAAGCCCCGGGGTCACAATTTCATAAAAAATCTGACTTTTGGCAATTCACTCAAAAATTGTGCCAAAAGGTTCCAAATTCTCCCCTGAAAGGTTTGGTGGTCGAAACAGATGGCTTTTTATCACAGGACACGAAATCAGCCCGCGACAACTTAACCAGCAGAAAAAGATTTTTTTGAAAAAATCCTTAGCCCCGGGGTCACAATTTCATAAAAAATCTGACTTTCGGCAATTCACTCAAAAATTGTGCCAAAAGGTTCCAAATTCTCACCTGAAAGGTTTGGCGGTTGAAACAGATGGCTTTTTATCACAGGACATGAAATCAGCCCTCGACAACTTAACCGGCAGATAAAGATTTTTTTTTGAAAAAATCCCTAAGCCCCAGGGTCACAATTTCATAAAAAGTCTGACTTTCAGCAATTCATTAAAAAATGGTGCCAAACGGTTCCAAATGATCCCCGGATAGGTTTGGGAATGGAAATAGAAGAAACCAGCCCTTGACAACTTAACCGGCAGAAAAAGTTGTTTTGAAAAAATCCCTAATCCGCGGGGTCACAAATTCATAAAAAATCTGACTTTCGGCAATTTACTCAAAAATGGTGCCAAACGGTTGCAAATGCTCCCCTGAAAGGTTTGGCGGTTGAAACAGAAGGCTTTTTATCACAGGAAAAGAAATCAGCCCTCAACAACTTAACCGGCAGAAAAAGATTTTTTTGAAAAAATCCTAAGCCCCGGGGTCACAATTTCATAAAAAATCTGACTTTCGGCAATTCACTCAAAAATGGTGCCAGACGGTTGCAAATGATCCTCTGAATGGTTTGGGAATGGAAATAGAAGAAATCAGCCCTCGACAACTTAACAGGCAGAAAAAGTGTTTTTTGAAAAAATCCTAAGCCCCAGGGTCACAATTTCATAAAAAATCTGACTTTCGGCAATTCACTCAAAAATGGTGACAAACGGTTCCAAATGATCCCCTGAAAGGTTTGGAGGTTGAAACACAAGGCTTTTGATCACAGGAAAAGAAATCAGCCCTCACCAACTTAACAGGCAGAAAAAAATTTTTTTGAAAAGATCCTAAGCCCCGGGGTCACAATTTCATAAAAAATCTGACTTTTGGCAATTCAATGAAAAATTGTGCCAAAAGGTTCCAAATTCTCCCCTGAAAGGTTTCGCGGTCGAAACTGATGGCTTTTTATCACAGGAAAAGAAATCAGCCCTCGACAACTTAACCGGCAGAAAAAGATTTTTTTGAAAAAATCCCTAAGCCCCTGGTCACAAATTCATAAAAAATCTGACTTTCGGCAATTTACTCAAAAATGGTGCCAAACGATTGCAAATGCTCCCCTGAAAGGTTTGGCGGTTGAAACAGAAGGCTTTTTATCACAGGAAAAGAAATCACCCCTGAACTACTTAACCGGCAGAAAAATATTTTTTTGAAAAAATCCTAAGCCCCGGGGTCACAATTTCATAAAAAATCTGACTTTTGGAAATTCACTCAAAAATTGTGCCAAAAGGTTCCAAATTCTCCCCTGAAAGGTTTGGCGGTTGAAACAGAAGACTTTTTATCACAGGAAAAGAAATCAGCCCTCAACAACATAACCGGTAGAAAAAGATTTTTTTGAAAAAATCCTAAGCCCCGGGGTCACAATTTCATAAAAAATCTGACTTTCGGCAATTCACTAAAAAATGGTGCCAGACGGTTGCAAATGCTCCCCTGAGAGTTTTGGCAGTGGAAACAGAAGGGTTTTCATCACAGGACAAGAAATCAGACCTTGACAACTTAACCGGCAGAAAAAGATTTTTTTGAAAAAATCCTAAGCCCCGGGGTCACAATTTCATAAAAAATCTGACTTTCGGCAATTCACTCAAAAATTGTGCCAAACGGTTCCAAATGCTCCCCTGAAACGTTTGGCGGTCGAAACAGATGGCTTTTTATCACAGGACACGAAATCAGACCTTGACAACTTAACCGGCAGAAAAAGGTTTTTTTGAAAAAATCCCTAAGCCCCGGGGTCACAATTTCATAAAAATTCTGACTTTCGGTAATTCATTAAAAAATGGTGCCAAACGGTTCCAAATGATCCCCGGAAAGGTTTGGGAATGGAAATAGAAGAAATCAGCCCTCGACAACTTAACCGGCAGAAAAAGTTTTTTTGAAAAAATCCCTAATGTCCGGGGTCACAAATTCATTAAAAATCTGACTTTCGGCAATTTACTCAAAAATGGTGCCAAACGGTTGCAAATGCTCCCCTGAAAGGTTTGGCGGTTGAAACAGAAGGCTTTTTATCACAGGAAAAGAAATCAGCCCTCAACAACTTAACCGGCAGAAAAAGATTTTTTTGAAAAAATCCTAAGCCCCGGGGGTCACAAATTCATAAAAAATCTGACTTTCGGCAATTCACTCAAAAATGGTGCCAGACGGTTGCAAATGATCCTCTGAATGGTTTGGGAATGGAAATAGAAGAAATCAGCCCTCGCCAACTTAACAGGCAGAAAAAGATTTTTTTGAAAAAATCCCTAAGCCCCGGGGTCACAATTTCATTAAAAGTCTGACTTTCGGCAATTCATTAAAAAATGTTGCCAAACGGTTCCAAATGATCCCCGGAAATGTTTGGCGGTTGAAACAGAAGGCTTTTTATCACAGGACAAGAAATCAGCCCTCAACAACTTAACCGGCAGAAAAAGATTTTTTTGAAAAAATCCTAAGCCCCGGGGTCACAAATTCATAAAAAATTCACTCAAAAATGGTGCCAGACGGTTGCAAATGATCCCCGGAAAGGTTTGGCAATGGAAATAGAAGAAACCAGTCCTCGACAACTTAACCGGCAGAAAAAGTTGTTTTGAAAAAATCCCTAATTCCCGGGGTCACAAATTCATAAAAAATCTGACTTTCGGCAATATACTCAAAAATGCTGCCAAACGGTTGCAAATGCTCCCCTGAAAGGTTTGGCAGTTGAAACAGAAGGCTTTTTATCACAGGAAAAGAAATCAGCCCTCAACAACTTAACCGGCAGAAAAAGATTTTTTTGAAAAAATCCTAATCCCCGGGGGTCACAAATTCATAAAAAATCTGACTTTCGGCAATTCACTCAAAAATGGTGCCAGACGGTTGCAAATGATCCTCTGAATGGTTTGGGAATGGAAATAGAAGAAATCAACCCTCGACAACTTAACAGGCAGAAAAAGATTTTTTTGAAAAAATCCTAAGCCCCGGGGTCACAATTTCATAAAAAATCTGACTTTCGGCAATTCACTCAAAAATTGTGCCAAACGGTTCCAAATGCTCCCCTGAAAAGTTTGGCGGTTGAAACAGAAGGCTTTTTATCACAGGAAAAGAAATCAGCCCTCAACAACATAACTGGCAGAAAAAGATTTTTTTGAAAAAATCTCTAAGCCCCGGGGTCACAAATTCATAAAAAATCTGACTTTCGGCAATTCACTCAAAAATGGTGCCAAACGGTTCCAAATGATCCCCTGAAAGGTTTGGCGATCGAAACAGATGGCTTTTTATCACAAGACACGAAATCAGCCCTCGAAAACTTAACCGGCAGATAAAGATTTTTTTGAAAAAATCCCTAAGCCCCGGGGTCACAATTTCATAAAAAGTCTGACTTTCAGCAATTCATGCAAAAATGGTGCCAAACGGTTCCAAATGATCACCGGAAAGCTTTGGGAATGGAAATAGAAGAAACCAGTCCTCGACAACCTAACCGGCAGAAAAAGTTGTTTTGAAAAAATCCCTAATCCCCGGGGTCACAAATTCATAAAAAATCTGACTTTCGGCAATTTACTCAAAAATGCTGCCAAACGGTTGCAAATGCTCCCCTGAAAGGTTTGGCAGTTGAAACAGAAGGCTTTCTATCACAGGAAAAGAAATCAGCCCTCAACAACTTAACCGGCAGAAAAAGATTTTTTTGAAAAAATCCTAAGCCCCGGGGTCACAATTTCATAAAAAATCTGACTTTTGGCAATTCACTCAAAAATTGTGCCAAAAGGTTCCAAATTCTCCCATGAAAGTTTGGCGGTTGAAACAGAAGTCTTTTTATCACAGGAAAAGAAATCAGCCCTCAACAACATAACCGGTAGAAAAAGATTTTTTTGAAAAAATCCCTAATCCCCGGGGTCACAATTTCATAAAAAATCTGACTTTCGGCAATTCACTCAAAAATGGTGCCAGACGGTTGCAAATGATCCTCTGAAAGGTTTGGGAATGGAAATAGAAGAAATCAGCCCTTGACAACTTAACCAGCAGAAAAAGATTTTTTTGAAAAAATCCCTAAGCCCCGGGGTCACAAATTCATAAAAAATCTGACTTCCGGCCATTCACTAAAAAATGGTGCCAAACGGTTGCAAATTCTCCCCTGAAAGGTTTGGCGGTTGAAACAGAAGGCTTTTTATCACAGGAAAAGAAATCAGCCCTGACCAACTTAAACGGCAGAAAAAGATTTTTTTGAAAAAATCCTAAGCCCCGGGGTCACAATTTCATAAAAAATCTGACTTTCGGCAATTCACTCAAAAATGGTGCCCGACGGTTGCAAATTATCCTCTGAAAGGTTTGGGAATGGAAATAGAAGAAATCAGCCCTCAACAACGTAACCGGCAGAAAAAGATTTTTTTGAAAAAATCCTAAGCCCCGGGGTCACAATTTCATAAAAAATCTGACTTTCGGCAATTCACTCAAAAATTGTGCCAAAAATTCCCAATTCTCCCCTGAAAGGTTTGGCGGTCGAAACAGATGGCTTTTTATCACAGGACACGAAATCAGCCCTCGACAACTTAACCGGCAGAAAAAGATTTTTTTGAAAAAATCCTAAGCCCCGGGGTCACAATTTCATAAAAAATCTGACTTTCGGCAATTCACTCAAAAATGGTGCCAGACGGTTGCAAATGATCCTCTGAATGGTTTGGGAATGGAAATAGAAGAAATCAGCCCTCGACAACTTAACAGGCAGAAAAAAGTTTTTTTGAAAAAATCCCTAATCCCCGGGGTCACAAATTCATAAAAAATCTGACTTTCGGCAATTTACTCAAAAATGGTGCCAAACGGTTGCAAATGCTCCCCTGAAAGGTTTGGCGGTTGAAACATAAGGCTTTTTATCACAGGAAAAGAAATCAGCCCTCAACAACTTAACCGGAAGAAAAAGATTTTTTTGAAAAAATCCTAAGCCCCGGCGTCACAATTTCATAAAAAATCTGACTTTCGGCAATTCACTCAAAAATGGTGCCAGACGGTTGCAAATGATCCTCTGAATGGTTTGGGAATGGAAATAGAAGAAATCAGCCCTCGACAACTTAACAGGCAGAAAAAGAGTTTTTTGAAAAAATCCTAAGCCCCGGGGTCACAATTTCATAAAAAATCTGACTTTCGGCAATTCACTCAAAAATGGTGACAAACGGTTCCAAATGATCCCCTGAAAGGTTTGGCGGTTGAAACACAAGGCTTTTTATCACAGGAAAAGACATCAGCCCTCACCAACTTAACAGGCAGAAAAAATTTTTTTTGAAAAGATCCTAAGCCCCGGGGTCACAATTTCATAAAAAAACTGACTTTCGGCAATTCACTGAAAAATTGTGCCAAAAGGTTCCAAATTCTCCCCTGAAAGGTTTCGCGGTCGAAACAGATGGCTTTTTATCACAGGACACGAAATCAGCCATCGACAACTTAACCGGCAGAAAAACATTTTTTTGTAAAAATCCCTAAGCCCCGGGGTCACAATTTCATAAAAAGTCTGACTTTCGGCAATTCATTAAAAAATGGTGCCAAACGGTTCCAAATGATCCCCGGAAAGGTTTGGCGGTTGAAACAGAAGGCTTTTTATCACAGGAAAAGAAATTAGCCCTCAACAACTTAACCGGCAGAAAAAGATTTTTTTGAAAAAATCCTAAGCCCCGGGGTCACAATTTCATAAAAAATCTGACTTTTGGCAATTCACTCAAAAATTGTGCCAAAAGGTTCCAAATTCTCCCCTGAAAGGTTTGGCAGTCAAAACAGATGGCTTTTTATCACAGGACACGTAATTAGCCCTCGACAACTTAACCGGCAGAAAAAGATTTTTTTGAAAAAATCCCTAAGCCCCGGGGTCACAATTTCATTAAAAGTCTGACTTTCGGCAATTCATTAAAAAATGTTGCCAAACGGTTCCAAATGATCCCCGGAAATGTTTGGCGGTTGAAACAGAAGGCTTTTTATCACAGGACAAGAAATCAGCCCTCAACAACTTAACCGGCAGAAAAAGATTTTTTTGAAAAAATCCTAAGCCCCGGGGTCACAAATTCATAAAAAATTCACTCAAAAATGGTGCCAGACGGTTGCAAATGATCCCCTGAAAGGTTTGGCGATCGAAACAGATGGCTTTTTATCACAAGACACGAAATCAGCCCTCGAAAACTTAACCGGCAGATAAAGATTTTTTTGAAAAAATCCCTAAGCCCCGGGGTCACAATTTCATAAAAAGTCTGACTTTCAGCAATTCATGCAAAAATGGTGCCAGACGGTTGCAAATGATCCCCGGAAAGGTTTGGGAATGGAAATAGAAGAAACCAGTCCTCGACAACTTAACCGGCAGAAAAAGTCGTTTTGAAAAAATCCCTAATTCCCGGGGTCACAAATTCATAAAAAATCTGACTTTCGGCAATATACTCAAAAATGCTGCCAAACGGTTGCAAATGCTCCCCTGAAAGGTTTGGCAGTTGAAACAGAAGGCTTTTTATCACAGGAAAAGAAATCAGCCCTCAACAACTTAACCGGCAGAAAAAGATTTTTTTGAAAAAATCCTAATCCCCGGGGGTCACAAATTCATAAAAAATCTAACTTTCGGCAATTCACTCAAAAATGGTGCCAGACGGTTGCAAATGATCCTCTGAATGGTTTGGGAATGGAAATAGAAGAAATCAACCCTCGACAACTTAACAGGCAGAAAAAGATTTTTTTGAAAAAATCCTAAGCCCCGGGGTCACAATTTCATAAAAAATCTGACTTTCGGCAATTCACTCAAAGATTGTGCCAAACGGTTCCAAATGCTCCCCTGAAAAGTTTGGCGGTTGAAACAGAAGGCTTTTTATCACAGGAAAAGAAATCAGCCCTCAACAACTTAACCGGCAGAAAAAGATTTTTTTGAAAAAATCCTAAGCCCCGGGGTCACAATTTCATAAAAAATCTGACTTTTGGCAATTCAGTCAAAAATTGTGCCAAAAGGTTCCAAATTCTCCCCTGAAAGTTTGGCGGTTGAAACAGAAGTCTTTTTATCACAGGAAAAGAAATCAGCCCTCAACAACATAACCGGTAGAAAAAGATTTTTTTGAAAAAATCCTAAGCCCCGGGGTCACAATTTCATAAAAAATCTGACTTTCGGCCATTCACTCAAAAATGGTGCCAGACGGTTGCAAATGATCCTCTGAAAGGTTTGGGAATGGAAATAGAAGAAATCAGCCCTTGACAACTTAACCAGCAGAAAAAGATTTTTTTGAAAAAATCCTAAGCCCCGGGGTCACAATTTCATAAAAAATCTGACTTTCGGCAATTCACTCAAAAATGGTGCCCGACGGTTGCAAATTATCCTCTGAAAGGTTTGGGAATGGAAATAGAAGAAATCAGCCCTCAACAACGTAACCGGCAGAAAAAGATTTTTTTGAAAAAATCCTAAGCCCCGGGGTCACAATTTCATAAAAAATCTGACTTTCGGCAATTCACTCAAAAATTGTGCCAAAAATTCCCAATTCTCCCCTGAAAGGTTTGGCGGTCGAAACAGATGGCTTTTTATCACAGGACACGAAATCAGCCCTCGACAACTTAACCGGCAGAAAAAGATTTTTTTGAAAAAATCCTAAGCCCCGGGGTCACAATTTCATAAAAAATCTGACTTTCGGCAATTCACTCAAAAATGGTGCCAGACGGTTGCAAATGATCCTCTGAATGGTTTGGGAATGGAAATAGAAGAAATCAGCCCTCGACAACTTAACAGGCAGAAAAAGTTTTTTTGAAAAAATCCCTAATCCCCGGGGTCACAAATTCATAAAAAATCTGACTTTCGGCAATTTACTCAAAAATGGTGCCAAACGGTTGCAAATGCTCCCCTGAAAGGTTTGGCGGTTGAAACATAAGGCTTTTTATCACAGGAAAAGAAATCAGCCCTCAACAACTTAACCGGAAGAAAAAGATTTTTTTGAAAAAATCCTAAGCCCCGGCGTCACAATTTCATAAAAAATCTGACTTTCGGCAATTCACTCAAAAATGGTGCCAGACGGTTGCAAATGATCCTCTGAATGGTTTGGGAATGGAAATAGAAGAAATCAGCCCTCGACAACTTAACAGGCAGAAAAAGAGTTTTTTGAAAAAATCCTAAGCCCCGGGGTCACAATTTCATAAAAAATCTGACTTTCGGCAATTCACTCAAAAATGGTGACAAACGGTTCCAAATGATCCCCTGAAAGGTTTGGCGGTTGAAACACAAGGCTTTTTATCACAGGAAAAGACATCAGCCCTCACCAACTTAAAAGGCAGAAAAAAATTTTTTTGAAAAGATCCTAAGCCCCGGGGTCACAATTTCATAAAAAATCTGACTTTTGGCAATTCACTGAAAAATTGTGCCAAAAGGTTCCAAATTCTCCCCTGAAAGGTTTCGCGGTCGAAACAGATGGCTTTTTATCACAGGACACGAAATCAGCCATCGACAACTTAACCGGCAGAAAAACATTTTTTTGTAAAAATCCCTAAGCCCCGGGGTCACAATTTCATAAAAAGTCTGACTTTCGGCAATTCATTAAAAAATGGTGCCAAACGGTTCCAAATGATCCCCGGAAAGGTTTGGCGGTTGAAACAGAAGGCTTTTTATCACAGGAAAAGAAATTAGCCCTCAACAACTTAACCGGCAGAAAAAGATTTTTTTGAAAAAATCCTAAGCCCCGGGGTCACAATTTCATAAAAAATCTGACTTTTGGCAATTCACTCAAAAATTGTGCCAAAAGGTTCCAAATTCTCCCCTGAAAGGTTTGGCAGTCAAAACAGATGGCTTTTTATCACAGGACACGTAATTAGCCCTCGACAACTTAACCGGCAGAAAAAGATTTTTTTGAAAAAATCCCTAAGCCCCGGGTTCACAATTTCATTAAAAGTCTGACTTTCGGCAATTCATTAAAAAATGTTGCCAAACGGTTCCAAATGATCCCCGGAAATGTTTGGTGGTTGAAACAGAAGGCTTTTTATCACAGGACAAGAAATCAGCCCTCAACAACTTAACCGGCAGAAAAAGATTTTTTTGAAAAAATCCTAAGCCCCGGGGTCACAAATTCATAAAAAATTCACTCAAAAATGGTGCCAGACGGTTGCAAATGATCCCCGGAAAGGTTTGGGAATGGAAATAGAAGAAACCAGTCCTCGACAACTTAACCGGTAGAAAAAGTTGTTTTGAAAAAATCCCTAATTCCCGGGGTCACAAATTCATAAAAAATCTGACTTTCGGCAATTTACTCAAAAATGCTGCCAAACGGTTGCAAATGCTCCCCTGAAAGGTTTGGCAGTTGAAACAGAAGGCTTTCTATCACAGGAAAAGAAATCAGCCCTCAACAACTTAACCGGCAGAAAAAGATTTTTTTGAAAAAATCCTAAACCCCGGCGTCACAATTTCATAAAAAATCTGACTTTTGGCAATTCACTCAAAAATTGTGCCAAAAGGTTCCAATTTCTCCCCTGAAAGTTTGGCGGTTGAAACAGAAGTCTTTTTATCACAGGAAAAGAAATCAGCCCTCAACAACATAACCGGTAGAAAAAGATTTTTTTGAAAAAATCCTAAGCCCCGGGGTCACAATTTCATAAAAAATCTGACTTTCGGCCATTCACTCAAAAATGGTGCCAGACGGTTGCAAATGATCCTCTGAAAGGTTTGGGAATGGAAATAGAAGAAATCAGCCCTTGACAACTTAACCAGCAGAAAAAGATTTTTTTGAAAAAATCCTAAGCCCCGGGGTCACAATTTCATAAAAAATCTGACTTTCGGCAATTCACTCAAAAATGGTGCCCGACGGTTGCAAATTATCCTCTGAAAGGTTTGGGAATGGAAATAGAAGAAATCAGCCCTCAACAATGTAACCGGCAGAAAAAGATTTTTTTGAAAAAATCCTAAGTCCCGGGGTCACAATTTCATAAAAAATCTGACTTTCGGCAATTCACTCAAAAATTGTGCCAAAAATTCCCAATTCTCCCCTGAAAGGTTTGGCGGTCGAAACAGATGGCTTTTTATCACAGGACACGAAATCAGCCCTCGACAACTTAACCGGCAGAAAAAGATTTTTTTGAAAAAATCCTAAGCCCCGGGGTCACAATTTCATAAAAAATCTGACTTTCGGCAATTCACTCAAAAATGGTGCCAGACGGTTGCAAATGATCCTCTGAATGGTTTGGGAATGGAAATAGAAGAAATCAGCCCTCGACAACTTAACAGGCAGAAAAAGTTTTCTTGAAAAAATCCCTAATCCCCGGGGTCACAAATTCATAAAAAATCTGACTTTCGGCAATTTACTCAAAAATGGTGCCAAACGGTTGCAAATGCTCCCCTGAAAGGTTTGGCGGTTGAAACATAAGGCTTTTTATCACAGGAAAAGAAATCAGCCCTCAACAACTTAACCGGAAGAAAAAGATTTTTTTGAAAAAATCCTAAGCCCCGGCGTCACAATTTCATAAAAAATCTGACTTTCGGCAATTCACTCAAAAATGGTGCCAGACGGTTGCAAATGATCCTCTGAATGGTTTGGGAATGGAAATAGAAGAAATCAGCCCTCGACAACTTAACAGGCAGAAAAAGAGTTTTTTGAAAAAATCCTAAGCCCCGGGGTCACAATTTCATAAAAAATCTGACTTTCGGCAATTCACTCAAAAATGGTGACAAACGGTTCCAAATGATCCCCTGAAAGGTTTGGCGGTTGAAACACAAGGCTTTTTATCACAGAAAAAGACATCAGCCCTCACCAACTTAACAGGCAGAAAACAATTTTTTTGAAAAGATCCTAAGCCCCGGGGTCACAATTTCATAAAAAATCTGACTTTTGGCAATTCACTGAAAAATTGTGCCAAAAGGTTCCAAATTCTCCCCTGAAAGGTTTCGCGGTCGAAACAGATGGCTTTTTATCACAGGACACGAAATCAGCCATCGACAACTTAACCGGCAGAAAAAGATTTTTTTGTAAAAATCCCTAAGCCCCGGGGTCACAATTTCATAAAAAGTCTGACTTTCGGCAATTCATTAAAAAATGGTGCCAAACGGTTCCAAATGATCCCCGGAAAGGTTTGGCGGTTGAAACAGAAGGCTTTTTATCACAGGACACGTAATTAGCCCTCGACAACTTAACCGGCAGAAAAAGATTTTTTTGAAAAAATCCCTAAGCCCCGGGGTCACAAATTCATAAAAAATTCACTCAAAAATGGTGCCAGACGGTTGCAAATGATCCCCGGAAAGGTTTGGGAATGGAAATAGAAGAAACCAGTCCTCGACAACTTAACCGGCAGAAAAAGTTGTTTTGAAAAAATTCACAAATTCACAAAAAATCTGACTTTCGGCAATATACTCAAAAATGCTGCCAAACGGTTGCAAATGCTCCCCTGAAAGGTTTGGCAGTTGAAACAGAAGGCTTTTTATCACAGGAAAAGAAATCAGCCCTCAACAACTTAACCGGCAGAAAAAGATTTTTTTGAAAAAATCCTAATCCCCGGGGGTCACAAATTCATAAAAAATCTGACTTTCGGCAATTCACTCAAAAATGGTGCCAGACGGTTGCAAATGATCCTCTGAATGGTTTGGGAATGGAAATAGAAGAAATCAACCCTCGACAACTTAACAGGCAGAAAAAGATTTTTTTGAAAAAATCCCAAGCCCCGGGGTCACAATTTCATAAAAAATCTGACTTTCGGCAATTCACTGAAAAATTGTGCCAAACGGTTCCAAATGCTCCCCTGAAAAGTTTGGCGGTTGAAACAGAAGGCTTTTTATCACAGGAAAAGAAATCAGCCCTCAACAACATAACTGGCAGAAAAAGATTTTTTTGAAAAAATCTCTAAGCCCCGGGGTCACAAATTCATAAAAAATCTGACTTTCGGCAATTCACTCAAAAATGGTGCCAAACGGTTCCAAATGATCACCGGAAAGCTTTGGGAATGGAAATAGAAGAAACCAGTCCTCGACAACTTAACCGGCAGAAAAAGTTGTTTTGAAAAAATCCCTAATCCCCGGGGTCACAAATTCATAAAAAATCTGACTTTCGGCAATTTACTCAAAAATGCTGCCAAACGGTTGCAAATGCTCCCCTGAAAGGTTTGGCAGTTGAAACAGAAGGCTTTCTATCACAGGAAAAGAAATCAGCCCTCAACAACTTAACCGGCAGAAAAAGATTTTTTTGAAAAAATCCTAAGCCCCGGGGTCACAATTTCATAAAAAATCTGACTTTTGGCAATTCACTCAAAAATGGTGCCAAAAGGTTCCAAATTCTCCCCTGAAAGTTTGGCGGTTGAAACAGAAGTCTTTTTATCACAGGAAAAGAAATCAGCCCTCAACAACATAACCGGTAGAAAAAGATTTTTTTGAAAAAATCCTAAGCCCCGGGGTCACAATTTCATAAAAAATCTGACTTTCGGCAATTAACTCAAAAATGGTGCCAGACGGTTGCAAATGATCCTCTGAAAGGTTTGGGAATGGAAATAGAAGAAATCAGCCCTTGACAACTTAACCAGCAGAAAAAGATTTTTTTGAAAAAATCCCTAAGCCCCGGGGTCACAAATTCATAAAAAATCTGACTTCCGGCCATTCACTAAAAAGGTGCCAAACGGTTGCAAATTCTCCCCTGAAAGGTTTGGCGGTTGAAACAGAAGGCTTTTTATCACAGGAAAAGAAATCAGCCCTGACCAACTTAAACGGCAGAAAAAGATTTTTTTGAAAAAATCCTAAGCCCCGGGGTCACAATTTCATAAAACATCTGACTTTCGGCAATTCACTCAAAAATGGTGCCCGACGGTTGCAAATTATCCTCTGAAAGGTTTGGGAATGGAAATAGAAGAAATCAGCCCTCAACAACGTAACCGGCAGAAAAAGATTTTTTTGAAAAAATCCTAAGCCCCGGGGTCACAATTTCATAAAAAATCTGACTTTCGGCAATTCACTCAAAAATTGTGCCAAAAATTCCCAATTCTCCCCTGAAAGGTTTGGCGGTCGAAACAGATGGCTTTTTATCACAGGACACGAAATCAGCCCTCGACAACTTAACCGGCAGAAAAAGATTTTTTTGAAAAAATCCTAAGCCCCGGGGTCACAATTTCATAAAAAATCTGACTTTCGGCAATTCACTCAAAAATGGTGCCAGACGGTTGCAAATGATCCTCTGAATGGTTTGGGAATGGAAATAGAAGAAATCAGCCCTCGACAACTTAACAGGCAGAAAAAGTTTTTTTGAAAAAATCCCTAATCCCCGGGGTCACAAATTCATAAAAAATCTGACTTTCGGCAATTTACTCAAAAATGGTGCCAAACGGTTGCAAATGCTCCCCTGAAAGGTTTGGCGGTTGAAACATAAGGCTTTTTATCACAGGAAAAGAAATCAGCCCTGACCAACTTAAACGGCAGAAAAAGATTTTTTTGAAAAAATCCTAAGCCCCGGGGTCACAATTTCATAAAACATCTGACTTTCGGCAATTCACTCAAAAATGGTGCCCGACGGTTGCAAATTATCCTCTGAAAGGTTTGGGAATGGAAATAGAAATAATCAGCCCTCAACAACGTAACCGGCAGAAAAAGATTTTTTTGAAAAAATCCTAAGCCCCGGGGTCACAATTTCATAAAAAATCTGACTTTCGGCAATTCACACAAAAATTGTGCCAAAAATTCCCAATTCTCCCCTGAAAGGTTTGGCGGTCGAAACAGATGGCTTTTTATCACAGGACACGAAATCAGCCCTCGACAACTTAACCGGCAGAAAAAGATTTTTTTGAAAAAATCCTAAGCCCCGGGGTCACAATTTCATAAAAAATCTGACTTTTGGCAATTCACTCAAAAATTGTGCCAAAAGGTTCCAAATTCTCCTCTGAAAGTTTGGCGGTTGAAACAGAAGTCTTTTTATCACAGGAAAAGAAATCAGCCCTCAACAACATAACCGGTAGAAAAAGATTTTTTTGAAAAAATCCTAAGCCCCGGGGTCACAATTTCATAAAAAATCTGACTTTCGGCAATTCACTCAAAAATGGTGCCAGACGGTTGCAAATGATCCTCGGAAAGGTTTGGGAATGGAAATAGAAGAAATCAGCCCTCAACAACGTAACCGGCAGAAAAAGATTTTTTTGAAAAAATCCTAAGCCCCGGGGTCACAATTTCATAAAAAATCTGACTTTCGGCAATTCACTCAAAAATTGTGCCAAAAATTCCCAATTCTCCCCTGAAAGGTTTGGCGGTCGAAACAGATGGCTTTTTATCACTGGACACGAAATCAGCCCTCGACAACTTAACCGGCAGAAAAAGATTTTTTTGAAAAAATCCTAAGCCCCGGGGTCACAATTTCATAAAAAATCTGACTTTCGGCAATTCACTCAAAAATGGTGCCAGACGGTTGCAAATGATCCTCTGAATGGTTTGGGAATGGAAATAGAAGAAATCAGCCCTCGACAACTTAACAGGCAGAAAAAGTTTTTTTGAAAAAATCCCTAATCCCCGGGGTCACAAATTCATAAAAAATCTGACTTTCGGCAATTTACTCAAAAATGGTGCCAAACGGTTGCAAATGCTCCCCTGAAAGGTTTGGCGGTTGAAACATAAGGCTTTTTATCACAGGAAAAGAAATCAGCCCTCAACAACTTAACCGGAAGAAAAAGATTTTTTTGAAAAAATCCTAAGCCCCGGCGTCACAATTTCATAAAAAATCTGACTTTCGGCAATTCACTCAAAAATGGTGCCAGACGGTTGCAAATGATCCCCGGAAAGGTTTGGGAATGGAAATAGAAGAAACCAGTCCTCGACAACTTAACAGGCAGAAAAAGATTTTTTTGAAAAAATCCCTAAGCCCCGGGGTCACAAATTCATAAAAAATCTGACTTCCGGCCATTCACTAAAAAATGGTGCCAAACGGTTGCAAATTCTCCCCTGAAAGGTTTGGCGGTTGAAACAGAAGGCTTTTTATCACAGGAAAAGAAATCAGCCCTGACCAACTTAAACGGCAGAAAAAGATTTTTTTGAAAAAATCCTAAGCCCCGGGGTCACAATTTCATAAAAAATCTGACTTTCGGCAATTCACTCAAAAATGGTGCCCGACGGTTGCAAATTATCCTCTGAAAGGTTTGGGAATGGAAATAGAAGAAATCAGCCCTCAACAACGTAACCGGCAGAAAAAGATTTTTTTGAAAAAATCCTAAGCCCCGGGGTCACAATTTCATAAAAAATCTGACTTTCGGCAATTCACTCAAAAATTGTGCCAAAAATTCCCAATTCTCCCCTGAAAGGTTTGGCGGTCGAAACAGATGGCTTTTTATCACAGGACACGAAATCAGCCCTCGACAACTTAACCGGCAGAAAAAGATTTTTTTGAAAAAATCCTAAGCCCCGGGGTCACAATTTCATAAAAAATCTGACTTTCGGCAATTCACTCAAAAATTGTGCCAAAAATTCCCAATTCTCCCCTGAAAGGTTTGGCGGTCGAAACAGATGGCTTTTTATCACTGGACACGAAATCAGCCCTCGACAACTTAACCGGCAGAAAAAGATTTTTTTGAAAAAATCCTAAGCCCCGGGGTCACAATTTCATAAAAAATCTGACTTTCGGCAATTCACTCAAAAATGGTGCCAGACGGTTGCAAATGATCCTCTGAATGGTTTGGGAATGGAAATAGAAGAAATCAGCCCTCGACAACTTAACAGGCAGAAAAAGTTTTTTTGAAAAAATCCCTAATCCCCGGGGTCACAAATTCATAAAAAATCTGACTTTCGGCAATTTACTCAAAAATGGTGCCAAACGGTTGCAAATGCTCCCCTGAAAGGTTTGGCGGTTGAAACATAAGGCTTTTTATCACAGGAAAAGAAATCAGCCCTCAACAACTTAACCGGAAGAAAAAGATTTTTTTGAAAAAATCCTAAGCCCCGGCGTCACAATTTCATAAAAAATCTGACTTTCGGCAATTCACTCAAAAATGGTGCCAGACGGTTGCAAATAATCCCCGGAAAGGTTTGGGAATGGAAATAGAAGAAACCAGTCCTCGACAACTTAACAGGCAGAAAAAGATTTTTTTGAAAAAATCCCTAAGCCCCGGGGTCACAAATTCATAAAAAATCTGACTTCCGGCCATTCACTAAAAAATGGTGCCAAACGGTTGCAAATTCTCCCCTGAAAGGTTTGGCGGTTGAAACAGAAGGCTTTTTATCACAGGAAAAGAAATCAGCCCTGACCAACTTAAAAGGCAGAAAAAGATTTTTTTGAAAAAATCCTAAGCCCCGGGGTCACAATTTCATAAAAAATCTGACTTTCGGCAATTCACTCAAAAATGGTGCCCGACGGTTGCAAATTATCCTCTGAAAGGTTTGGGAATGGAAATAGAAGAAATCAGCCCTCAACAACGTAACCGGCAGAAAAAGATTTTTTTGAAAAAATCCTAAGCCCCGGGGTCACAATTTCATAAAAAATCTGACTTTCGGCAATTCACTCAAAAATTGTGCCAAAAATTCCCAATTCTCCCCTGAAAGGTTTGGCGGTCGAAACAGATGGCTTTTTATCACAGGACACGAAATCAGCCCTCGACAACTTAACCGGCAGAAAAAGATTTTTTTGAAAAAATCCTAAGCCCCGGGGTCACAATTTCATAAAAAATCTGACTTTCGGCAATTCACTCAAAAATGGTGCCAGACGGTTGCAAATGATCCTCTGAATGGTTTGGGAATGGAAATAGAAGAAATCAGCCCTCGACAACTTAACAGGCAGAAAAAAGTTTTTTTGAAAAAATCCCTAATCCCCGGGGTCACAAATTCATAAAAAATCTGACTTTCGGCAATTTACTCAAAAATGGTGCCAAACGGTTGCAAATGCTCCCCTGAAAGGTTTGGCGGTTGAAACATAAGGCTTTTTATCACAGGAAAAGAAATCAGCCCTCAACAACTTAACCGGAAGAAAAAGATTTTTTTGAAAAAATCCTAAGCCCCGGCGTCACAATTTCATAAAAAATCTGACTTTCGGCAATTCACTCAAAAATGGTGCCAGACGGTTGCAAATGATCCTCTGAATGGTTTGGGAATGGAAATAGAAGAAATCAGCCCTCGACAACTTAACAGGCAGAAAAAGAGTTTTTTGAAAAAATCCTAAGCCCCGGGGTCACAATTTCATAAAAAATCTGACTTTCGGCAATTCACTCAAAAATGGTGACAAACGGTTCCAAATGATCCCCTGAAAGGTTTGGCGGTTGAAACACAAGGCTTTTTATCACAGGAAAAGACATCAGCCCTCACCAACTTAACAGGCAGAAAAAAATTTTTTTGAAAAGATCCTAAGCCCCGGGGTCACAATTTCATAAAAAATCTGACTTTTGGCAATTCACTGAAAAATTGTGCCAAAAGGTTCCAAATTCTCCCCTGAAAGGTTTCGCGGTCGAAACAGATGGCTTTTTATCACAGGACACGAAATCAGCCATCGACAACTTAACCGGCAGAAAAACATTTTTTTGTAAAAATCCCTAAGCCCCGGGGTCACAATTTCATAAAAAGTCTGACTTTCGGCAATTCATTAAAAAATGGTGCCAAACGGTTCCAAATGATCCCCGGAAAGGTTTGGCGGTTGAAACAGAAGGCTTTTTATCACAGGAAAAGAAATTAGCCCTCAACAACTTAACCGGCAGAAAAAGATTTTTTTGAAAAAATCCTAAGCCCCGGGGTCACAATTTCATAAAAAATCTGACTTTTGGCAATTCACTCAAAAATTGTGCCAAAAGGTTCCAAATTCTCCCCTGAAAGGTTTGGCAGTCAAAACAGATGGCTTTTTATCACAGGACACGTAATTAGCCCTCGACAACTTAACCGGCAGAAAAAGATTTTTTTGAAAAAATCCCTAAGCCCCGGGGTCACAATTTCATTAAAAGTCTGACTTTCGGCAATTCATTAAAAAATGGTGCCAAACGGTTCCAAATGATCCCCGGAAAGGTTTGGCGGTTGAAACAGAAGGCTTTTTATCACAGGACAAGAAATCAGCCCTCAACAACTTAACTGGCAGAAAAAGATTTTTTTGAAAAAATCCCTAATCCCCGGGGTCACAAATTCATTAAAAATCTGACTTTCGGCAATTTACTCAAAAATGGTGCCAAACGGTTGCAAATGCTCCCCTGAAATGTTTGGCGGTTGAAACAGAAGGCTTTTTATCACAGGAAAAGAAATCAGCCCTCGACAACTTAACCGGCAGAAAAAGATTTTTTTGAAAAAATCCTAAGCCCTGGGGTCACAATTTCATAAAAAATCTGACTTTTGGCAATTCACTCAAAAATGGTGCCAGACGGTTGCAAATGATCCTCTGAAAGGTTTCGGAATGGAAATAGAAGAAATCAGCCCTCGACAACTTCACCGGCAGAAGAAGATTTCATCAAAATTCTGACTTTCGGCAATTCACTCAAAAATGGTGCCAAACGGTTGCAAATGCTCCCCTGAGAGTTTTGGCAGTGGAAACAGAAGGGTTTTCATCATAGGACAAGAAATCAGACCTCGACAACTTAACCGGCAGAAAAAGATTTTTTTGTAAAAATCCCTAAGCCCCGGGGTCACAATTTCATAAAAAGTCTGACTTTCAGCAATTCATGCAAAAATGGTGCCAAACGGTTCCAAATGATCACCGGAAAGCTTTGGGAATGGAAATAGAAGAAACCAGTCCTCGACAACCTAACCGGCAGAAAAAGTTGTTTTGAAAAAATCCCTAATCCCCGGGGTCACAAATTCATAAAAAATCTGACTTTCGGCAATTTACTCAAAAATGCTGCCAAACGGTTGCAAATGCTCCCCTGAAAGGTTTGGCAGTTGAAACAGAAGGCTTTCTATCACAGGAAAAGAAATCAGCCCTCAACAACTTAACCGGCAGAAAAAGATTTTTTTGAAAAAATCCTAAGCCCCGGGGTCACAATTTCATAAAAAATCTGACTTTTGGCAATTCACTCAAAAATTGTGCCAAAAGGTTCCAAATTCTCGCCTGAAAGTTTGGCGGTTGAAACAGAAGTCTTTTTATCACAGGAAAAGAAATCAGCCCTCAACAACATAACCGGTAGAAAAAGATTTTTTTGAAAAAATCCCTAATCCCCGGGGTCACAATTTCATAAAAAATCTGACTTTCGGCAATTCACTCAAAAATGGTGCCAGACGGTTGCAAATGATCCTCTGAAAGGTTTGGGAATGGAAATAGAAGAAATCAGCCCTTGACAACTTAACCAGCAGAAAAAGATTTTTTTGAAAAAATCCCTAAGCCCCGGGGTCACAAATTCATAAAAAATCTGACTTCCGGCCATTCACTAAAAAATGGTGCCAAACGGTTGCAAATTCTCCCCTGAAAGGTTTGGCGGTTGAAACAGAAGGCTTTTTATCACAGGAAAAGAAATCAGCCCTGACCAACTTAAACGGCAGAAAAAGATTTTTTTGAAAAAATCCTAAGCCCCGGGGTCACAATTTCATAAAAAATCTGACTTTCGGCAATTCACTCAAAAATGGTGCCCGACGGTTGCAAATTATCCTCTGAAAGGTTTGGGAATGGAAATAGAAGAAATCAGCCCTCAACAACGTAACCGGCAGAAAAAGATTTTTTTGAAAAAATCCTAAGCCCCGGGGTCACAATTTCATAAAAAATCTGACTTTCGGCAATTCACTCAAAAATTGTGCCAAAAATTCCCAATTCTCCCCTGAAAGGTTTGGCGGTCGAAACAGATGGCTTTTTATCACAGGACACGAAATCAGCCCTCGACAACTTAACCGGCAGAAAAAGATTTTTTTGAAAAAATCCTAAGCCCCGGGGTCACAATTTCATAAAAAATCTGACTTTCGGCAATTCACTCAAAAATGGTGCCAGACGGTTGCAAATGATCCTCTGAATGGTTTGGGAATGGAAATAGAAGAAATCAGCCCTCGACAACTTAACAGGCAGAAAAAAGTTTTTTTGAAAAAATCCCTAATCCCCAGGGTCACAAATTCATAAAAAATCTGACTTTCGGCAATTTACTCAAAAATGGTGCCAAACGGTTGCAAATGCTCCCCTGAAAGGTTTGGCGGTTGAAACATAAGGCTTTTTATCACAGGAAAAGAAATCAGCCCTCAACAACTTAACCGGAAGAAAAAGATTTTTTTGAAAAAATCCTAAGCCCCGGCGTCACAATTTCATAAAAAATCTGACTTTCGGCAATTCACTCAAAAATGGTGCCAGACGGTTGCAAATGATCCTCTGAATGGTTTGGGAATGGAAATAGAAGAAATCAGCCCTCGACAACTTAACAGGCAGAAAAAGAGTTTTTTGAAAAAATCCTAAGCCCCGGGGTCACAATTTCATAAAAAATCTGACTTTCGGCAATTCACTCAAAAATGGTGACAAACGGTTCCAAATGATCCACTGAAAGGTTTGGCGGTTGAAACACAAGGCTTTTTATCACAGGAAAAGACATCAGCCCTCACCAACTTAACCGGCAGAAAAAATTTTTTTTGAAAAGATCCTAAGCCCCGGGGTCACAATTTCATAAAAAATCTGACTTTTGGCAATTCACTGAAAAATTGTGCCAAAAGGTTCCAAATTCTCCCCTGAAAGGTTTCGCGGTCGAAACAGATGGCTTTTTATCACAGGACACGAAATCAGCCATCGACAACTTAACCGGCAGAAAAACATTTTTTTGTAAAAATCCCTAAGCCCCGGGGTCACAATTTCATAAAAAGTCTGACTTTCGGCAATTCATTAAAAAATGGTGCCAAACGGTTCCAAATGATCCCCGGAAAGGTTTGGCGGTTGAAACAGAAGGCTTTTTATCACAGGAAAAGAAATTAGCCCTCAACAACTTAACCGGCAGAAAAAGATTTTTTTGAAAAAATCCTAAGCCCCGGGGTCACAATTTCATAAAAAATCTGACTTTTGGCAATTCACTCAAAAATTGTGCCAAAAGGTTCCAAATTCTCCCCTGAAAGGTTTGGCAGTCAAAACAGATGGCTTTTTATCACAGGACAAGAAATCAGCCCTCAACAACTTAACTGGCAGAAAAAGATTTTTTTGAAAAAATCCCTAATCCCCGGGGTCACAAATTCATTAAAAATCTGACTTTCGGCAATTTACTCAAAAATGGTGCCAAACGGTTGCAAATGCTCCCCTGAAAGGTTTGGCGGTTGAAACAGAAGGCTTTTTATCACAGGAAAAGAAATCAGCCCTCGACAACTTAACCGGCAGAAAAAGATTTTTTTGAAAAAATCCTAAGCCCCGGGGTCACAATTTCATAAAAAATCTGACTTTTGGCAATTCACTCAAAAATGGTGCCAGACGGTTGCAAATGATCCTCTGAAAGGTTTCGGAATGGAAATAGAAGAAATCAGCCCTCGACAACTTCACCGGCAGAAGAAGATTTCATCAAAATTCTGACTTTCGGCAATTCACTCAAAAATGGTGCCAAACGGTTGCAAATGCTCCCCTGAGAGTTTTGGCAGTGGAAACAGAAGGGTTTTCATCATAGGACAAGAAATCAGACCTCGACAACTTAACCGGCAGAAAAAGATTTTTTTGTAAAAATCCCTAAGCCCCGGGGTCACAATTTCATAGAAAGTCTGACTTTCAGCAATTCATGCAAAAATGGTGCCAAACGGTTCCAAATGATCACCGGAAAGCTTTGGGAATGGAAATAGAAGAAACCAGTCCTCGACAACCTAACCGGCAGAAAAAGTTGTTTTGAAAAAATCCCTAATCCCCGGGGTCACAAATTCATAAAAAATCTGACTTTCGGCAATTTACTCAAAAATGCTGCCAAACGGTTGCAAATGCTCCCCTGAAAGGTTTGGCAGTTGAAACAGAAGGCTTTCTATCACAGGAAAAGAAATCAGCCCTCAACAACTTAACCGGCAGAAAAAGATTTTTTTGAAGAAAATCCTAAGCCCCGGGGTCACAATTTCATAAAAAATCTGACTTTTGGCAATTCACTCAAAAATTGTGCCAAAAGGTTCCAAATTCTCCCTGAAAGTTTGGCGGTTGAAACAGAAGTCTTTTTATCACAGGAAAAGAAATCAGCCCTCAACAACATAACCGGTAGAAAAAGATTTTTTTGAAAAAATCCCTAATCCCCGGGGTCACAATTTCATTAAAAGTCTGACTTTCGGCAATTCATTAAAAAATGGTGCCAAACGGTTCCAAATGATCCCCGGAAAGGTTTGGCGGTTGAAACAGAAGGCTTTTTATCACAGGAAAAGAAATTAGCCCTCAACAACTTAACCGGCAGAAAAAGATTTTTTTGAAAAAATCCTAAGCCCCGGGGTCACAATTTCATAAAAAATCTGACTTTTGGCAATTCACTCAAAAATTGTGCCAAAAGGTTCCAAATTCTCCCCTGAAAGGTTTGGCAGTCAAAACAGATGGCTTTTTATCACAGGACACGTAATTAGCCCTCGACAACTTAACCGGCAGAAAAAGATTTTTTTGAAAAAATCCCTAAGCCCCGGGGTCACAATTTCATTAAAAGTCTGACTTTCGGCAATTCATTAAAAAATGGTGCCAAACGGTTCCAAATGATCCCCGGAAAGGTTTGGCGGTTGAAACAGAAGGCTTTTTATCACAGGACAAGAAATCAGCCCTCAACAACTTAACTGGCAGAAAAAGATTTTTTTGAAAAAATCCCTAATCCCCGGGGTCACAAATTCATTAAAAATCTGACTTTCGGCAATTTACTCAAAAATGGTGCCAAACGGTTGCAAATGCTCCCCTGAAATGTTTGGCGGTTGAAACAGAAGGCTTTTTATCACAGGAAAAGAAATCAGCCCTCGACAACTTAACCGGCAGAAAAAGATTTTTTTGAAAAAATCCTAAGCCCCGGGGTCACAATTTCATAAAAAATCTGACTTTTGGCAATTCACTCAAAAATGGTGCCAGACGGTTGCAAATGATCCTCTGAAAGGTTTCGGAATGGAAATAGAAGAAATCAGCCCTCGACAACTTCACCGGCAGAAGAAGATTTCATCAAAATTCTGACTTTCGGCAATTCACTCAAAAATGGTGCCAAACGGTTGCAAATGCTCCCCTGAGAGTTTTGGCAGTGGAAACAGAAGGGTTTTCATCATAGGACAAGAAATCAGACCTCGACAACTTAACCGGCAGAAAAAGATTTTTTTGTAAAAATCCCTAAGCCCCGGGGTCACAATTTCATAAAAAGTCTGACTTTCAGCAATTCATGCAAAAATGGTGCCAAACGGTTCCAAATGATCACCGGAAAGCTTTGGGAATGGAAATAGAAGAAACCAGTCCTCGACAACCTAACCGGCAGAAAAAGTTGTTTTGAAAAAATCCCTAATCCCCGGGGTCACAAATTCATAAAAAATCTGACTTTCGGCAATTTACTCAAAAATGCTGCCAAACGGTTGCAAATGCTCCCCTGAAAGGTTTGGCAGTTGAAACAGAAGGCTTTCTATCACAGGAAAAGAAATCAGCCCTCAACAACTTAACCGGCAGAAAAAGATTTTTTTGAAAAAATCCTAAGCCCCGGGGTCACAATTTCATAAAAAATCTGACTTTTGGCAATTCACTCAAAAATTGTGCCAAAAGGTTCCAAATTCTCCCCTGAAAGTTTGGCGGTTGAAACAGAAGTCTTTTTATCACAGGAAAAGAAATCAGCCCTCAACAACATAACCGGTAGAAAAGATTTTTTTGAAAAATCCCTAATCCCCGGGGTCACAATTTCATAAAAAATCTGACTTTCGGCAATTCACTCAAAAATGGTGCCAGACGGTTGCAAATGATCCTCTGAAAGGTTTGGGAATGGAAATAGAAGAAATCCAAGCCCTTGACAACTTAACCAGCAGAAA